>NC_141268.1:20845000-21180000 GCF_054856545.1 Hippocampus guttulatus | reverse complement strand
GTCTCAGTAGTAGCAAAGAGTTGATCCTCCGCTGCTTTTCGACCATTTTGAGGACGGTAAAAAGCATGATCAAAGAAAGAACACTCGCAGGGGGCGGAGGGGTGCGCAGAATCCCCTTCTGTTGATCAGTCGGAAAGGGACAATATGCCAATTGATTGCGTGTCGCCACAGATCACTACTATCCACTAATTTCAGTGGGAAAAAGGTACGGTATTGGAAACCTTCAGCGCCTCGGCATTGCCCGCTGTGTGGTTGCTTTCAAATGTACTGTCTGTGCATTGTCACCATAAGGTTTTTGCAATAACTTTTCCAATAATAAACATTTCAAAGCAGACACAAACCAAGGCCCAGGTGAGCGCCGTTTGATCCTGTTTTGGAATTGACGCATTTCTCCAAAAATGTCAAGGGAATGACGCATTGAGAGCGGCCACTTGCCCGCAGAATCCAATTTCGGCATCCAAATTATGAACGCGAAGGGATAAAGCCATTGGATTCCCATTCTTCGCAAAGCTGAGTCAATATATCAAGGTACTAAAGCTGTATTGATTGGAGCGACCCAAAGAGACCTTCAACTACAAGTGAACCACCACGAAAAGCTGTTTCTGGACAGTAATGACGGGCTGCTTTGTCCGCTCCGCTTTTGGAAGCTTGTCAAGAAGAAGGGAATCTCACTAGAGTCGCCGCCACTATATGATACACGGGTGTAGTGGCACCAACCGGGAGGAACCCGAATCGCCGTGGCCAAAACGTCTCCCGCATGACCCGCCCGCCCATCACCGCCGCCACGACCAATTGCTTCGGGTCAGTCGGTACTAACGTGGCGTCACGCATCCCAGGTGGGGAGTGTCAACAGCAATTTTCTGGGGTAACGGACCCGTACATGTTGCCGGCGTAAATGCTTTCCTTGTGCTTCCTCCTCCACGGTGAGTACAAATCGATTAATGCGGAATAGCTGTTGGCTTTCTAACTTTTGGTCAGAGGAAATGACACGTTGCACAACTTTGTCCTATTTTTGTCATTGTGTCTGTGTACGGAGACTTGAAAAGACTTATTTTGTTGTTTCATAAATATTTACACACACATCCATCCATCCATTCATTTTCTGATCCGTTTTAGGGTCGCCTATCCCAGCTGTCTTCGGGCAATAGGCGGGGGACAACCTGCCAGCCAATGGCAGGGCACACAGAGACGACTCACGCTCATACCTAAGGACAATTTAGAGTGAATTATGATACAGTGTTAACGTCAAGATCTAACAACAGAATAAAGGAGTTGTATTTAAAAAGAAATACAGCTTCATACACTTTGGAACAACAATAAAAAAAAAAAAGATCCCTTGGATTTTCTGCTTTCAAACATGATCATCATTAATATGTGGTCAACCAAAGTCGTTTCCTCATGTTTTCGCCTCAACAAGATGAAAAGCACCGAAAATCAAGTGATTTTATTTTTTCAGTGTTGTCAGTAGCCACGTCTGCTCAATTGCAGTGCCCTTGCCAAACAACTGGCATCGAGTTGGAATGAGTGTGTATGGTTGTGGGGGGGTGGCAGGTGTCTTGATGGAACCCAGACATCGCTAGCAGGGGCTCTTAGGGAAAGAACTCAAGATGACCTGTCACACATACCACTGAATTTCAGTTTATGATGCACGAATGGATTTCAGTCTGAATGAGAGAGAGTATTTCAGCAGTGTTACACGTGAATGGAAAAAAAAGAAAAATTGCCGAACTTGTTGCAATCTTTCACTTGTGTAATGAGACCCTAAACCCAAAATCGGGGTGTTTTTGTCCAAATAACCCAGGAAAATGGGGTCCAAAAGACCAAAGACCGCTTTGACCCAAATTTGGGTCATCTTTGACCCAAGGTAGTTATTTTTTCAGGTGCCCTTCAGTCATTAGCATGAGAGCATTTTCATAGCATGTGTGCACGAGAAGTCCTGCGAATGGCCGCTCCTACGTCAGCGCCTGGATCGGTGCGTTTCTTGTCAACACACTCCGCGCGTGGCTAAGAAGCCACCGACGTTTCTGAGTCAATTACTCCACCAACGTGCGGCATTGGAATTGGCTCTTATCAAGCAGACGCGGCACTCGGAATATCAATGTCGACGTGTCTTTTGCGGCGAATGCAAATGACCCGCCCGCCACACGAGCCCTCTAGAGGCATTTCATTTCTCAGGTACAGTCGGAGCCCCTGCTAATTATCCTCGTTAGGTCATCCAAATTTCGCCAGCGAGGAATGTTTGAAGAGGACACCACGAAAATGACCATTGGCTGGCTGGGGAACGTGACGAGCATCGGGGAACGCCACTCTTGCCCCAAGAAGGCAAACACTCGCTCTCTTTTCACGTGTCGGGGTTTGCGAGGGAGAAGAGGCAAAGTTCAGCACAATTTGGCTCTCGCATTACTCGTCGGTTCTCCACCCACGCTCAGGTGTCGGCGTGCGATGCAGGAGTAAGAACACACTCCCAACACCGGCAACTAGGCCCATTGACGGTTTACCGTGTTTTCCTTCATTAAGCAAATAGTCTATCTTTCAATAAAAAATAAAATAGGTTGGATTCAATGGCGGGAAAATGCTGTTTTTCTTTTCTCAAATATTTAAAAAAAATAAAATAAAATCAGCAATTTTAATACCAAGATGCTGAGGACATTTTGGTGATCGGACCATGCCTGTGGGCAAGTTAAAATAAAATGAAAAAAAAAGTATTTTAACTGCGTTTTCAATTAAAATTTGTTGAACACAAATGTCAAATAAAGTGTGGCAAAATAAATGTAGTTGGAAAAAAAACATTACAGTCAAAGTTATGTACTTAAAAGTTAAATACAAATGAACTGTGCTTAAAAAAAAAAGTTAAAACCGTTGCATTATACAGTTTGAAAGTTTAATTGAGTGATTCTTTCACGTACCACTAGATGGCGGCCATGTACGACTAATATTGCTCTGGCTGACGCCAGATAGCTTTCAAATATCCAACTTTTTTGAAAGCTATCCATTTTAAGGTGACTTGTGGGTACTGCGGCTATGATCAAAGGCTAAATTACTTACCGTCAACATGCAGATGAGAATGTTTACATTTGGCGCTCCTTTTTCCGCTCTTTTATTTATGTTCGCCGAAATCAAGGCAAGAATTCAAGACTACCCAGCTCGAGCTGACCCCGAGGTTGTTAAAGGCGAAATCTTTTCTATTCACAGTCACCTTTCTGCTGCCAGTTCCAATTTCACACTGATCTGCTCTAAACGTTTGGGGATTATTTCCCCCGTTTCAGATCGGGGGGGGGTCGACAAAAAAACGAAAAAACAGGAGGAGCGGTCAGTTGAGTTTTTGTTCTGGAACGCTTCTACGGTGATTGATGTTATTCTCTGTAAGACAATTTGAATGTCCACATTATTCGTCTATTGCGACAACAGATCATGCAGAAAAATGCTCTTTTGAGATCAGGAAATTTTTTTCATCACTGCTTTCAAAGAAACTCGGAGCAATCTGTGTAAAACCCGGAAGAAAAGAATGTTGTTGTTGTTGTTGTTGTTTTAAATTTATTTTTGGGGGTGACTCATTTTTTTTCATCGACTTTCCTCAGGCCCGCAGCTTTGAGGCTCTTACATGTTGCGAATGCTCATTTTCAAAGAGATTAAGGGACATATCTGGTAAAAGCAGAAGTGCATGGATATTATGCGGGGGGTGGGGGGGGCGCAAGGCTGGTTCGGCGGGTTCACGATTCAAAAGGGCGCCAGTGGGGAACACGTTGCAATGGGGCCAAGGATAAGCAGTGATTTTGTGTGTGTGTGGGGGGGGGGGGGGGGGGTACCAGAGTCGCCTGGCTGGGATCAGTCACGTGAAACAACCTGGTGGCATGCCTGCCTCTTATTACTGCAAACAAGGTTTCAATCAAGAGATGGCGTATAATGACCCAGATCTTGCAACGTTGGCAACAACGCGGATCCTCTCGGAAAATGAGGGCACGTGTGAAAACGGGCGCCACGATATCATGGAGAAATATTTCTCCCCCAGCCCAAAAACGAGGTCACGTGTTCACTCGGCTTCCTCCGTCTGTCAGCTCTCGTCGACATCGCTCAAGTTAATCAGCGGATTTTGGATGAAATTTGGAGGCAGATGGCTGTAAGCCCGCAAGGTTCACTCGATCAGATTCCGGTGATGGGCGGCTGCCACGAGACATTTAATTACCTTTTTTTTCAGAAGGCTTTTGCTTCAATCTTACAACTCGTGTTGATTCTGAGGTGGGAAGTTGATTGGGCGGGTGAGAAGGAAATCAGTTGTCCTTCTTCCTGCCCCTTTTCAGGCGTGTGGAAAAAGACGTACGTTTTTGGGGGGGTTTTATTGTTTGTTTGTTTTTTTTATGTGGTACTTGACGTGCGTGGAATGAATTCAAGACCGAGAGGAGAACGCTTGTGATCATTACTTATGCAGTAGCTTGACTTTAAGGAGGACATCCACAGACCGCTGAAAAATATTGCGCCTACTTTTCATCCAGGAACCCCTGACGGTGTTAAAAGGTTAATTGATCTTTCCGTGTATTCATGTGATTTAAAATTTTCATGGTTTCCGTGAACTTTGAGGGGAGGAAGGCGGTGTGTCAGTGTTTTTAACCCCGCCAAGCTGGACAACTTGGATTTGAAATTCATCGGGAATGGTGACGTTTTCACCGAAAGTCAATGAAATCGGCAAACAGTCGGGCACCGTTTTTATGGTGAAACGTCGAAAGGATGATCCCAAAAAATGTTGCGTCACCCATCATTTGTCTTGGATAGCAACATTTGTTGGGGGTGAACGTCCTTGTGCATGTTCGTCCAAAATGGCTGCTTGAAACCAAAATGCAAAATGGCCGACCTTTCTGTTCAGTTTTGGGAGGAGGTCCTTGGAACGTTTTCATTTGTGCCGTTATGGAAGAGATGCCGAGGCAATTGCTGTTGAACGGTATAACAGAGGCCAACGGCTCCTTTTTATTTATTTATTTTTCTATATTTGCAAAAACGTTCACTTATTTATTCATATTACTGAAACTTAACGGCAGGGTATTGAATGCCATCTGGACTGCAATAACTGTTGTCATGAAGGAATGTTACTGTACCAGAAAGCGCTGGCTGGTGTGGCCGAGCAGTACTGAAAGACATGCCGGACTCGTGTACATAAATAGGAATAAAAAATTTAAAAAAACAATATTCCAACCTTCACAAACAACTCTCAGCCCCGGGGCTCAAATTAGCCAAATGCCACTGCGCAGCGATGAAGGTCCGCACAGGGTGGAGTATCAAAACACCCACGCACGTCTTCACACTCTCCATTAAACCCCGTGAGAGTCGCAAATTAAATTGGCTAATTTGATCTCAGGTGCCTCTCGCCCAGAGAGGTGAGCTTGCTTCTACTCGGGTAATTAAGTCAAAACATTCCTTACGCAACCATGAAGCAAGTGTCGCTAAATGAGTCCCCCCCTACCAATCCACCTTCAGCAACCCCCCACCCCCCTCCCCACCTGCGAAGATGCTTATTTGGGCCTTGCAAATTTACAGATTACAACACAGAAATCATCCGATATCTGGAATTGTGAAAATCCACAAATAATTGATGATCCCTTCTAACCGCCATGAAAATAAAATTAAAATTAAAACATTGATTTAAAAAAAGGCCTAGTTTAAAAAAAAAATGTGAATAAGTGGGGATCGGGATTTGAAAAAAAAAGTAAGCCGTACCCTTTCAATAAAAACAGCCCATGCTTGTGATTCTGAAAAAAACCCAAACAAATGCCCAAGTACACTTGTACATACACATGCAGTAAATACACGGTTGTGAAGAGTGAAAAAACAAGAGCAATTGACGCCCCAACTTCTAAATGGTCGATAATTGCCCACATTAAGAGTTGAAACCGTAAACGAAAACAGAATCTGAACCCAAAACACTTTGATGTCATTTCAAACGCATCTTGCCACTCTGCTGTCGCTTCCACGAACAACCGAGGCTAAACTTAGCTCCTCCCTGAAACGCAAAGCTCGTCTCACTTCAACATTCTTCCAATTACTCGTACCGCTTTGCGACATAGCTAGGGCTTTGACGCCATCCGAGCCGTGTCACGGACAACGGACTGCTGTCGTGAAGAACGAGGAGACGGAGTTTGGTTTGTTCTGGCTCGGGGGCCACGAAGCATCAACGTATGACGATACAAAGTAGATGGCTGAGCAGTCCTTGCTTCAGGAACTCATTATGCCGCGTTGTGCGTGTTGAAAATGTCATGTCTTGGAGCTCCAACGCTGGAGGGGTCAGAAGCACGCAAAGCTAATTGTCCGGGATGAAAGGCGCGGCGCAAAGGAGCATTTGTTCCAATTGACCCAAAGAAAAAAAGCGAGGTTTCATCCAGCGGGGCAGCTGTTCCACAGCAAATTTGGAAAGGACTTCTCAAGAGCTGGAAAGCAGAAAGCTGCGGCCGCTTTTGTCGCTCTGTTTCTTTCGGTGAATATCCGAAACAAAATTTGGTTTTTCGTCAAAGCATGTTGGCGAAGCCAGGCAACGACCTGTAATGCAGGGGTGTCAAACTCATTTCACATTGTGGGCCGCATACGGCCCCGGTCGACGTCAAGTGGGCCGGACCTTTAAAATTATACCATCCTCTGCTATAAATAACCAACATAATGTCTTTCCTTTGTTTTGGTCTACAGAAGCGCAAGAGCATTAGGAAAACGTTGACATTTAATGAACATGACTTTTACAAAACATTTCATGAAGCACCGTAGATTCCCTTAGACAAATGCGCAATTTACTTTTATCATTCACATAAATGCATTGCAACTGATCCCACTGATTGTACAAAGGCGCAAAACTTTAACAAGTGATTGGTATTGAAAAGTATAGTTATGCACTTTAAGATGAAGTGAGAATCTAAATTTAATACCTGCCTACGCCTTACAAACTAAGGAGAGTGCTATTAAATGTGTAAAGAATGTCCTTGATGGCGTCTGCTGTGTTGGGTCTATCTCAGTGACAGATTGAGACTGCGATTGGCTTCTACTCTTATCAAAACAGATACTCCATGAATTCTAGCTTATTAAAAATATTCATTCCGTGTCTTTTATGCATTTTTTCACTTTAAAATTATGCTGTGGGCATGATCGAACTTCCACGGGGGCCGGTCCCGGCCCGCAGGACGTATGTTTGACACCACTGCTTTAATGACTCGCTTGAAGACCCAAAACTCTTAGCGCCGTTCTTAAATTTAGCCCATAAAACCATTTGCACTTTGCAATACGGAATTTGGTCAGTCCATCAATTATGAGTAGACCCACAAAAAAAAAAAAGTCTCAACACCCCCATTTGAAAAGACACCCAAAAATGGAATAATAGGTTCATTTTGTCCTTTTTTGTGGGTCCCACCAAGAGAATTGTTTTCAGATTGCTTTGACTTTTGTCAGATGGCCAATGTTTCATTACGAGAAAACATTTTTGTTGTTGTTTTGTGTGGGTGTGTGTGTGCGTGTGTGTGTGTTGATTGAAACGGCACTCTGAATGTACAGTGTTGTTGTGTTTCCGCGTGTGGGCAGAGCCAGGCGGCTGTGATATGGATTAGTTGCAGGGAATTGTGCTGCGCACCGCGGAGCTAAACCGCGCAACGGGATTAATTCAATGTGGGCTCAAGAATAGCAAATATGCCTTTTACCTTGTTAGCGCTCAACTTTGTCACCTCACATAAAGCTCTTGAGTGTTTCTCTATTGAACAGCGCGTAGCGCGTAGCCATGCACGCCGTAGGTGCTGTATGTATGTGCTGTATTATCGAACTCTCTGCGAAAGATGCGCGTCTTGACTGAAGAGCAAAGTAGTCGGCCGTCATCTCTTGCACAGCGTGAGGCAATTAAGTTACTTAGCCATCGCCTTTTATGACACCTTCAAAGGAAATACACAGTCGTGCTTTCAAAATGACCCTGCGCGGCCATTATTGAAAAATGTGTTTTGCCAGAAAGAAGGGTGAGCTAGCTGAAGTCGGGAGCATTTTACAGCCCTGCTTTGCATGAATCTTATCCCCATCTGAATGACTCTGGATGGGAAATGATATTCCAACGCACATCATCATAACACTTTCATAATAAACCATAAACGTGTCACTCTTGATGGAGTTTGCTTCAAAGCAGGAACGCCATCGTCAAAATTTAGCCCAGTAGATGTCAATTGTTTGTCATCGCTAAAATCGATCTTGGCCAGGTTGAAGATGATAAAGATTGGAAATTTCACCTGCATTATCGCACGTGGGGTGTCACCATTTATCCAAAACAGAGTAAAACCATTTTACGGGGAAATTGTCGGCAGCGGAAACACTAACTGCACAGGCTGTCATGTCATGTTTTTCCGTTTCCCTTTTTTCATGCCTACTCATCAGCTTATTCATTTCAATCTGTCCTTGGTAGCCCTTCGCCTCGTCAGCTTTCTCCGCCACGAGTGTCTTGTCCAGGTGTGCCTCGTTGTTGTGGCAGTTTGCTTGCATTTCGTTCCCCGCTTTCGTTCAGCCTGTGGCGGGTTCACTGTGTTGTCGCAAGTCGCGGTTATTGACTCAAGTCATGTTTTCGGTTCTTGTTTTTCCAGCCATTAATACGAGAGGCGACGCAGACTCATACAATTTGGCGCTCAGTGAACTGAACTCACATTTTTTGTGAAAATCCGCGAAATGACGGCCGCATTTTTTGGTTGATTTTAAAACGGATGCCTCACAATACTGTCTGCATCCAAACCAACTTTCGTTTTCCCAACGGTCTTCATTAGCAATTTTTTCCGAGCACTTTCTGACAGAACAACATAGCAGGTGACCCAAACATGACGCCCGTGACCGCCAAGTGTAAGGCTGCAGGCGGTGGAAGCCGTTAATAACATTCTCGGAAAGCCTCGCCTTCATCCCTTGCGACTTCGATGAGGCGACCAGATCGGCGGGGTCAAGACTCAATTTCGGTTTCACCAGAAGAACAAGAAGGAAAAGAAGAGCGTCACAGGAAGGGGGCCTTTTGGGACACATGATGAAGGGAATATCAGCTGGCACGTACGATAATAAATTCACTTGGAGGGACTCAAAGGTGAAGTGGAGGGCTTCCAACAATCAAAGAGGGTCGAAAACGTTGCAACAAATGCGCTTTTTTTTTAAGGTGAACAATTTATTTTATTTATTTATTATTATGATTTATTTTTTATTTTTTTGCAAGAATACGTTGCGTGTGCCAACATTAGTTATTAGCATGACGGTTGTGGAGTAGGAAGTAAAGACAATCATTCATCACCCTATTGGACAATCTCCCCCTCTGCTGTCAAGTGAAACAAGCATCACAACTTCAGTGTCACGTGCTACTTCCGCCGCAGCAAAACTCGGACTCGACTCGCACCGCGAAAAGCTTTCGCATTTTTAGAAACTAGAAAACCGTATCAAACTCATGGCCTCATTTACAAAGACTTGCGTGGCTTTCACACTGTGACCAAATCCAAACATTGCATGTACACACCCATACACACCAAAAAAGATCCAGATTTATGAATCTGCGCGCATGAGTGAAGCCAAGCACTTCACTTTTTTACAATCAATGCGAAGATGTTGACGCACTCGACTCCTCCCTCTCCACGCCGCCCACATTATTCTGCAAATGAGTATAAACAGCGCCTGGCGGTGGGAGGAATCACTCTGCATGATCAGCTAATCCGGTTACCAAACCGTGAGTCACCAACGAAAAAGTGGAACTTGACAAAATGTGAGCTGGAGATGCGAATAAACCAAGTGAAGGCCTGAAAGCTTATTTTTGGCACACCGTCCACTGGAGTCCACAAAAATCCTGTTTCGGGGGTCACCTCCCATCAACGCATACATTTGGGGTCTTATGTAACGGATGCTCGTCCGAGCTGCGTTAAATCTCAATTCCTGTACGTTCTATTAGGGTGATTTGCTTTATTTCTCAGCGGTCGGCGTTCTTTGCTCCCAAACAGGAGACGTGGTGGTGGTGGCGTGGGTTTCATCCCCGAGCTGGGTGGACGCCCCGAGAGTAGAAACACCCTCTGCGGCCACTTCATGAAGGTTCTGAATGTTCTGTCGGGTGCTAACAGGAATAATTTCACGTGTGGAATCAATGTTGAACTGAAGCCTTTCACTGACGGCAGAAGTGGACGCAGACAGACTTGTCTGAAAATGCTCTATAAATACAGTTGAGTTGAGTTGTACATTTGGTACTTCACACGTGGCATATACTCAACCTTCAGGTGAAGGACGGACTGGGTTATCTCTCAGCCCAGTGACAGGAATCGGCCGTGTGTCTGCACGAGGATGCAGACGTGCGTCCTTCAGACACATTTGCTCGGAGACAGGACGGCCAAAATCGCCAACCCTTGGGGCATAAGTGTCGTTACTCGTGAGCACTGCCGAGTGCTGGTGAGGGATGGTGAATATCTGCGGCTCAATAGATGGCTATCACTCTCCGCTCTCTAGTTTTGGGGGGAGTGTGTGTGTGTGTGTGGTGCCGACAAGTCCATTAGAAGTTCATCTCATGATTGCAGGTGTCAAAATAAGACAGATAGTTCCACCAAGGACAAAGCGCCAAGCTGGGGGTTACGTGTTAATCATTGGGTAAGCACGCTACGGTGAATGGGTGGATGCAAGTAACAGCAATTAGAGAGCGTGGGAAACATTGCAATAAATCCAGAATTCATGGGGGGGGGGGGGGGGGGTTCCTTTATAGTTATCTATAGTAGAATGCAAAAAACATGGAAGTGGAAAGATGTATTTTTAAATTTGTATATCAATCATGAGAGGTGGAAATCACACAATATAGTGATATTGTTTTGTTTTTTACAGAAAGTGTGCCGGAGTCAATGTACTGCAATATATATATATAGATATACAGTATATATCTATATATATATATATATATATATATATATATATATATATATATATCTATATATATATATATATATATATATATATAGATATATACTGTATATGCAAGGGATAAAGAATATATGACTGAATATTGTTATATTGTCTGTCTACATGTGTTGCTCCAATACTTTTGTCATTAGTTAAAGGGGTTTTAATGCAGCAACACCAATGCTACTGGTGAGCCTGTCTGTGGCATTTTACATTGTTTATTAGCATGAACCTCAACTGACTTTTCTAAAGCAAAACTGTCTTTTTTCAACAACACGCCGTGTGATTATTTGTTATGTTTTGGCGAACAGTAAACTTGAACTGGGAGTGGCATTCAACAGCTTGGAGCCTTTGGGTGTTTCATTTTACGAATTAAACCACTGAAATCCATTAAGTTTTAAAAGGTCGACTTGGATTGCAGTCCTACCCTGGAAGGAAGTGATGCAAGCGCCAGGCTGCCGTGCCGGTGCGTGGCAGGAATGGCTATATCGTGACAATTACGCCTGTAGAAACTTTAGGTGAAAATGAGGACGGTTGTGGAAGATGAAGTGATCACGAGGACTCGGGATCGCAATTCCAGAGCATCCCCACACACCAAGCACCGAAATCCTCCAGGCGGGCGTGCGTCTGGAGACGTGCGAGGGAATCAACATCACACATGTACGTGGGTGTTACCAGAGGTGTCGGGAGCTGCCGCGCACGCACAAGGTACTGTATCGTACAAATCCGCGGCTGGCGGGTGAAGACCCCTCCCCAGGATGGGGATTAATCGGGATCACCGCTCTAATCAGGAAGCACTCGGAAGGATTAGGTTGACTCGATCAAAGTTACCTCGGACAAATCTACGGTCTTTATGCCATAAAAGCAAATAGCTCCCACATTCAAAAAAAAAACATAAATGCTCGACTCATTACATTGTAACCGTGTCAATCCGTGTGGAAGCAGTTTCTCGCCCAAAGTCAGCTCTAAGGATGGATGGTAGTAACGCATTTAAATATAATTGGCATATTTGTGCGGAGGTCCTTTTAAAAGCATTTAAGCTCAAATGTTAGCCGTGAAAAAAACAAAAAGATGTTTTCCATCCCAATGTCTTGGCAGCAACTCGCACCACATTAAACACTTTTTCACGAATCGGCCGCAAGATTTTATGGAATCATTAGCGCTGTTCAATGCCGATAACGCCGAGTTTCAGCAAGCTCAGCATTCCAGCTACAAAGCCTGTGAAGAAAGAAATGCTCTTTTACATCTGAAATTCACATGATGCTGACTGAAAGCCTTTTCGACAAAACGTCACGTGGAACTGGCTGCTTATTTTTGCCGTAGGTGGAGAAGGCCCGGCCGGTTGTTTACGCGGTAGGACGCTTCATCGTCCTCGATCACTATGATGATAATTTGTCATCGTGCATCACTCGCCTTTGTCGGCCCCCAAGGACTTCCTGTGACATCACCAGGGCAAAATGTACCAATGCATGTCATGCAACATGCCCAATTACGACCCACCACCACCACCAACACCCCTCCCCCTTGTTGTTGTTTTTTTAATTTTAAATGGCAAACCATCTCCCACCATCAACTCTGACCACACAATATGGCAAAGACAATAAATAAATATTAAATAACTGGGCATAATTTCTGTTTAGGGCTCATGTGGACGAATTACCAAGGAGGAGCCAAACAAAGTAGCAGCCATGGAATTCGCCCCAAGATGAGCTGACTGACTTCTTGTTCACTTTCAAACATGGATCCTTGACACTTTTTCCGATGTCCCGTTATGACATACATGGCCGCCAAATTTGCAACCGATCTGTGAAACCAATGGCTCGGACTCATTTGAATTATGAGCTGCTCCAAAAAATAAAGGGAACACTTAAATGGCACAATGTAGTGTCCAAGTGTTCCCTTCATTTTTTGGAGCAGTTTATATATATACAGTAGATATATATGCACACATACACACACACACTTGCAGAATGCGATGAGCTTTTGTGGACGCTGCTGAAGCCCAGAAAAAAAGACATTTGTTGAAAGAAGAAGAATAAATGGTTATTCCTGCTGCTCAGCCTGGGAAAAAACTTTAAAGTGCTGGCTTATTAATTATTATTTTTTTTGCTTGCAGCTCCTCTATCAAGTGGAGAAAAGTGTCTCGGGGAATCTGCGTTAGTTGTAAATGTCACTCACCGCACTCTAATAACACAATCATGCGCCTTACAAGCACGCAGCACCTGCAGGATGCGCAGCGATGAAGCATGGAGGCCTTCAAGCGCAGCTCTCGCTTGGGGAATGAATTGATGACAAAAAATCAAATGTGTATCTGCACGGTGTTAACTGCAGATTAATATGCTGCCCAAAAAATTAATAATAACAAAAAAACATTTCTAATGGGGAATGACCATCTGTGGATGTGCAGCATTTTAGTCCCACGTGCCGCCGGTCTGATCCGGCGGCACCAGAGGTGGCCTGTCCGAGCTTATCCTGGCGAGAGGACGTCGGGAGTTCCACCCGCGTCCAAGCGTTGCTGTGTCGAACAGCAAGATAATGTCAACGCTGTCGGGATTAATCTGCTTCAGCTCAAGGCAGAGATTAAGGCCAGTTGGGAAAGTGGGACAACTCAGCATCAGGTCTTTTTTTTTTTTTTTTTTTTTTTTAAGGCGGCACCCGAATGAACCTCACCGGCTTGAACAGCGCCACCGGGTGTCATCAGCCTTTTTTCACGTTTGGATGTCAAAGACTCTTTAGTTTATATTCAAGGTTCTTTATTTGCAATTTCAAGTATTTGTGTGTGTGTGTGGGGGGGGGGGGGGGTTATGTGTAACACAACAGCAATTTGCTACAAAAAATATTTGGGATTTTCTTTAATATTCTTTCTGAAACAAGAAGATGCCACCAAGTGCTACATGTTTCTTTGTCACAATTCTTGTCAAAGTTCTTTGCATTCCCTTCACATTTTTCCCAACCGGAAATGTTGTCTTGACGCGACATCTTCTGCTTGCAACGTAATTCTTGAATTGAATTGAATACAACTTTATCGTCAAATGTGCTGTACGTATGTGTAACATACAGGCACAGATTAGGAGCCGCTGCGGGTGTCCGCGCCGCCATCAAAAGAAAAGTTGACAAAATAATACAAGACAACATTCTCTGCCAGAATCCCCGATCATCTCCGTCGCATTGTTTCTCGTTTTATGAGCTCTTGATTCATTGGCGACCGCCTTGAGTCAGCCAGAGATTCACCAGCACTGAGGCCTTACGTGAAAACCTATTACGATAAATGTAGCCTTGCCTCTTCAGCGCTCAACTAGCTGTAAAAAAAAAAAAAGGCTTTATGTAATATTACGTTTGAGTTACAATCAGGTGAGACGGACGTTCCTTACTCGGTTCTTCGATATGGATTTGCAAAATGAGTCGCTCGTCAGTCTAACCTTTTTTTTTTTTTTTTAACTGTTGGTGGTTCCTACATGGTGGCTCCAGTGTGTTTTTAAGGGATGAGCCGAGCCTTCGCTTCGGTATCGTCAAACCTCGTTACGCGTTTCACTCTTTCCCTTTAAAAATGGATATCTGTACTTTCTACACCTTATTTGCCCAAATAGGTTCGTTCCCCCACCTCTGTAGAGAACAACACGACGCAGAGAAGACGGTGGCCGCACGCCTATGTAATGTGTGAGCAACAGTGCCGCGGCTGTTCCGGGCCCCGCCTGATTTATAGTCACCATCTATTCAAATCAGCGTTGCCCAAATGCAAACGTTGCAACGGCATCAGCATAAAGCGTAATCGTCAATTCCACGCTAATGGCAAATGGGGGCCGCATTATCAGCGGGTGATTTGTGTCGCTAATTAGATGGCAGGAGGCGGGAGATGTGAGATATGCGTTGCCTTGTCTGGCAGGTAAACTGTGTGGGGAGGGGGGGAAAAGAAGCTCTAATGGCCCCCGGATGACAAGAGTCGCCGAGAGCTGGCGAGAGGCGGTGAGTGGCTATTACTTGTGAGAAACAGACCTCATGTTGCCAGGGAAGCATTATTTGTTTTTGTTTGTTTTTTTCGTGCGGGGAAATACATGTAAGGAGTATTGATTGTCTTGCTTCAACAAAGACAAAAACCGTGTAAGGGTTTAAGTAACGCTTGAATATTCTTCCTGAAGCCTGAGATGTTAGCGAGCTTTGGTTGGATAGCCCTTAAGAATAAAATTTTAAAAAAGTAAAACTGGGCTTTGTGCACGCATATTGCAAAATTAAACTGAAATGTCAAATTAAGGTTTCAAGCCAAGGTTAGGTTTTCAAATTTGGCTTGTGCTATTCTGAGTCCGCTCGAGGTGAAATGAGAGGTGAAACGTCAACCGCCATTCGCCATACATTCAATGACTTGAGGATTTTCAAATTAGGGTTTCCAATGAGCGTTTTGAGACAGGGATTAAGTTTTCAAATTGGGATTTCAAGTCAGGGTTAAGGTTTTGAGCATAGATTCAAGCCATTATTATTGTTTCAAATTAGGGTGTCAAGACGGTTTTAATGGGTGATTTCAAGCAGGGTTGAAACAAAGGTTTGGGTTGTAAGTATTGGTGAGGGTTTCAGGCAATGAGTAGGGTTTCAAAAAAGGTTGAGCAATCCAAATTAGAATTTCAGGCCCAGGCTAGGATTTCCAACAAGAGTTAAATTCAGTTTTCAAATGAGGGTTTCAAGCCCAGGTTAGGGTTTCAGTTCAGAATTAGAGGTGAAAGAAAAAGTCACAGGTTCAAATTTGGGTTTGAAGACAAACTTGTGAAGGATTTTGTGGTTTCAAGAAAGGGTCTTGGTCAGGCGTCAAGGTTTCGATCATAGATCATAGATCATGTTTCATGCCAGTAAGAAAAAAATTGGGTTTTAAGGCACAGTTTGTCATGCTTCGGTTTGGGACCAACAGGTAGCACTGTAGGGCTCCCCCTGCAGCTGCACACCTGTTGGTCATTAGGTAATTAGTGCTTTAGAAGGACTCCCAGCCCGACCACTCATTGTCGGGTCATTGTTTGCTCTCGCTACTGTCATGTTCGTTTGTTTGCTATTCCTTTGCTGCTGTCAGGTTTGTTGATGTCATGGTTCTGTTCCTGTTCGTTTTTTTGCTGCAGTCATGGTTTTGTTTTGCTACTTTGGTTGTTTTGCTACTTTGTTTAGTTTTGGTTGTTAGCACTTTGTTTGTTTAGGATTTAGTTTTCTGTGTTTTATCAATACACTTCTTCAACTTCACCCTGCTCCTTCCTCCTGCCTGCTTTTTGGGGTCCACCACCACCACCACCACCACGCATACGTGACACAGTTAGGGTTTCAAAATTAGAGTAAGGATTCAAATTGGGGTTTCAAGTCAGGGTTCGGGTTTTGCTTGTCGAGACAGTGTCGGGAATTCAAATTAGGGTTCAAGATAGGTGAGGTTGACATATTTTGCTTGAAATGCACAAGTGGCAGTTTCAAGTCAGGGTCCCAAGCAAGGTTTCGAAGGAAGTACGTTTTTCAGCAGGATTATGGTTTGAAATTTGGCCACACTGCGGAGTTCGGGTTTCTATCGGGGTTTCCCGACAGCGTTAGTTACAAAATCAGATTTCAGATGATGCCGATGTGAGCTCATCTTTCATTTCCCATCCAAATTGTGAGTCGAGAATGAGCGCGGCAACATGTCGCGCTTTGGAGCAGTTTGGTTTCGAATCTTGAAAATGTTCAATTGCGCTTTGACGCGCTGCACTGACAAACCGACGGCTCCCTGTGTCGTCAGCGACGGCGCCGCCGAACCCAGAAGTTTTCAATCAGGCGCGGCGTTATTGGCAGCTGCCCATGTCGCTAATCTTCCCACATGACGCGGCGACTAATCGAGTCTACCCTTGCGAGCTGCAAATGTGTTTAGTGAAGGGCAGATAAGACCTGTCAAATATGAAATCTATTTTTCTTGCTGCCTCACCTCCCCGGTAATGTACTTACTGATGTAATAGCCCGGACTGATGTCAAGGCGTGAATGTTGGAATGTTGGGGGTGAGGCGCGGAGAAGATGGGGCAAGCGGTTAATGGAACATTCCAATCTCATTGCTGGCCTGGGGGAAGGGGTGGGGGGTGCCTGTGGGGGGGACGGGGGTCGTTGGGGAGTGCTGGTCGCATCGTCAACCCCTATCTGCATGTGGTCACACGTGGCTGATCGGATCGCGTTGGATCCTACTTGTGGCCGCCGCCTGTTATTTCACTTCAAAGTGATTGAAACGTCGGGTCTGAAATATGCCCCGCCCGAAACCGAAATTGAATCGGGACTTTTAATTGAAATCGCCAAACTGGAATAATTGCACCCATTTGAATCATCTGATTGCAAAGTCACGATTGTACTTTGATCAAAACGCAGAGTTTTTCGCACACGGGTTTCAGTTCGGGGTTCAGATTTAAAATCAAAGTTTCAATTTCGGGTTCCAAACAGGGATTTGTATTTCAAAGTACAGTGGGCTTTGAAATTGAGGTGCCCATCTAAGGGTTAGGGTTTCAAATTAGGATGCTTAGGATTTTAAGACAGGGGTTCAAAAATCGGTTTACGGCTTCAAAGAAGAGTTTGAGCGTCAAATGGGGGATTTTACTTACGTTATGTGCCGTTACGGTTTCAAATTAGGGTATTCAACCAAGTGTAGATTTTAGATAGCGCCACCCCCCCCCCCCCCCCAAACAGTGAACAATAAGGGTCTTGCTAATGAACTAAACATGTTTTTCTGCCGATTTGAAAAGGTCACCCCCATTTCCCACACACACCCACCACTACCAGAAACCACTCTACCTACCCCCCCACCCTCTTTTTCTCCACTACAGATCCACGAACAGGATGTGAGACGGCTCTTCAAGCAGCAGAAGATCAAGAAAGCTGCGGGGCCCGACAAAGTGTCCCCCTCCTGCCTGAAAGTCTGCGCTGACCAGCTGGCTCCGGTCTTCACACACATCTTCAACAGATCTCTGGAGCTGTGTGAGGTCCCATCCTGCTTCAAACAGTCTACCATCATCCCAGTTCCCAAGAAATCGGCAACATCGGAACTGAACGACTATAGGCCTGTCGCCCTGACGTCTGTGGTCATGAAGTCCTTTGAACGCCTTGTGCTGAACCATCTAAAGAATGTCACCGGACCCCTGCTGGACCCTCTCCAGTTTGCCTACCGGGCAAACAGGTCTGTGGAAGACACAGTCAACATAGGTCTGCACTACATCCTCGAGCACCTCGACAGCACAGGGACCTACGCAAGGATTCTGTTTGTGGATTTCAGCTCTGCGTTCAACACCATCATCCCGGAACTCCTCACCCCCAAACTTCTCCACCTCGGTGTGTCCCCTACGATCTGCCAGTGGATCCTCAGCTTCCTGACGGGACGGACACAACAGGTGAGACTGGGAGCAACAACATCATCAATACGCACCACCAGCACTGGAGCCCCACAGGGATGTGTCCTCTCTCCACTGCTCTTCTCTCTCTACACAAACGATTGCACCTCAACAGATCCAGCTGTCAAACTCATAAAGTTCGCAGACGACACCACGGTCATCGGTCTCATCAAAGATGGCGACGAGTCAGCGTACCGCCAACAAGTGGAGCAGCTGGGGCTCTGGTGCAGCCGACACAACCTCGGGCTGAACACGCTCAAGACTGTAGAGATGATCGTGGACTTCAGGAAACATTCTTCTCCACAGTTGCCCCTCACACTATCCAACTGCCCTGTGTCAACCGTCGAGACCTTCAAGTTCCTGGGAATCACAGTCTCCCAGGACATGAAGTGGGAAGTCAACACCATCTCCATCCTGAAAAGGGCCCGGCAGAGGATGTACTTCCTGAGGCTGCTGAGGAAGCATGGCCTGCCACAGGAGGTGCTACGACAGTTCTACACGGCAGTCATCGAATCAATCCTGTGTTCTTCCATCACGGTTTGGTTTGGGGCCGCCACAAAAAAGGACAAAATCCGACTTCAACGGACAGTTAGGACGGCGGAAAAAATACTTGGCACCGCCCTACCCACTCTTGAGGACTTGCACACTGCAAGAATCAAGACAAGGGCACGGAAAATCCTCCTGGATCCCCCGCACCCTGCCCACCACCTTTTCCAGCTACCCCCCTCAGGCAGACGCTACAGATCCATGCGCACCAAATCCAGTAGACACTTAAACAGCTTCTTCCCTCTAGCCATTAACTCCTTAAACAGTCACTGACGTAGTCACTCTTCTTGTACTACAAATACTGCTACTGGTTACTCTAAAATGGTTCGATGATTTGTTGTTTACGATGATACTAATGCAGCGTGTTATACCGGAGACAAATTCCTTGTGTGTTCTACATACTTGGCCAATAAAGATGATTCTGATTCTGATAAGTGTTTTAAGACCAGAGTTTCAAATGATGCTCTCAAGTCATGCTTAAAAAGTCAAAATTTGGATCTTCAGGCAGCGTGAGCGTTGCAAAGCAGCGTTTCAAGCTAGGGTTGATGAGTCAGTGTTTGAAGACAGGATCGAGGTTTCAGAAAACGCATTTGTCGAAAATGGCGCCTGATAGCCAAATGACCGTGAGCCTGTTTCGTGGGCTCAACTTCCTTCGCCACAATCCGAAATGAACATTTTGTCAGGAGCGCAGCGAAGCGGCGTGAAGATATGATCCGTAGGTGGCGCTTTCATCTGTCCAAAACCACAAAGCTCACGGCTCAAACGCAAACATTTGGCTAGCCGGGCCGCCTTTCAAAGCCCAATCAGGCGCCGGAAGGCGACGGCGACCCCAAACAGACGGCGTCGGGCAAAAAAAAACACGGCGTTCTCATCCCGAGCTTCTTTGTAAGTCAGTGGAAGCTACGCGGGACAGATGGGCGCTCGCTCTGTCGAATTACCTGCGAGTTTGCACAAGTGAGAGGGAAGCTGTGCCGCCGCTGCGGCGCTGCTTTCATGTTGTGGGGCTGAAACAGACGGCGTCGGGCAAAAAAAACCATTGTGATGTCACGAATGTGGATTTCAACTCTTTGCGAGGCGGCGCCTTCAACAACGCACGTTGAGTACATGACGTGGAAGGCAGCACTAATCAACAACAGAATCCCCACTGAAAGGCAGCAACTTAATAAACATTTGCCAGGTCTCCCCTCTTTAGTTGCAGCCTTCACAATTGCCGACGTGCCCGCCACACGTCGACGTGGCGGACGCGGCGACAGCTGACAGCTCATCCGTCTCCCCCTGCTGACGGGAGAGCTTGATCGAGCTGCGCTCAGCAGGCGTCAGGGATCTCAGAAGGTTCTGGCAAGCGCGCTCCAAGCCCGGCGTGAGAGGCGTCAACCGAGAGTTCCCAAGAGTCCGCTCGCCGTCTCGCTCATCTTGTTGTCATTGTTGGTGGTGTTTTCTCTCTCTCGCTCCCTCTCTTCATCCGTCAGCGTGACAGCATCCTGGCAATTTTTTTCCTCCCACATTAGAATCGGCCTGCAGGCGCTTTTATGAATAATTTGCAGCCACCAGGTTGGAAGTTTAATGACTCGCAAACTTCTGGCAGAAAA
Organism: Hippocampus guttulatus; assembly: GCF_054856545.1. Taxonomy (NCBI): domain Eukaryota; kingdom Metazoa; phylum Chordata; class Actinopteri; order Syngnathiformes; family Syngnathidae; genus Hippocampus; species Hippocampus guttulatus. Next base: position 21,159,613 of record NC_141268.1, on the reverse strand, counting down.
ATCTCCTGGCATGTTGCCTTTTTGCTGCCCACAGTCTACTCTCAAAACAAATGTGTCTCCTTAAGGGTTTTTTTTTCTGGTAGTCTCTTCTCTCATGAGATATTTCCGCCTACTTGTCATTTTCTACCTGCCCGTAGTCTCCTTTACCCGCCCGTAGTCTCCTCTTGGATAAAGTGAGTCTGTTTGGCTTTGTCGTTGCCCGCAGTGTCCCCTTCAATAGGTTCTGTTGCCTTTATAGTCTGTTAAGTGCTGCCCGCAGTCTCATCTAGAATAAAAAGTGTCTTCTTAGTGGTCTGTTTTCTTGCTGCCCGCAGTGTCTTGTCCAACAAAACATATCTCCCGACCAGTCATTTTCTTGCCACCTGTAATCATCTCTTGGATAAAACGTGTGTCTGTGCAGTTACTGTCAGCAGTCTACTCTTGAATAGTATTTGTGTCCTGAAAGTTGGCTTTCTTCTTCTCCTTCCTGGTCTGTTGTCTTGCTCCCCGCAGTCTTCTCAAGAATATACTGTGTCTCCTTCATGCTCTTACATTATTTGCTGCCCGCATTCTCCTCTTGGATAATATTGGTTTTCTGACATGTTTTTCTTGTTGCCCACAGTCCCTTTTTGAACAAAATATGTTTCCTGAATTGTCTCATAATTGCTGCCCACAGTCTCCCCTTGGATAAAAATTTTGGGTGTCTGCAGGCTCCTCTTGGATAAAAAAATGTCCTCCGACCAGTTTGTTTTTGCTGTTGGCTGCAGTCTCCTCTTGAATAAAATACCTTTCCTCTTTGGTCCATCATCTTGCTGCCCACAGTGTTCCCCTGAATAAAAAATGATTTTGTTGCTGCCAAAAGACTCTCCATGAATAAAACGTGTCCTTTTGTCCTGAATTCTTGTTGGACTATCACCTAGTTGATGTGATTGGCCCTCAATGAATGTTTGTGTCACTGTAATCATTTGTTTGTCTGCTTTGCCAAATATTTAGATTTGCTTCTGACAATCTATTTACCATCAAGCTGTGTTTTGTTTTTTGTACAAATATCTGAAGCAAAAAAGGCTACGGCAAAGTCAAAGAAATAATTCATTGTCAGTAAGCAGCAAGTTGGTTAGTGTGTGTGCATGTGTGTGTGTGTGTGTGCGTGTGTGTACGTGTGTGTATACGCGCACATCATTTTAACATTATTCATTCATGTGAGGTATTTGCATTGCTCCAGAGTAATAGCCTTGGTCTCCACTTATTATCTTTAAATGGGAAAACATCAGAGATGTCTGTATTTGTTTTTCCAGAGGTAAAAAGCGATGATTTCGTTTTTCTTTTTTCCTTCCCCTGAATGGAAAAGAAAACTCATAAACGAAATTGGAAGTCAGCATTTTTCACTTTCCCCGCATCCTCAGAAAATGTCTCAATAATAATAAAAAAAATAATCATACAAAATGACACCACACGCAATATTTCTCCCATCCGCGGTCATTTTTCATTTTTGAAATCAAACTTTTGTTGACTTCGTGCGGCTGCTGTGCTAATACAAAATGCACTGCAGAAGCCAGCGTCTGTCACCTCTGTCGGCGGTCCAGTCACTTATTGGCGCTTGGGCAGCGTATTTCTGTATCTTTTGGGACTCACACCCTCAGCGCAATATTTGAAGGCTTACTCGATTGTTAACGGGCAGGCTAATGTTGCACATATTGATTACAGCTCCTGGTGATTTTTTTATTTATTTTTTATTTTTGCCAAACTGCAGCATGTGTTTGTCCCAATTATTTTCTGCAATCACCAACCATGCCGGAGATCTGTCAATTAGAGCCTGATTATGTTCATAGACTTCCATTAAATCGTGTCATGTCATTTCGTTTGACAACAACAGACCCCTGGCAAAGGACGACGGCAGCACATTCAACGACTTGTCTGTCAACGCGCATCTGCGTCCTCGCTGGCGAACAAAAACTCGCTCCTTCACCAAAGTGCGCCACTCAATTATTCATCCGTTTAGATGCGCTGGCGGTCAAGAAGCTGATGGAAGCGGATGGCAAAGATCCGCTTGTCATGTCACAAGTCTGACTGATCCCGGGGATGTTTGTGCAAGCCGGCAGCGCGTCAACAAACGTCTCCACGGAGGAGGATTCATGGGAGTGCGGGGAGACTTTGTTCCATGTTTCGGTCCACTGGCATCCCCTCCTTGACCGTCTCCAGAGGAGCTTGACTCCAACAAAGGATGTGCGTCTTCTTCCCGAGTCGCCTGTGGAGTATTCCTCCCGGAGGCCCACAACTTCCAACCTAGACAGGACGATTCCTAGAATGCAGCAAGCCTCCTCGCTGCCCATCTTTATAACCCGCCTCAAAACCCACTTGTATTCTTTGGCATTTGACTCAGCATGACCCAAATTATGATCTTAGTTATACTGTCTGGTGCTCTCTACCGTCTTTGTTACTGATTTGTTGCTTTGCTTTACTGTTGTATATGTTAGTTGCTCCATGCACAGCACTTTGTGTGCAGCGATGGCTGTTTGAAAGTGCTCTATCAATACATTTGAGTTGAGTTGAGAATTATCTGGAGGCACCAAAAGAAGGCCAAGGCCAGTCTTGCTAACGCCTTCAACTAAAGTCCCGAAGAGAGATGAGCGGTCCCGAACCCCAGATAGTGTTTCGCAACCTGTCGTGAGCCGAGCTACATAAGAAAAACTACCACAGTAAATGTCGCCACAAGTATATACTATACAGTATAGTATACTGTATAGAATCCCCAACCGCCGGACCGCGGACCGGTACCTGTCAACGGGTCATTTGGTGTCGGGCCGCACATAAAGAATGAATAACTTACATTCCTTCCCTTTAATTCATTTCAGGATCTGAAGATGTTTTATTTTGTAAAATTACCGGATTCTCTGTTATATCAGTCTATAATATGCCACTCTTGACGCAGGTGAATGCGCACTTCTCGGTCACGTGATAGGAAATGAACCCCAGAAGCTCACAAAATTAATAGAAAACAAACGTCTTTGAAACGCTTTTTCGGGAAGGGGAAAAGACGAAGCCAAGAGACAGAAGAGGAGCCGACGACTTTCAAGAAAGAGAAGGCTCCATTTAATAGACAGTCTCTGGAGTCTTCATCTAAACGGGAGATTCACACGCACCAAGCCTACTCTGCACAATAAGCGGCGATGGTGAGTCGTATTTTTCCTGCACTTTTTATTTGCGATGTATCTTATTTTGAAGGCACGTTTAACCCCTTACCAGAGCGACCAGAGAACGCTGCGGGCAAATAGGACGTTCCTCGTGTCATGATTCGTGTTTATGATTATGTTTTGAAAATACCACACTTTTCATGCAGGTCATATCATATTGTATTGTTGTATCTATCCGGCCTTTGAAGGCCGGTCCCTGAAAATATTGTCTGACATGAAACCTGGGGCAAAAATGGTTGGGGACCTCTGCTGTATACGACGTAATTAAGAAGGATCTCGTCGCGATTTCAGCAAAAATCTACTTGGTGAGAAGACTGGTCCAGGAAACCTGCTTTGGATTTCTTAATCAGAGCGTCCTCTCAAATGGCTGCTTCAAATCAAAATGTTGGATTGTTTGGTTTCAGATGTGGGTCCCATTTTGTCGAGTATTTTGTGTCCCATTTCGAGGGCTCCAAACATTTGTCACCTTGACATTTGTAATCTTCAAATTGATCATCGATTTGTGATCCCATTTCTTTGCCCGCATCGGATGGCTTTGGCAAAAACAGCTTGTGAGTTTGGCACTGCAAGTCAATCTTCTTCCGTGAATGGTAAACGTGTTCACCTAATTTACAACGAATGACAGAACTGGTGAAGAGGCCAATTTGTTTCTAATTTTCAATTAGGGGTGATGTTCAGGACGCCTTCAAATATGGACATTTTCACCAGGATACACATACAAGAGTTTTTGGACTTGTTGGTGCTCCCTAAAGGTGATTAATTTGAATAATAAAAACAAACACAGCGATTCCAAGAGGGTCTTTGCAGCGCTTGATGCTCAGGCCTTAATTAGAACCGTTTCAAAGCCAGCCGGTCTAAGATATCGCCGAACCCATAACTCTTATTCCCAGGTGGGAGTGTGTGTAATTTCGCTATTTACTCCCAAATTATATTGATGTTGCAGTTGATATTTTCTCAGCTGGAAGTCAAAACGTTTTCTCGCTCTAATGAGTTATAAAGCCGGGCTTCCGGCGAGTGGTAGATTTCATATGAAGCATGAGGTGGAGAAGGAAAGTATTTCATTAAAACATCAGTACAGGGTGTACCCCCCACCCCCCAATGGCGAGACTGGGTTGTGGGATGGGTAAATCTCAAAATACATACTTTATATTTTCAATTTCATACACAAACATTGGCTAGCTTTCTGAAATGTTAAGGCCACCAAAAAGACAATTTGTTTGTTAGCTGTCTCGGAATTAACACAGCGATCACAAATAAAGCTCTGATTGTGGCAAACATTTAGACAAGGAAATGCCTTTATTGGTTTAATTAGTCCTTCTTAACAGTATCGAGCTGCGTGGCTGCGACCGTTGTGGAGCGAACAATGCGATAAAAGCGTCAAGACCGCAGAGACAGAGTTGGGTCAATTCCTTCGACCGAGGCCTGATGGCAGTGGTGTGATTAACGCTTCGACAGGCCCTGCTTTGTTCGTCAGAGAGTCTGTAAATATTAACAAAACGTACCTCCTCCCCGCTGGGGAGCGATTGTTCTCTTTGGCGGCCCCAAGGGGCAGCAACTGTCACGGAAAATGAAGTTATCCGCCGACAAGTTAGCCGCAGCCGGCATTTGAGCGCAGTCCCGCCCGTGGTGCTCACTCGTGCCGCACACCCCGTCGCATTTCCATCGAGTGCAGCCCATGCATTTAAATGGGATGATTAACTGAGCTGCAGCGGCCCCTTCGCGCCCATGTTGGTCACTTGTACTTGGGCGGAAAGCGGACCTCGCAGTCTTTCAGCCCCATTTTCAGTCATTTATACGCTGCTCCAAACATGGTATGGCAAACTAAAAATGTCATTGTGGCAATATTACAAATAAAAGGTGTGCACAAAATGCTAATTTCTGCCCCCCAAATACTCAATTGGGGCTGCAGTGGAGTTATTTGGGCCTCCAACATACACACTTTGTATGGCTTTGTTAGACTCTCTGCGGCTCTTAAACCGGTGTCCCAGGACCTGCCGGTGTGATTTTTTGTTTAGTTGGCAAAATAGTTGTGCTGGGATTTTTTTTTAAGTGCAAAGTTACAGATAGCTACTGTTGTGTCAATAAAATTAAATGGAAAAAAACCCCCAAACTAACTAACAAAAATTGTTTCTCCACCCTACCTCAGCTTTTGGTTAATTAAAACCTCTTTTCCTGACAAAAAATAGTGGTGGGAAAATGAAGCTTTATGAAGCACTTGTGATTTTGATGACCCTCGATGGTGTTCTCGGTTTAAATATAAAGGTTAGTGCAGTGGCAATGAATTAAGATTCCCCTTCATCTTTAAACCAAAAGTGCTATGGAGAGGAGTCAAAAACTATCACAAGTGCTTCATGAAGCTTCAGTTGTCCATCACTACAAAAAATAAAACTCATAGTTGCAATAAAGATTATTACTTGTTTCCTTAAAAATACAACTTTATTCTCAAAACAATATAATTGCATTTTTTAAATTGGAAAAATCCCAACTTGTTCCTGTACCATTTCTTTTTTTTTTTTCTTTAAAAAAACCCTGCAAGTTTTAAAATACTATAGCGTTTATGGTTATACACAGGTTACCATGTTTTGATTGGTGTTGCGATAATGAGGAGGTCCTGGAAAAAAACGTCTGAACCCCTGCCTTTAGGTTAGTGTTTATTTTTGTATCATGTGCTTAAATGCCTCTCAATAATCCTAATTCCTTGCAATGTCAATCTTATCGGAATGGCTTTGGAGCTCCCCCCTCACCTAAACTCAACCTAAAATCAAAAGTAACCAGACTGTCCCTATCCATTGTGTAGTTTTAGCTCTGGCCCCTAACTTTGTTCCTTTTTAGAGAAGGCGCACTAGAGGACAGAGCGACAGCAGCTTCATGGGCACAAATTTGTATTTTGTGCGCACATTTCCGGTTCCTTCAGCAATTAAGAGAAACTAATCGTTGCCATATACTCTCATTTGGATTAAAACAAAAGGGGGATCTCGATTTTTAGGGGGGGGGGGGTGGAGACCAAGTAGCAGGCTGCTGTTGCACTGCAATTTACATGAAAGTTGCCACTCCTTATTTATTATGGATTCGTTTTGCTAGCTGCTTCTAAAAGTTTGACCCTCTTTATTTGGCAAACTATAGGAATACATTTCTTGAAAACAAGGCAAATGGTTCTTGATCAAAATATTGAATTACTACGAAAATACATACAAATATATTTTGAATATTTTATATCCATTATTTTGTGAAATGAAATGTATGTAAAGGAATTTAAATCAAAAAGAAAAAAAATATATATATATATATATATATATACTTTGATATTTTGAATTCCGGTGGGCTCTATTAAATGATTAATTAACTATTGGAAAAGTAATTGATCATATCAAATGAAACGATGCTTACATATAAACGAACTCAAAGAGGCTCGAGGAAAACCAGGAGACCAAAGAGTCCTCTTGTCCCGTTTTTTTTTCTTTTCTTTTTTTCGTTTGTTCCTGAAGATAATTATTGGAGGTGAGTGTTAATTACCGCACATCCACTTCAAGTTCACTTCTCCTTGGCCAAAGCCGCACTCACTCCCGGCTCAGCTCGTGCCGCGGGGCTTTTTTATGGTTTCATTTATCAGCGGGCATTCCCTGACTGTTGCGTTGTGGCTCTTTTCCGGCGCGCACATTTAATTACGGCCGTGTTGCTGAGAGCAATACGCCTCACCTGGCTTCCCTAATCTGATGGCAACAAAGGGCCACATCCATCTCAGTGTGTCAGCCGCAGTAATGGCCACACTTCCTTTTGTCTCCGGGGGTCCGGCATGGACGTGAGGGGCGGCCATTCAGCCTCCTTTCATCCCTCCGTTACCCTTGTCGTCCATCACAGGAGACCCGGGCGGATGAGCGAACTTAATAGTGCGCCTACCAATGTGGAAGCCGCATCGTGTCCTTCGGTTAAAGAGCCCCGCTGATTTGGAGCCCGCTGCATTTTCCCAACGGAATTTGTCACCGCGAGTGGACGTTTTAATTGGACCATTAACTTTTCGAAAAGAACTCTTCGGGATATCTTGATGAGCGTTGCCGTCCTTTGATACAAAGCGCAAAGTCCGTTTTTGTAAGACTTGTTTTAAAGTCCCCGTGGATCAATAACAGTGATGGGCAAAGGTCAATGGAGAGGACTGTTCGAATTGGGCGATATTAAGCCCAAGTGCTTCTGTGTTCTGCGCGCACACACACTGGAATTTGGGATTTGGAACAACGTCAAAGTCTGAGTCAGGGGAGGTTGAAATTTTTTCACAGTTTGGATCAGGGATGAGCAACTCCGGCCCTCGAGGGCCGCTATGGTTAGGGTTTGGGTACCAAGATAGAGTTAAATTAGGGTGGGTTTGGTTTATTGCATCCAATGCTGGAGTGCAGTTATCACAGGTTAGCAAATGTTAGTTTGTTTTTTCCACCTGGGTAAAGTGTGCAATTATTCAAATAGTGACGGTGAGCATTGGCAAATCAATAAGTCAGCATGAACAAGAAATGACATTTTTTACCCCTCGTATTTTGTCATGCATTTGCCAAACGTGTTGAACTGCTTTCATATTCCCTACGGGCGAGCAAATCCACATGTAGTCATTTCCGTTTTTGGGAGCGCCGCTGATTTTTGAACAAGTGATGCCAATTTAAAAGGGATCGACCCCCCCCCCCCCCCCACCCCATCCCACACCCCTTAACACTTGATAACGATTAAACGAGAGCCGCGCTGAGGTGTCCAGACATGTCTTGGGGAAAAAAAAAAAAACACAGGAGCAAAAGCAGACAGAAAGCAACCTCCAGTAGAGATAAAAATTGCAGCGCTGCAGGCGATGAAGATAAAGAAGGAGAGTGGCAATTCTGGCAACCTTATTGCGGGTAACTAGGCAGATGGATGAGGTGAGAATGGAAATAGAAACATACAATTGAAGAAAGATACTTTTTTGGGGGTGTGTGTGTGGGTTCCGCCTCCTCCGAGTGCGGAGTAATCAGCGAGGCACACGGCAGAGTGTCATCTCACTCCGGCTTCGACAACGGGGCCCATCCCGAGATTACATTATCGCGCCTCAAATTGCAAGCGAAGCTTCTCAATCCAACAGCAAATGAATCAAGATTGCTGTGTGAGTGGCGTGTGTGTGTGTGTGTGTGTGCGTGTGTGAGAGAGAAACACGGTACGGCTGGGAAAAGTACAACAGTAAATTATGAAGGCCGTTCAGCGGACGGTTTTCTTCAAAGAAATGTGAGCTCCTTTTCACACTGGTCATGATATGTTCAGGCGAGACCGTTTCAAGAAGAAATATTTCGCTCCCGCTCCACAGCTGTATTAGCAACAGCATTTCGCAACCCTTATTGAGCCATAAGAAAGATTTCACGGTACGCAATCGAAACTAAAATGTCACAAAAATGAATGCACTGGAATATGTGCAAGATTCTCTCTCAATTTACTTAGTTGGCGGGCGATACGATACAATACAGCTTTATTTATATGAAGCTTTCACGACCGCTGCAGCTGTCACAAAGCGCTTTACAGAACATTTAAAATACTACGTCTAAGAAATCGGAATAGTGTTCCACATAGAAGGCACATCGGATTATAAGGCGCACTGTCGGCTTTTGAGAAAATGGAATGCTTTTAGGTGCGTCTTATCGTGCTGGAATTACGGTACTTAAATCGATGATCCTGAAACTTTGGTGCCATGTTGGGCGCGCATGAGAAGGCATGTGGCCGAGTTACTGTTTAGTTGCCGTCGTGAGTCTTTGAGACATTTTCGTGTGTCCGTTCATGATGTACAGCAGGCACAGCAACTGCGTCAAATTTGAATCCTCGTGAAAATGAAAGGCGATCAATAGAACGGTCACTGGGCACCTACACCCCCCAAGCTGTTGGTTAAAAAAAAAATTAAGAAATAAACAAAATGAAAATGTCTGCCTTCCAGCACTTCATGAAGTTGGATGGTCTCCTCTTGTTTTTCTGGCACAGTCTCGCAATTTATCAGCTCGACATATGAACACACAGATGGGTGAGCGAGTAAATCAGACTTTCCCGGCTGGCCGTGAGAACAAATTGCTGTTAATGACCTTGAAATTGGTGTCCGGCCTTAAGTCAACGGTGGGAGAGGTTGGCGTTGACCCTGTCCTAATGTGCCGCCGACCACCCGTAAGTCACCCTGATTGCATTTTAATGCGGCGTGCAAAAAAACAAGAGCTAATGACCTGGCGTTGGCCGGCCTTGGTTGACAGAGACGTATGGCTCTCACTTTGGAGACGAGTCAATCAATGCCAAGGCCGCTGCCAAGCACGCATCGGCGACGCGTCGGCGGGGTCGCGGCGGTCCGCTAATACACCTCGAAAGACGCTCCGCCTCGCCCTCAAAGGAAAGTAATTACTCCGCTGATATTCAAAGCCAAGATTACAACGACGCGATATGATCTCTGCTTCCCTGATGCGCAAAATGAGCATAATGGATCTAGGGGGACCTGATAGCGGTTGTTGATCAATACCAATGACTCACTTATTACGCTGGCAGCTTCTCGGGCCGCCGCCTTTCAAACTTCATTTTCTAGCTCATTTTCTTTAATGAAGAAAAATCTACCTTTCAACATTCCGGCTCACGTATGACGGCTGAATCATGTTGCTGAGATACACCGCTAGCGGCTGAAATGAAGTTTGAGCTTGCTAAAGGCAAACCTAAAAAGGTCAAATCACGATGTTTGGTTTCCTTGGCAGCCTCGCTGCCAAGGAAACGGGCAGCGAGGAAGGGCGGGGAGGAGAACTGGCCAAAAAAAAACAACAACAAAAAAAACGGAGGCACTCCTGTGGCAACAGACAAAACGGTGATTCAAGTGTGCTTTCTATTTCTCCACCAAATAACTGCAACTTGTTGCCAGGCAGACGAGGCTACTAAAAATGCACCACATGGAGCAAAGCAAGATGCGGGCGACAAAGGCAAAGTCAGCCGCACGTGATAAGACGCGCTTTGTAAACATTCATTTGACACCAGAAACAACTGCGCCGGATAAAGGAAGACTTTCGAAGCTTATTTCACATGCGGAAGTGTCTGGATTGCACGACACACAACCGCACCTCTGTAAAAAAAATCAAATGCCACAAAAAAGGGACACGGAGAGGCGGCAGGAGGACCACGTCAGCGAGACACGCATTCTTAGCATTATAAGAACAAAATTCATTGACATTTTTTTTATCGTGATATAACTGCTCTGTATTGAATATGAACTGATTATTGAAAATACTTTTTTATTTTTTTACACTGGCGCACTATCCCTTATTGCAATTTTTTTGCGCAAGTCGTTCTTTGGCAGCCTACCAGGAAGTAGCGTGGAAGCTTTTTTTTTTTTTTTTTTTTTGGACAAAAAGCTCACCACCCTCGGACGGCACGTCTCCATTATCTGTCCAAGTTTGGGAAAAGGTTTCATACCGAAATCACTCCGCCAATCTCTCTCTTGACATTGGCAGCACTCCAGAATTGATCCTTTTTTTTTTTCCAGTTTGAGGAGTGGCGCAAATGCCAGCTTGTGTCTCGCCCGGCAGGGCATTCGATCATTGTTTGCTAAGTGAAAAGGCCTTCACGCAACACAAACAGAACTAACATGTTGCCAGGAGACATTGCATGGCAGAAAACAGACAGAAAGAGTCGCAAACAGATGCACTATCGAAACCACGGAGAAAAAAAAGCAACCCGATAAGAGCCCCGGCAAAACATATCGTGCCGCCGATGCGATTCTGCCTTTTTTTGTAGCACTCTACAAAATCACTTTCATCAGCCCCGTACGGTACGGCGGCCGCGCGCATCAGCGCGATTGAGAACTGACTGATGCCTGCATGCGGCAAAACCGCTGCGCTGAGGCCAGCCATCAGCCGTCTGTTACCATCGGTCAGAGGTGCGGCCGCGGCTTCCAAGAGCGGGGGTGAGCAACACTGGCGGCGGAGCATCGATGGGGGACTTTGCAGCTGGCGCCGAGCGATGCAATTTTGGAAGTGCGCACGCACAATGTAGCGGCCACATAATTATAGACGCGGCACTAGTCGATAATAAAGAGGGCGAGGCCTTCTTCTTCTCCTTCGAAGCTCGGGGAATTTTGACAGCAGTCAATAACTGTCAATAGTCGGTCTGGAATTGTGCTGAGTGCAAATGTCAACGCTGGGGAAAGTCCAAGTGATTTCCTGCACAGGAGTCCTTTGGCGTACTGAAATTCAAATGAATGGCTTTCCTGTAAGCGGCTGTGACTGCTTCTGGCACGGACGGTCAAGCAAGGCCGCTTTAAATGCAGCGGAAAAGTGACTTAGTGTTTGAATTTTTGCTCTGACCGATCTCGGATTTCCTTGAATTTTCCCGCATTGAGGTTGGCACGGTTGTGGATAACTGTAGCGATGGGAAAACGAAGCTTCGTGAAACACTTGTGATATATTTTGACTCCTCGAGATGGTGTTCTTGGTTTAAATATAAAGGTTAGTGCGATTGCAATGTATTAGGATTCCCCGGCCTCTTCAAAATAAAAGTGCCATCTGAAGGAGTCAAAAACGATCACAAGTGCTTCATGAAGCTTCAGTTGTCCATTGGCGGGTGACAGTCAATTGTCTGCATCTGGGTCCATCCCACCCCCAAAATAGAACGAGTTCACCCGTTACCCTTGCGCAAAAACAGTACAACGCAATAAACCGGTTTTAGAAAGTTCTAACGACCGTTTGTACTGTGTGCTGGTTGTGTGCCTTTAAGAGGTGTGGCCTTGTGGATTCGGTTAGTTACACTCAAAACAAATGACATATTATAAACTACAGTTATCTGTCTCTCATTCATCGCCCCTACATGGCCGAGGTTTTCTTTGTAATGTCATCGTTGCGGACCAAAGACTCCAAACGTTTGTGCGGGGCGACGTCAACATTTTATGCACCCGCACCCCCCGTCTACCCACAAGAGGAAAATCGATCAACTTGCTACGGCGCTGCCGTCTCAGAAAATGTGTTTGTGTCAACAAAACATACAAGGGGGGGAGAAAACATTCAAATAGATTAACCGGTAGTTTTTATTCAAGTCAAGATTCAAAGAGAGCCCTGTTGAAAATGTCTGAGCGAAAAGCGGGCAGAGAAGGCACAATTTTTCCAGTGTGACGGAGGCAAATTTCAACCATTCAGTCTTCACACGCCACACATTCCGAAATTAGGCAGCTCACTCAGACAAGCTCTTTTTAACGGCAAAACATTTTCGAGTACATTCTTTTTAACGGCAAAATATTTTTGAGTACCGTGGTGCCTCAAAGTACCTTCAAGTGTACTTCAGTCTTTTACAGATAAATTGATTTCGACCTTTAAACGTTTACATATAAATGCCCAATTGTTCTTGTTTCCCTATCCCCCCAACTTGCTGTTTTCAAGCAAGAAGCTGAACGGCCACCGGTGATGGATCCCTCAGTGGACCGAAACTTTTCCTCGTTCGCTTAGAATTGCCATTTAAGCTGCCCGCCACCTTAAGCTCTTTACGTCCGGGCCTCATGAGTCCAAGGACGACACCTCACCATTGCCCAACCTCCGAGCTCGCACTGTCACAGAGAGAGAGAGAGACTGGAAGAGTCACAGAAAGGCATCAAAGCGGACGTCCTTGGAACTATAGTGTGGTGAATTTTACAGCGAGTTATGCAATAAAGAAATGAAACAATCAACCGTCGGGCATTTGGACAAATGAAGTGGACCCGTAAAAGTGAGAGTGAAGATCAAGTTGATTCTGAAATTTCACCCTGAAGTCCACACTGCCCGAGATTTTGCAAATCGCGTAATTGCTGCGTTTCAAAGCAAGAGCTGCATGCAATTATTTTGTCATCTGGGATTGAAGTTACTTTGAATGCATGTTTCTTCCCATCTAAATGGAATGTCATCATGAAATGCTCAGAAAAGACATGCCTCTCCATCTTGGAAGTAGCGAATTCAAAGGCGTGCGATTTATCCAGCCTGTCATCTGTGAATGTGAGCGCAACGCCGAAGCTTTTATCGCCGCCGGCCTTGAGTGCTTATCGAGTTGCCGCGGTCGCCCGTGACGTCAGCGCATTGGCATGCGGAGCAGCCGTGGCAACGTCGGGTGGGGAAATTTGATGTCTCCGGCATATCTGACGGGAACTTTTGCAAATGGGCGTCGTCTTAAATGTCCTTATTTGCGTTGCGGCCGTGTGTAATGCGGTCATGCTGGCTTCTCTCCTCGCCGCTCATTTTCCTTGTTTGGCTTTTCAGGAAAAGCTCGAGCGGCCAATCGAGAGCCTGCCTAAAATCCACCCGACGCTAATCCCCTTACAGTAATGGCGCGCTGTCTTTATTCCGGGTAGATCATTAGCCATCAGATAGCGCTTTTAGAATGCCGCCAGAGTGCGGGTGTTGAAAGGATCTTCCAGGTTTTATGCGCTCGCATTTCACACTCTTTCAACGGTATTGAATGACTTGTGCTGGGCCACCTTTTCGCAATGCACTCCCGACCGAAGGCATACCAATGGAAAACTAACATCGCGGCCGGTAATATGCTCATGTTTTGAGCCTGCGGAGTTGCCTCTGCAATCCGTCAGATGGTAAATTGCACAACTTGGTTCAAAAGAAAATGTGTTGCATCAAGACTTTCGGAGTTTGGGCCCCTCTCATGCCACAGTCGAGATTGTTTTGTCATTAATAGCACCCGTGTTATCCCCCCCCATCATTAATTTTCTTGTTCTTGCAAGCGGCACCCGAGCTAGCTGGAAACACCCTCATGTCAAAGCCAAAAGCCGAGCAGAGCTGCACTGTTGTTGGACACCATCATTTTCTTGCTAATAGAAAGACACACAAAATAGACATTACCATCCGAAAGTTTGGGGTCACCTAAACCAGTGGTTCCATAATTTTGTAAGTAGCTTCTGAAAAGAAGAAATACGGTCGTGCTCTGGTTGCAACGTTCTGACCGATATAATATTTCAAAGTCCCGATTTCACGTCATTCATTTTCCACTGGCCGATTTGGCTGACAACGGACACCTTTAGAACCTAAGCTTTGCGATAACGAGCAGATTTTTCCCACAGAGTTTAAGAGCCTTCGTTAACAATGAACCGTGGGAAGCTAATTGCCACCGCGACCTTGCTTATGAACAAAATGTACAGCCGTAGCTTTGCAACATGACCAATTGACTCGTACGTTGTTGTACTTCTGGAGGCGCGTGGTCTCCGAACATGTCGGGTAAACGGAAGCGAATCTCGCTGTCTGCGTTTCACTCGCTGTCTGAACGTTTTCTTCATACTGTCAACACGTATTTGTAATTGGCATGTTTACGCTGTATTAAATGTTCAAGTTTCTACATCTACAAATGTTCATAGTGTATTGAACATGGTACGTGGCGGCCATTTTGTTGGAAGCAGTTACAACGGACGACCGTTACAACCTACAAATTCGCTCTGTCCCTGGAGGTACGCCGTAACACGGTTCGACTGGATTCAGCCCTTCGGGTAGCACTTCAATGGCCAGCATTAAAAGACAGTCAAATGTAGTCGGTCGGAAAATTGTTGATCCTAAAAGGTACATTTTGTATTGGGAGCCACTCCATTATAATGAGATCAGATGAGATAAGAAAACCTTTAGTTGTCTCACAATGGAGAAATTCCCAATTTACAGAAGCAAAATTATGAAAGGGAGAAAGTAGAACAAAAAGTGTGTCAATAAATATACATTATGAAATATAAATATAAGGATATTAAAAAGATTTAAAAATAAAAGAATATAAATAATATTTAAAAAAAATAGACATAAAAAATATTTAAAAAATATAAAATCAAATTATGCACAGATCATACATGATGTCGACATACATAATCATTCCACGAAAATGTATAACCACATTTTCTGTGGTGGATGACCGGATTAGCTTGAACCCCGACCTCGGTCAAGTTATTTCTCTGTGCATTGAAAAACTTGGAAAAATTCAGTCCTTGAAAGCCGACTTCTCTGTCTTATCAAGTTTATATTTCTTCCCCCTCGAAAAAACCTGATCCTCGTCGAGTTGTGTGGTGTTCAACAATTCCGATGCTCGACAAAGTGCCTGACACGTGACGTTTCCGTTTGAGAAAAGGTTATTCTTCCCTCGCGGAGGAGGTTTGAAGCACTTTTTGGAATGGCAGCAGCTGAGTGGGAGCTCCGCGTACTCAGACATAAACTATGCCGTAGTGACCTCTGTCAAGTGAAAGAAAGAAAGAAGGTCACAATCCCCTCGCGCGCTTTTAGCGCAGACGGCGGCGTGTCAGATGCTATCGGCGAAATCACGCCGGCACTTTTCAGCGTTTTAAAACCAGCTGTCCTTCACTCGTCATCGTGGTTAACTCGAATTTTTCATAGCCAATCTCCTTTGCAATGAAAAAGAAAAAAAACACACCAAAAGACACACACAAAGAATTGACTTTTTTATTTTTTTGGTTTGTTTCGGAGCCTGTGTGACAATGTGCGTGTGTGTGTGTGTGTGGGTGTGTTTTTTAAACGGCATAATCTGCTTTTTGCGGCGGCCATGTTCCTTCTCCATTCAGCTGTCAGTCACTTTGAATGCGCCACACTGTCATCATCGAATTGCCTCATCAGTTTGAAATGACCAATTACACAGTTGGATGGCCATTATGACCACGTAATCATATCATACGAGTCCTTTTTAAATGAGTTTTGCTCGTGCAAAATCGTCTTAAAAGTCCGAATAGACAGTATTAGGCAAATGAGTGTAAATATCAGGGGGACAAAGAGGGTGGAAATGGCACCAATGAGCTGTTAAAACCAGAAGAGATTAACAGGAAAAGAGAGATTTTTGTCGTTTTTGCGCTTACTTCATCCCGCAACTCTTCGCTCAGTCTTTCTCTATCATGCTTGTTGTGGGAATGAAAAAATTCCACATTTATGACTCTGCCGCTTTGTGTGAATTTCTACTTTTACATTTGTGTGATCCGCGGCAAGTTTCACTTTTTCCGTTAATGGCACATTTTTCACAAGAAAAAAAACATTCACATATTCTAATTTCAAAATAAAATCATTCTAATTTCAGTGGTCAACGTTTGAAGTCGGAATCAAATCCTACTCTTTGAAGAGGTCCACATTTTACATGAGAAAAAAAAAGAAAAAATATGTCAAATTAGCCTTTGGTCACATTGCAGCTCAATTGCGATGTGCTTTTTTTTTTCATGTACAATTAGTATTTTTTTTCCAATTGTGTTTTCAAAACGTATCCGGATTCAGATGATTTCATTTCCCACAGTGACTTGACAAAATAAAATAGAGTCAATTCAACAAAGCATTTGCTTCAATTCGCATGGATATAAATCGGACACGTGTACGACGCGTCCGCAGTATGAGCACTCATCTGTACACAGCCGACCTATACGTCATCAAAAGCTTTTAGTATGTGCTCCGTGCGGGCGGGGAGAGTGCAAAGTTGTTCTGAGAAACCTCCATGAAATGAAGAGGTCGAGGAGCGTTGCCTCAAAATATTTCTACATCTTCCTGCCTCGCAACTTATGAGATGATCAAATGGGCCCTGACACGTGGTGTATTTATTTCTTACACTCGACAGGCACTGGGCGCAAAAATACGGCCCCCTTGTCTCAATGGGTTTTTATTTACTGGTTTAAAAAAAAGGAAATGTTTGAATTGATGGAGAAATTGAATTCAAATCTGTTCTAATTCGAGTTCATGGCCACATCCTGTCAGCATGCGTGACGGAGACACTCTCCATCTCGCTTAGTGCGAGACAACCAAAAGAGAACTGACCGTGCTTGGTGTCAAATCGCCTCCCATTGGCGACCCACTTGAGGTTTTGTGTTTTTGTGGCACACACCTGTGACCTTGAATAACAGTCTTTAATGCAGTTAAACAATGTGCACGCTGAGTTCGATTCACCTCGACACATCAGTTTGTGTCAAAGTAGAGAAGGCTACAAATGTATTTAAATGGTTGACTCTGTCACTGCAGTCACAGTTCACGAGCCATAAATCCGCCAGCAATTTATTGCCAGGATACCAACAGCAGAAATGGATAAGGTACCGCATTACTGAACGTTTTACTACAAGCCAGGAGGTCTTTGGATTCTGCAGTAAGAAAATTAGCTTTTTGTTGAACATAACTGTGTAATGGGTTGGCTCATTGTATGTGTGCGAACAAACACAATGGGCTTTATGTTCATTGATGATGCGTGCGGATTTACCAGCATATCCGGATTTTTGTGCAGGCGCCGTGCTGCTTGTTTCGGGCATAGGTCGAGTGCCAATTGATCTCGAATTGGAATGTGATTGGTCAGTTCTGAACAGAACCGCGCGTGTGTTTATGATAGGGTGTGAACACTTGTGCAACCACATTTTTTCCAGTTTGTTTTGACTCCTCTTTCATCCATCCATTTTCTGATCCGCTTTATCCTCACAAGGGTCGAGGGGCGTGCTGGAGCCCACGCCAGCTGTCTTCGGCCACTAAGCGAAGGACACCCTGAACTCGTTGCCAGCCAATTGCAGGGCACACATAGACGAACGACCATTCGCGCTCACATTCACACCAGCGTACAATTTGGAGTGTTCCGTTAACCTGTCTTGCATGTTTTTGGAATGAGGGAAGAAACCGGGGTACCCGGAGAAAACCCACACAGGCACGAGGAGAACATTGCAAAGTCTACACGGGAAGCCCGGGGCCCGGAATCGAACCCTGCGCCTCTGCACTGTGAGGCAGACGTGCCAACCAGTCTACACCGTGCTGCTTGATGTCCCTTCACCCTTTTTTCCCCATTGCGTTGAACAGTTTGTAGTTGTAGAATCATTTTGCAAAAACCTGCTTTTTGAACATGGGTGTGTCTATATCTAACGTACTGTCTATATGGACTGCGGCAGTACAGAAAATGCAATTGAACAAGGTGTAATTATACGCGAATGTTGCCTTTGTTGGGAGCGCACGTGCATGATAAGAGCTCATTCATTCCTGCGCAAAGAAGGAAAGGAGCTCACCCCCCCCCAGGCGCCGCTGCGCCGCCTGATACGAGCTTCTCTATAGCGCGCTGACCACTTCACCGGGCGCATCTTTAAAAATTGGACACGGTCGCTGACGGACAAGCAGCCTGAGCAAATTAGAATTCCTCCTCATTTCGGTATGTGATTTCCATTTTTTTTTCTCCTTCCCTGAGCCAGAGTTGGACTCAATAAGAAGATTAAAAGCAAATAGTGTATATATTTGTCACGTGCAGGGTTTGGCTGAGACTGGCACGTCAGTTTTAAATCGTCAGGAGGAATTAAGTGTCCTTTTGTTGCAGGATCTCCAAGGAAGCCCCCACTTTGCCTTTTTCAAATGAAAGAGGAAAGTTCTTTCTTTTTTTTTTCCCTCTTATATGAAGCAAAGTATGACTGCATGCAAGTTCTCGACAGGAGAGATGAGATCACGGTGGCTGTATTCATGCCACGTCACGTGGGCATAATCCCACTTCACATTTTCGTTCAGACCCGAAAACATTTCCAAAACCTTTTTTTTAGGAAGTGTACTTTGGAGTGGTTGACCTCAGTGGACACCATGAAAGGATGCAGACCAAAATATTGGGAGAAGCAGCATGTGGACGCAAGGATCTTAGGTTCGGCTAAATGACAATGCCGGTCTCGATTCCACTCCGGTGTCTGTATCAGACAGATTGCCTCCGAATTGAGCGCATCTCCACAGTCCCAACGTCAGTCGTAATCGGAAGTTCAAGATGCTGACTAGTCCACTGAAGTCTTAAGGCCTCAATCCAAAAACTGCTTCTGACAAACCTTTCCGGCACAGATCAACTCAGCTGCCTCGCTCGGCCATGGTAAGGAGACTGAGGGCAGCGATAATTAGGCTACTGCAGCCAAGTGGAAACTGCGGGGCGCCTGCAAAAACACAGTGACTTGTTAAGAGCTTTTTGTTTGGTTGTATAATTGTGGCAGGGAGTTGAAAATCACACTAACGTTCGGGCTTCACTGGCCGGACTCGAGGGGGCGGGGACAATGATCGCCCGAGCCAAAGTCGCCGAGGGGAGGTGGGGGGGGGGGGGGGTGATTCTAAGCTGTGTGCTGGCACAACAGCCGATGTAATTGGGTGCTTAAAAAGTTAATAACGTCGGAATAAAAGTGCTTGTCAGCTCTTTATCACGTCACATGTAAGCTGTGACCGGGGCGCATGCTAACGATGACGGCGACGACAGGGATTTAATTAAAAACCTTTTCTCCCCTTTCCACTGTTTGACTTCCTGTATTTCAAACGCGTACCGACTTACTTTTTCGTACCGTGTTTGACTGGAATAATTCCTTGCTTCAAGCCCCTTTTGAATTAATTAAGATGCCTTTGCGGCGGTGTTGGTTTAGCTCGGTTTAATTGAACAGCTCACCTCGAATATACGGCGGAAGCACATTCAGGCTTCGTATTTCCGAACATTTGGTGCCAATATTTTCCCTTTGACTGACAACGAAGATCGGCTCCAAGTGTCAATTATCGGCCTCTTTGACTACATATGAATGAAGACCGAGTGAATGATCGTGTACCAACTTGTTATGATGGAAAAAAGTGTCACCCGCGTTTTGGACATTCCATCAACATCATTTTTTTTTTTTAATGGACATGCGTGTTTTTCAAAGGACGGGGACAACATACTTTATCCCCAAGTGTCATTTTTGTTGCCAAATCTTTTGTATTTTGACGACGTTTTCAATTGGGCGCTTTATCGCTTCGTCTTTTGAACCAAATTTGGCATAAGAGCACATAACTCGTCACCGACGGTCAGCCGCTCCTGCAAACGACCAAAGTTGAAGCACCCCGCGTACCGTGCGACCGTTCGATCGCGCCCTACAGAAAGGCTCGTTGTGCAGTTCCGCAGGGAGACGTAAGGCTCTCCGTGTCGGGGTGGGAGGCGCTATTGATTTACACAAATTCGTTCACTGTTCATGCGTTAAGAAACAAAGAGACGTGAGGCTTATGCCACGTCACGTTGTGCCAAACACTAAAGCGGATGGAGGCTGTTGTAAATTTGATCCTGCTTCCAATCCTCCTGTCGGAAATGAAAGCACTCCTCTTCTGGACCACCCCCGCTTCCCCCTCCTTGGCCCCCAAAGGCCTGTTGGCGCACGCTTGATAGGCTTCCTCGTTACCTCGGTGACAAAGCCGCGAACCAAACAAACATCGGACCAGAACAAAGCTGCCCCTTGCACACAGCGGCCCCGATGCTTGCCTCTGTGCTCATCAGCCCAATAAACAGCGATAATCACGGTAATGATGTGTATCCGAGGGCGTTTAGGGGAGGGGGGATTGTTTGCGGCTGGGCTTCGGGCGCGATGCTAATCTGGGAGGTTTGTGCCGAGTTCCAGGGGACAGCGGGAGCGCTGCGTCCGCTTAGATAAGGCCGGCGAGCCCCGCGTCGCCCAACAAGAGCGGCCTCCGTTGGTGGGCCGGGAGCTTGCTTGAGTGCGATAAGATGCTCCCCGGCTTTTGACCCGTCGCTCAGGTATTAGCCCTCGTCCGCACAAAGGAACGCCGATGACCGGTGTGCGGAGGATGAACCCAGACGGGAGCCAGACGCTCTGGCTGAGTAGATAAGTGCCGGCGCTCGGACAACGGGCTATGCCGGCGCGAGCCCCCCTGCCGGGCCAGATGAAGGCGAGCTCCCCGTGACGTCCCATCATGCACTGCCCACAAAGCAGCAGCTTAGTGCTCTCGTGTTTATCTGCAGGGCGGTCAATAGCCGGATGAAGTCATCTCCCAATTATTGCCGGATTCGGCTTTGTTCCCATGCAATTTTAGCTGCGTATCGCTTTTTCGAGATTGGCTTTGCTGAAGCGTTAGCGAATGACACTTTGAGGGCATTTTTTTAAGGATTTTTATGTCAAAGGTAGCAGTGTAGACAATGCTTTTGAAGGCGCCGGAGGGTTTCCAACAAGGGTTTAGGATTCAGGTTTGGTTTCCAAATAGGGTTTGATTCCAGAGTTGAAGTTAGCATGTCAGATACGTGTTAGCGCCCAGAATTGGGGATCCCAGTGAGGCTAAAGGTTGCAAATTAGGGCTTCAAATGACGCTTTTAAGTCAACGACAACAAGGGTTTAGGTTTCACACCTCCGTTTCAACCCCACACTCGCAATTGAAGTTAAAGTTTCAAATTAGGATTCCGAGCCTGTGTTCGGGTTTCAAAAAAAAAAGAAAGAAAAGTCAAGTTAGGGTTTTCGGTTCGGCTTTCAAATTAGGAGTTCATCCAAATTGTCGACAAGCACATATATTGCCTCGCGTTCTTGATGAGAAGACGTGAGCAAGAGGTACGATGATGTGTCATCTCAGCCACGTATCAGGCTATGGAAGAAGTCGTGATATTCTGCTGAAGCTCCAACTCAACTTGCACGCCGGAGCGTTTTTGTCTCGTCAAGGACCAAAAGACACAAAAGAACAAAAGAAGAAAGCCTTCATCATTACTCATCCCAAAGTATCAACGGATGGAGCCACAATAACGTAAGACGGTATTGAAAATTTCTGACATATTTTGTTAACATTTATGAGTCCTATTCATTCCTTTTCTCAAACTCCCGTTTGACTTCTCTCCAAATCAATATTCCTCTCTACTCTGAATTGGTGCGCAGCCGGCACGGCACAGTGAAGGAAGCGAACAGATGTCCAAACATCCACTCTGCAGTCAGCCCAGGCACAATTTAATTACAAACCTTCCCTGATTGAAGTAAACAGCGCGTGCTTGTCAGTGCATTACCGTTCCCCGAGAAGTTACTCTGGTTTTAATCAAGCAGTCTGCTTTTGGGTCTTCGCGTCACCCAAGAGAGAGCGCAGGTACAAAGCGTCTGTTGGTACGCGGGCAAACGTTTGTATCACAGCTCCAAAGATGGACACGTTTTTTTTTCTTTCTTTCAGGTTGCACCTGTACCGTGTGCGCCCTAGACTTACGAGGAGGGATGGGAATTGATCATTTAGCAATTCCAAGTCCATTATTGGCGGCCCGGAGCGGTCGACCGCTGAGCATGTCGACCTCACAGGGGCAGTGGTGCAGGGGTGGGTTCCGGGCTCCGGCATTGCTGTGTGGAGTTTGCATGATCTCCTTGTGCCTGTGTGGGGTTTCTCGCTCCAAATTGCCCGTCGGTGTGAACGTGAGCGCGAATGGTTGTTTGTCAAAATATGCCCTGCGATTGGCTGGCAACCAGTTCGCGATGTACCCCCGCCGATTCCTCGAAACCCGGATAGGCTCTGGCACACCCACGACTCTCGTGAGGATAATTGGCTCAGATATGCAATAGAGCACCGTATAGATTTTAAGAGGGAGGGGATTTAGGAAACGGGCATCCATTAATACACGACGCACAGACTAGCTAGCAGCGCATGTTGGGTGGGGCGCGTTGGGGACGTGCTACAGCCCTCCTGCAGACTGCAGGCTTCGCAAGCCAATAGGGCGCCACCACATCCCATCTGCAGGTGCGCCATAATAGAGGATAGGTAGGGTTATGGATTGCATTCGTGCGATCGTATAAGCGGCTCAATGCATCCTTGGCTGAGGAAATGTCAGATACAAATGATATCATTGATGGGATCATCACTCATAAATATTGTATGATGGGATAGTGAACAGATATTTTTGCAAATTTTGTATGTTCATCCCGTTTTGCCGAAATGAAAGCTTTGGACGTGGACCCTGGTATCAGTTTCAGCTCCGGCCCTGGCTTGAAAAGCATTCTTTCTGTGTGACACGCCCCTTTGACTATGACTACCGAAACCGACGGACCGACCGATGACTGTACTATCTAACGGCAGCTACGACGAGAGCAGCATTGTCGTCAGTCCAGCTGCAGTCACCGGCCGTTTTCTCATAAAAGTGACGGCATACGCCAAAATGGGACGGACCCTGAAAGCTTGAGGAGCAACGTGGACACGGCTGACTTGAAAGTAAAAGTAAATAGACCGTCAAAAGAAATCAGGCAGTAAATGGGAATTGGGGCATTAAAAGACCCCCAGTGTAAACGCAGCCTCTGTCAAGAGATAAGTCAGCCCCTGCGCGTTCTGCCTCCGCTGCACTTTGTGCTGGTGACTTTGCGGTTGTGCAATTTACTGTCAGGCGTCCGCTGGTGGCCGTGGAAACGATCTCCGTGGGAGGGAGAGGAGGGTGGGAGGGACCTGTCAACACAATGCCATACTTCAACGCAAGCGAGCCAATTCCGATCAGCACCTAATGTGGAGGTTTATATATCACGCCAGGCGCACGGTTTCCGCTCTGATTGTGTTGTGTTGTTGCGAGTGAGGCGCGGGACGTGCTATGTTGGCGAGGAGGAAATCGTGTCCGCCGCGCAAAAGGTCAAGACGTTACGATGCGACTGCATGATGCGAATATCTAGAATAATCTAAACAGATCGAACCATTGAAAAGAAACCAGAAATGAGAGTCAAGTGAATTAGAATTGATAATCCATACACTGTAGTTGATAGCATAGTGTCGCATACACAGTATGTATAATCTGTTTTGTGTACACGCAGCGTAGCGGAATAACGCGGCAACGTATATCGCGGAGGCTGCGGAGGTGGCCCTCGCCGTTGGGCTTTGTTGTGAGCCATTAGCATTAGCATCCCGTCTCTAAATGGCGATCCAGATGAAGCCCATGGACCATTTAGCGGGGCCTCCCGTGGGGCTAATGGGCTCATGTCCCATAATTTACCCATATGGCTCGTCGTACGCGGCACCTTACGACAATATTTAATATTCATTGGATATTTAAGTTGATGAATTTGGAGATCCGTTAACATCTCGGCGAGGTGAGAGCCGTTGAACTAATGTATTGACGCTCTTTTATTGGAGCCCGCCGCGGGGATAATTGATGTCCCTTATATGAGTTCAAAGATATCATAATAAATGATTAAAGCAGACATGCAATCAGATCGTGGGCAATGTGTGAACTATGTGTGACTTTTGGATGTTCGCTTACTGTATTTCCAGTCACCGTTTCGTCCTCCATCTGCCTTGAGCATCCCGTCTACATCTGTCGGGTGACCCATTTTCAGGTTGTCCTTCATCCATTCACCTCTTATTCATCCAAGAAGCGATTTGCGCTCATCCAACGTCCATTCTACTCGTTCGTTATCCATCCAGTCATCTGTCTTGTCTGTCCATCCATCAATCAAACCATCCCTCTGAAATTCATTCACCATCGTGCGTGCATTTAATCAACGGTGCAGGGTTCGAATCAACCGGCTGTTACTTTTGACACGGTTGCCCTCTCAGAGGTCCTCGTCTTTTCTCCCAGACTCCCGTTCCCCGTGGGTCTCATGTCTTTAACCTCCCCGATTACAGTAGCTGCGTGCCAACATCTTCCTATCAAGCCGACAAGTCACCAACACCCCCCCCCCCCCCTTCGTCTACGCTCCTTCTGGCGTAACGAAGGCCGTATATCCTTTTAGGCTTCCAAATGTCATGCCGCAGCACCGCACGCTGCCTGTCTGCCAGTGGCACTCACACTCATCACAGAGAATTCCTATGCATTAATTCCTCTGAATTCACTCCTGGGAAGCTTGTTCTGCTCTGCGAGCCATTTGTTCCGTAATTGGCCAACCTCATCCTCCTATGGGCAATCTGAGCCACTAAGCCGGAGTTTCCTTCCTCAGAACTCTTATCTGTTTCCTCATTTCCCTTGCCAGTCGGCACGGCTCATGCGGTAGCGTGATCGTCTCCAAACCCAAAAGTCGTGCCTTCTCTCCTGAGCATACAAACAAAATGTCCAAGTGTGAACTTCCAGTTGCCCCTGATGCCGGGGCTTTGAGTACCTTGAAGGAAGAAACGCGCAATGCCAGTAAATATTTTTCAGGAAGTCAATTCCTACCCAGTTTCTGTTACATCTATGTTAAATCGAATCTGGAATTTATTTTTCTTATGTGACATGAGTGACCTGACCAGGGGTGTCTAATCCAGGCCCAGAAAGTCAAAACAAAGGCACAGGTAAACGAGCCATTAACAACTGGCAGGTAAACGAGCTAAAGCCAAATTGTGGCCGGGTTTTCACTTTCTGGACCTGGATTTGACACCTCTCGACTTGACTTACGTATTTTTTTTTGGGAGGGGGGGGTTTGCTTTGACTTGTAACAGCTCACTTTACAACAAACCGCCGTTTGGCAGATTGTGATCAATTCTTCAAAAGAGCTGTTTCGTGCTTTCCCAGTTAAAGCTGACTGTCAAACTAATCATGAAAAAAGAGGATGAAAGCTGTGTATTTCAATCACCCGAAAAAACTTTTCCTGAGGAAGGACTGCGCGAGCTTCATGCTAACACATAATGGAAAACCCCATTGATGGGCCAATGATGAGCATTAATGCTCAAAGAGAAGTTACTCTCTGAGTTGCGGAGGTTTTTCAGATCCAAGGTGAAAATTTTCATTCTCTGAGATGATGAATGTGTAGAATGGGATTCATATTTTTTTTGTTTGTTTGTTTAATTGAACTGCTGAAAAATGTTGTTTCCCATGAGTTTCAACTTCATTGGGATGCATCTGTATTTTGTCAGGATCCGAGCCATCTCCCTCATAATTGCTCAAGCGTCATTTGCACATTCAGCATAATTCCGTCGACTAAAAACCGCCGTATGCCGGCGTCGCCAAATGAAGCCGTCGCGGCTCAGCTCGGATGTGTACGAGCTGTGTAAGAGGCCGTCACTGTCGAAAGAGGATGTACCTGTCAAATTGCTGAAATGACTACACGCCGCCGTCGAGATGAGAATGCTGCCATCTGCAACCTCTGTGATGATCTCCCAAATGAATCCACGGCTCGCTGCCTTTTGGTGTCTTTGCGAAATGAAATCACGCTCCGATAAAATTTACCGAATGTAAAGAGCTCGGCTCACGGTCCGCAGCGGCACGCCGTAGATCGGTGCCTCTCGTCGATGCGCGCGGTACGCCGTTAACTTTCTCTACAATGTTCTCAGTCACACGTTCAACCGTCTTGCAATTGTTTAAAAAAAAAAAAAAAAGTTGTATGAAAAGCTGTTCCGATCATGGATGAATTTGTCAAAGGTACTGTCATAGAATGTTTCAAGCCAGGGTTAAAGCTTCAAGTACTGTAAAAGGTTTTCAAGCCAGGATTGGGTGTTTCGGTTATTCGGGTTTAATGTTGCAGCCCCGCGACAAAAAGTTATTAGTTAAATTATTATTAATTCTTGAAAAGTCTCAGTCAAAGTGCCTTTCCTTCCGCGTTCAAAGACCACCTCCGAAAAACGTAAATTAATGGTACCTTCAATGGCAATAAGAACATCGAAAACAATGCACCAAAACAGAAAATCTAGCAAGGAAATGACAAAATAAATTCTCTGGAGGTGTTTGTGAACATACAACAAAGGAAATCTTCTTTTCACATCAACATCGACAACCAGTTCTGTCTCCTACATTAAAATAATAGATTTAAAACAGGCTTTCAGATCAGGGTTTCAAGCCAGGGTTCCGGTTTCAAATTCATTAGTCACATTGCCGGGTTGGGGTTTCCGATTAGGGCTTCGAGGCAAGTCTAGAGTTTCAAACGAGTTACGGTTTGAGGCCTGGGTTATGGTTTAAAGTTAGGGTGTCATGCATGTGTGCTGTTTTAAAGGTAGCTTTTCGAGCCAGGGTTGGGGTTTAATTCAGGGCTAGGGACTCAAGTTAGTGTTTCAAGCCTAGGTTAGGGCTGTAAACAGGGGTCGAGGTTTCAAAGTAGGGTTTCTAGTCAGGGTTAGGCTTCAAAGTTCAGGGTTTCAAATTACAGGCGGAATGCAGGTTTAGGGATTCAATTTAGGATTGTCAACCAAGGTTCGGCTTTCATCCAAGTTATCTTGGATCATTGTTAGCAAGCACCCGACCCACTCATCCTGAATGCGAATTTTCCCCGACTGTGTGAACGGCTTGTGTCACCTGTTGTCGTCGATCCACAGTCACTTTCACTGTCATCACATTTGGACATATTTGTCAAACGGTGACATCTTAATATTCAAGTATGGCGTGGAGTTAAATTATCATGCCGCCGGAAAGTTCCTGACACAAAGGCTATATATTGCGGAGCGTTATTATCTTGTATTTTGATGTATATGGTGAACATCTCGCCCCCCTGCCCCGCCACACTTGCGCTGGTTAATGGGCTCCCGCAGCTCCTTGACTGTTCATAAATCAGACGTTCAGCTTTGGCACGATAACAAATTGAGTCATCTAGCCAAATGCGTGTATCCATGAATCTTGACTGGGGAATGTACAGCGCAAAGAGCGAGCAGACGGAGCTGCAAAAGCCCAGCCCGCATTATTTTGCATGTCAGCCTTCTCGCTGCGCCTGTGCGGCTTTCGGCTCCGCACGCGCGGGAACTTTTCAGCAGGATTATTGTCATCGCGGGGATGAAACGTTTGGCTGCCTTACCGCGACATTTTGCAACCACACAGTTAGCACGATGGTCAATCCGTGAGGCTAAAAGTGGCGCATTTGAGGGGGGGGGGGGGTTGTTGCCAGTATTTATATCATTGTGAAGGGCGGCTCTGTGTCGAGAATTTACGAGATTTTCAAGTTACACGACATCCTTATTTATATACAGGAGCGCTTTGCCGATTTCACAACAGCTGCAGCTGTAACAAAGCGCTTTACAGAGCGTTAGCAAAACAGTGCAAGGAGACATCACAAACATGAACAGAACTACCAGAGCTATGACCCGAAATGACTGTGAGGTGGCTTGGTTGAAGTTTTTTTTTTGTGTGAGTGTGTGTGTGTGTTTTTTTGTCACAAGTCCAAATAATGGTAAGAAATGGGGTTCAAATACGCCGTCGCCCGAGAGGAGTGAAAAGGAAAATAGTGTAGTAAAGGTATTTTAAGCAAGGAGAGCTGCAGTCGACAGGCAAACCCCCGATTTTAAAGTGAAAACTCTGGCAACGAGCGTTGACAAGATGCTCACAACAAACGAACCGCAGTGTCTCCATTTGTTTTAACATATGCATTGCTCAAAGGGCTGTGACGTAAAAAACAAAAACAAAAAAACCTGACCTCATGGCCACCATCCACTGGAGCTGGTAGGGCACTGTCCCACTTGCTCCTCATCACTCAGGATGATCTTCGGTGCTTCCACATACACAGCTGATGTTGTCTTGCCGCACCATCAAAATGTCCGCTTGGCCTGGGGGCTGCATGTCGCATGCGTTGGCCCAAACACACACACACACACACACACACACACACACACACACACACACACACACACACACACACACGAGTGTCATCTCCATCCAGCGGCTGAAAGGAACAAGCTGCTCCTTGTCTCGACTTGGGACCCAAAGTCTGGAAGCTGTTAAAAGGGGAAAGGATGTCAACTTGTCATTTGGATTCCAGATGATGGACGCCAGAGGATTCTCACTTGTCATGTTACACAAAGTCCCATTTCAAAGGCAGAAATCAAGTCCAAGGGCACGGTTTCTATTGAGGCTTTCAAGACTGCGTATGTGTTTCCAATGCGGTTAAGGCTTTATGAATTGGGTTTCGATCCAGGGTTGGGGTTTCAAATTGGTTCCGGGCCAGAATTAAGGTATCGGATGGGTGTAAGGGTTGAAAATATGAAGGTTTCAGGCATAGATTAAGGTTTCAAAGTAGGACATCAAGATAGGGTTAGGTTCGTCACGTCAATGTAAATCAAGTCAAATTGAAGGCACTGTGGAGAGGGCTTGTTTAAATCGATCAGGGGTGGAACAGTCTTCAAGTGCCCACTTCATGATGTAGATGTGCTTGGGAAACTAAGACGTGATTAGCGTGTCACATTTTGAAGGGAATGAAAGGAGCTGCTTTAATGAGCTATAACTGTATTCAGTGTGACCACTCCCACAGCAGCGCAGCTCTCCCACTCACAGATCTAAGTGTCAGGTCTCAAACAACAATTGGGATTTAAATGAGCATTTGTCACGTTAAAGTCACAATTCGGCTTTCCAGCCTGCGTTCGGTATCATTTTTGGGTTTTTGTGTCGGCTTTCAAGACAGGGTTAAGTTGGGGATTCAAATTTGGTAGTCAAACCAGGGTCACGGTTTCAATGAATAATTTCAAGATGGGTTCAGGTTTCAGGTTAGGGTTTCGAATGAGGCTTTCAAGACAGCGTTAAATTTCTCTCTTTGGCTCAGCGTCAACAACACGGCTCATTGAGAAAGACAAATCACAGGAGGGGAAGAAAATGTGACTGCTCGTGCCGCCCCTTCAAGACAACAGCGGTCCTCGCTTCGCTTTTTTTTTTCTTCTTCTTCTTATCCGGCTGCCATTTAGCCACCGTGCAGAAAAGGTGTGTGTGTCGTGCATTCTGGGACGGCGGCCTGTGAATGCAAAAATAGCACTTACTAGAGTTTAGCAATTATATTGAAATAAAACCTCTGGACAACAGGCAGCCTACACCGACGCAAGCCAAAAAAAACGAACCACTTATAGCAAGGCGTTTTTAGCCCAAAAAAAAAACGACCATGTATAGTCAGGCGTTTTGGGCCGAAAAAAAACGTCCACGTAAAGTAAGGCGTTTTTTGCCGAAAAAAATGACCACGTATAGTAAGGCATTTTGGGCTGAAAGAAACAACCATGTATAGTAAGGCAATTTTAGCCAAAAAAACGGCCACGTATAGTAAGATGTTTTGAGCCGAAAAAAAACGACCATGGAGAGGAAGGCGTTTTTAGCCGAAAAAAACGGCCATGTATCATAAGGCGTTTTGGGCCGAAAAAAAACGACCATGTATAGTAAGGCATTTTTAGCCGAAAAAAATGACCACGTATAGTAAGGTGTTTTGGGCCGAAAAAAAAGACCATTTACAGTATATAGTAGTGTTTTTAGCCGAAAAAAAACCTCCATGTACAGTCAGGCGTTTTTAACCGAAAAAACGACCATGTATAGTAAGGCGTTTTTAGCCGAAAAAAACGTCCATGTATAGTAAGGCATTTTTTGGACGAAAATTTTAGCCGAAAAAAACGACCATGTATAGTAAGGCGTTTTTAGCCGTAAAAAAAACGACCATGTATAGTAAGGCATTTTTTGGACGAAAATTTTAGCCGAAAAAAACGACCATGTATAGTAAGGCGTTTTTAGCCGAAAAAAACGTCCATGTATAGTAAGGCATTTTTTGGACGAAAATTTTAGCCGAAAAAAACGACCATGTATAGTAAGGCGTTTTTAGCCGGAAAAAAACGACCATGTATAGTAAGGCATTTTTTGGACGAAAATTTTAGCCGAAAAAAACGACCATGTATAGTAAGGCGTTTTTAGCCGAAAAAAACGTCCATGTATAGTAAGGCATTTTTTGGACGAAAATTTTAGCCGAAAAAAACGACCATGTATAGTAAGGCGTTTTTAGCCAGAAAAAAACGACCATGTATTCAGGCGTTTTTAGCCGAAAAAACGACCACTAATCGGAAGGCATTTTTAGCCGAAAAAAACGACCACGTATAGTAAGGTGTTTTGGACCGAAAAAAAAGTCCACGTATAGTAAGGCGTTTTGGGCCAAAAAAAAAGTCCACATATAGTAAGGTGTTTTTTGCCGAAAAAAATGACCACTTATTGTAAGGCATTTTGGGCTGAAAAAAAAACAACCATGGATGTAAGGCATTTTTAGCCCCAAAAAAACGACCATGTACTGTATATATAGTAAGGCATTTTTAGCCCTTAAAAAAACTACCATGTATAGTAAGGCGTTTTTAGCCGAAAAAACCGACCATGTATAGTAAGGCGTTTTTGACCGAAAAAACGACCATGTATAGTAAGGCATTTTTAGCCGAAAAAAACCTTCCACGTATAGTTAGTTAGTTAGTTAGTTCCGCCCGCTCCTATTTGGAACATTGGGCGACGAGCCTCCTCCATTTGTTCCGGTCACTGGCGACCTTTCTTGCTCCATGCCAGCTGACACCCATCTCACTGAGGTCTTCTTTGGCAGTCCGTCTCCACGTCTTCTTTGGCCTACCTCTCTTCCTCTTTCCACCCTCTGGCATCCAGTCCATGGCCACACTTGCCGGTCTCTCTCTTGGCAGCCGGAGTACGTGGCCGATCATTTTCCTTCTCCTTTCAGAGACAATGTCTGACAGTTCAGCCACTCCTGCCCTCTTCATCACCTCCTCGTTGGTGATGTGGTCTCTCCATGAGATCCTCAGGATGGATCTCAGGCAACGCCGATGAAAGACATCTAACTTGTTGGTAATGTAACTTCCACGTATAGTAAGGCGTTTTTAGCCGAAAAAAAAAACGACCATGTATAGAAAGGCGTTTTTGGACGAAAAAAACGACCATGATTAGTAAGGCATTTTTGGACAAAATTTTTAGCCGAAAAAAACGACCATGTATAGTAAGGCGTTTTTAGCCGAAAAAAACGACCATGTATAGTAAGGCGTTTTTAGCCGGGAAAAAAAACGACCATGTATATATAGAAAGGCGATTTTAGCCGAAAAAAACGACCATGGTATAAGGCGTTTTTAGCCGAAAAAAAACGACCATGTATAGTAAGGCGTTTTTAGCCGAAAAAAACGACCATGGGTAGAAAGGCGTTTTTAGCCGGAAAAAAACGACCATGTATAGTAAGGCGTTTTTTGCACGAAATTTTTAGCCGAAAAAATGACCATGTATAGTAAGGCGTTTTTAGCCAAAAAAATGACCATGTTTCGTAAGGTGTTTTTAGCCGAAAAAAACCCGACCATGTACAGTAAGGCGTTTTTAGCCGAACAAAACCCGACCTAAAACAAGATGTTCCTTACGGCAGCCGTTAAAGGCCGAGGTGGGTTTTTATGCCGTCCTTTACGCCAACTCGAGGGAACCATCGGTAAAAGTGCAAGAATAAATCCACTCTGCAATAAACTTGAAAAATTTCATTACAAAGAAAACAAACATCCCTCTGACAACACTTGCATTCAACAATTTTGCTTTAATGACACCAATGCATGTCTTCTTCTTCTTCTTCTTCAGGCCAGTTCGTTGCAGCTTGCAGCTTTAATGATTCACGTTGCGCTTTTCATTTCGATATTCTTCGGCCAAATAAGCTCACATTCTGACTCCAAAATACACATAGAGCACATTTGAGAATAAAGTTGTATCTAATCCAATACAAAAACACATTTTGCAGCAGTCCTGTTCATCAAAGTTGGCTAAATTAAAAAATTTCAGGCCCTCGCGGAACGTCTTGGCTTACAACATCAAATTTGAGGGTGATATGTTTCATGAAGAGACCCACAAAAAAAAATATCTGAACAAACGGTGTAAGCAAAAGAAGTCTTGACATTTATGGGCCAATTCCAGATAAAGATGTTTGGTTTGAATTCATCTCGTTACACCAGGTTGACTTCGCATGAAATTTGGTCGATGTATTTGTCATCAGAGACCCACAAAAGAATTGCTTGAAGCCATTCCCGAAAACACACAAGCAGTCTGCCATATTGCTTTGAAGTGGCCATTTTGACCATTTCCAGTGGTCTTTCACAAGTCTTGGGCAGGTTTTTTGTTTTGTTTTTTTGTAATCAAGTCCCTCAAGGCAATTTCAAATTTGGTAGGCATATCCAAACAGTTCAGGGTGTGCCCCACCTGCTGGCCAAAGACAAGATATTTGGTTGAAGTATATTTGGTATCGCGCATACACAACTTGTGGAAATAGTTGAAATTTGCCAGATTGTGACATAGGAGGTTTGGCCTGACGCGGAAATGCGAAACGTTTGAGTTTTCATCTTCACTGGGAGACAGAACAAGGCGTCAAAGTTGGACGACTCACCATAAAACACAAAAAGGTACCAGGTCAGCTCCAGCTTTAATTATTATTAGTGATATTTGTGTGTGCTTCCAAGTCAAACACGACATGTTCATGGATACAATAAGGTTCAATCGTCGCAGTCCCCGACTCATGCATATTTCATTCGCAGGAAAACAAACACGGCAAGGCCCAAACACCTCGGCGCTCACCACGAGGGTGTCGCGGCACACGAGTCGGCGTCGTGCGCGTTTGCTACGCGCATTTACATTTAGATGACAGCCGGCGAAGCGGATTTGCGTCGGCTTTTCGGCGGAACGATTCCCGCAGATGGGTGGATGATGAAAGGATAAGGCGGCGAGCCCCGCACGCCCCCAAGGTTATGTCAAGACTCGAGGCGGCCATGCCGAGCGGCGTAACCTTCGCCGTTCGTCCGGAGTTGGCTTCCCGCGGCAAGGACGGCAGTCGCGATGGCTCCTTTCGCAGAATTTCCTGATGAAATCATGACGAAATGCTGACAGATGAACGATGGAAAACAAAACAGCAGAGGATGGCCTGCAGCCCGGCAAGTGAACGCACAAGTCAAGTCGAACATTGACATTTGAAACTCACAAAGGACATCCAATTTGGAGAAAAGAAAATTAGGCCTGCTGTTCCGAGAAAAGTCACATTTTGGGGAGAGAAAAAAGAAAATAGAGTCAACATTTTTAGAGGACAAAATGATCATCCCTACGATCACATTTAGACAATGAACAGTCAGTGTTTTGGGGGCAAAAATAGCCCCCCGAAAAAAGCTAATTTTCTTAGGGGGAAAAAAATAACGGTATCGTATTTTTGACACACAACCATTCTATCGCAACCAGTGTATTTTTTCCCCTTAAAATTACCTGCTTCCAAAACACCCCATTCCAAAAAGAACGCCATTCCAGAAAGTACGACTATCATCGGAACACTGTTTCTTTTTCAAAAACACAAAATCTTTTGACTCTGTACCCGGCCCCCGCCCACAAGCTTGTACGCATTCAATTACAGAAAACAAACATCCGTCATTGGGAAAATAGTCATGCAACGTTTCGCTAAAGATGCGTTGGTTGGTGCAAATAGGCCCATAATGTGCAAAAAAAAAACAAACATTTTCCATATCGAAAACACGACACAAGGCAAAATGGATTTTCATTCATGTACCCTTTTAGGTAGTAGAGATGAGTCACAGAGAGTCAAAACATGGAAAGCTCGAGACAAAGGAAAGTTTGAGCTTGCGGAGGGATGACCACTCCGAACGGAGCTGACGGCAACTTTCAAGGAGGCAGGACAACATCGAATGTGGAATCTTGGGAGAAGAATGTCAGAATTTCACCAGAAAAGAGTGTTGATGGGGGGAAAAAAAGTTATTTTCAGAGAAAAAAGGAAACAAGAATCGGGGGGGGGGGGCATTTTTTTCCATAATTATTTATTCTAAAAAAAAATAAAATAAATTTAATCCCAAAATAAAGAAAATGTCTCTTTAAAAAAGCAACTTTTCCTCATATTTTATTTTATTTTTAAAAGGGTGCCCCTTTTAAACCCCACCAAATGAATTCTTTGAAACTTTTTTCTGGTAGTATCCTCATTCATCTCGCCAGTGCGTTGCACCAAACCTTCATATAAATAAACTTTCATTAGCTCAACGCTGATCAAAGCAAGTGCGACATGCTCAAACAATTTTAGTTGGCGCAAATGTTAAAAAAAAAACAAAATTAGAACATAAAAATTTGACATGTGCAACAAAGTACATCTGGTTTGTTTAGTGGTCATTGATCGGCTCCCGTGAGCAGCTGCGAGGCAGCGGAAGCCGAGGGCGCGTTCCGTCTTGAGACGAGCGCTAATGAAGCCGCGCGGCCGCTGGCAAGCGGGCTCCCAGCCGGGCCGAGAAAATGCGCCCACCCCCATCACAAGGGTTTCTTTTGAAACAAAGTGTCGTGGAATGCGTTTGGCATCGTTCTACTCCTGTCCCGCAGGTGGCGGTAATGCCGATTCCGAGCTGCGAGTCAACCGTCAAGCAAAGCGGGACAATTCTGCTGTCTGTGCTCTCAGAGTTGCTTTTTTAAAATATTTTTTTAAAGATACCTGTCCTATTGGGAATTATTACCTGTTATTGGTCGATGATTTTATAGTCCTTGGACTCGGCAATGCTAAAACCCAAGGTGGAGCGCTTCCCTTCTTCGACGCGTGAGCCTCCGAGATTCCTTTCGAATGCTACGCGAGTGCGCTGGAGGTGAAGCGCGTTGTTCTAAATTAGACGGTCAACGGGAGTTGCCAAACCAGAAGGACGTTCTCCGAAGGCTCCCCGGCTGTCCGCGCCCCCTCCCGCAGCCTCCGGAACCCTCGGCCCCCGGAGACCACGGCGGCCGAGACCACCCTGTCTTTGGCCCTGCCGTCCTTCTCCGAGGGGCGCCCCCGCACCCACGTCTCGGGGTCGTCGCTGAGCTCGTAGATGGAGCCGTCCTCCACGCTGTGCTCCAGGGACTCCAGGGACGAGTCGGAGGCCTCGTCGGCGGCGGCGGCCGTGAGCGGGCGTCCGGGCAGCCCCGAGGTGGAGCGCAGCTTGTACCGCAGCAGGACGCCGCCGCCCGCCACCCGGCCCTCGCCCGGGTGCTGCAGGGATTCCTGGGAGGAGGTATCGCTGGGATCCTCGCCCCCGCAGGCCGAGTCCGGCCCATCCGCCACCGAGTCCCTCTTCAGGAGGTCCGGAGACAAGGTGCTGGTGATGGCCGCCAGGAAGTCCACCGGCCCGCTGTGGCCGTTCAGCGAGATTCTGCCTTTTCCTGGAGGAGGTCACCACATTCAAAATGAGGAGCTATATTGTTTTGGGAATGGACCGTCTGTTACTGTGGGATTTGTTTTGTCTGTTTATTGGACTCCTTTGGGGAATGCCCCGTTACATGGGCCAGAATGCGTTGTTCGGCGAACGCCATTTTCGCATGAACGATTTGTTATTTTACAAACGATCCGTTTTAACGAAACGAGCAGTCATTTGCACCTGACCTGTTATTTTGGGTATTCCCTCCAGTTTGGGAACCGGCAGGGTGACAATGAGGCCTTGGGCGGTGCCGACCCACAAGAGTCCTTGACAGATGAGCAGGCTGGTGACTCGCATGGTCGCCTGACCTGAAACATCAAAACCAGGAGAGGAAAGCTCAAAAACAATCGCAGCGGTGCAGCTCGTTGCTCTGCTTTGCATTTTAAACTTCAGTCGTGGCAGTGGAAACAGTGCGGGAAAAGTGAATTCAAACCGGATTCAAGCCACACAATTGAGGAAGCCCAAATTGGGGTGCTATGATGTCAAATATGGAACAATAATTCATGATCTACTCATAATGCCGGTACTCGAACGACTACCGCTACTAAACCTACCACTACCATTACTAATATCACTACTACGAATACTACTAATACTGTTGGGTACTTTTACTGCTACTGCTATAATATGCCGTCAGCACTCTTATGAATGCAAGCACTACAACTATGACAACCGAAACTACAACTAGCTGTACATAACACGACTAAATACGTCTGTCACTCCTGCAACGACTACCACTCGTGTTACCCGTGCCACGACTACTAAGAGTGCCGCTACTGTTGCTGTTTTGAGACTTTTGGAGCACCTCGCCTCCACAATAAACGGCATTTCAATTATTTAGACACAACAGATAAGAATAAAACAATAATCCCAACAAATGGATTTTTTTTTTTTTTTTTTTTGCAAGAGCAGAGGGAGCAAAAAAAAACCCAAACAAGCAAACAAAACGATTTTCAATGCAGACGTCAAGCATCTTAAATCCCTCGTCCCCAATTATTCGCAGTTTTTAAACCTGGAAAGTGTAACATTAAACACATTTCACACAACACCGAGCACGGAATTCTATTAGCCGTCAAGTACTTTGTTTTATATACTCGAACTTCGCCCAAGGAAAAAAAAAAAAAGGTAAAAGTTCACATTTGTTTCGGGCTGAAATGGGAAGCGCGCATCGTCACATGCCATGCGAGCGTTTGTCGGATGCCTGCGTGTGAAATGCTGCTCAACGAGATAATGGCGCACTCAAAGCGTACTATTATGCGCAGACTTTCAGACGGCCGACAAAGGGCCGAACAATCAGACCTTGTATCCGGCTGATTTTCTGCAGTTCCCAGCGAGACGTCGAGCATAACGCCTGCATTTGTCGCTCGTAAGATTGCAAGACAAGCGACAACGTTTATTCGGGCCCGTGCGGCGACCGCTGCGAGGTCCCTGGTGTTTTTGTCAAAATTATTATGATGATTATTATTGGCGACGCGCGGTTCACCAAGAAAACAAAACTACTTTGGAGGGTCTAAAAATGCGCCAAAACTCATGAAACTTTGTAAACAAATCAGGCCTGGCAACAGCCTCAATCTTTCATGAGATTATTGTGCCATGTTTTATTTTTTTGTTTTTAAAAATGGCTTCACAGTGCACCCAATACATTTTTGTTTACGCGTCACAAAGATTGACAACATTTTGGGGGTAAACGTAACACGCCAAGACCCCGCAAAAAAAGTCTCTTGGAGCCAGATGCTCTCTGATAAAATATCGCATATATTAGGCAGTTGTCATTAGCTGACTTCAAGTTTGCTGCTGTTGTTTTCCGCCGCTTCGTGCCGCAACAACGGGGAAACTTTGCCATCAATATTTCATGGTTGACAACGGGTTACGTGTGGCATCTTAAATGGACCGCAGCCGAAGAAAAGGTGGGAGTGGGAGGGCGAGCGGGAGTGGGGGTTGCCGAGAGGATTTACAGCCGAGCGGACGAGATGAAACGAGCCAACGGGGGGGGAAAAAAAAGTAGGACAAACACAGAGCGTCACATCAACTCAAAGGAGGCGCGTGTTCGGAAACGTAAGCAGTAGCCCACGGTAGGCGTGGATATTCTCGTCAGGTGTTTGCACTGAAGGACCCCCCCCCCCCCCCCCCCCACGAGGCAGCCCTTCTTTCGGCGGCTCTCAGGCGACTCTTTCATTCATATTAATCCTCCAGCGTTCACCCCCGTGGCTGCGCCGTGTCGCGGGTGCTTACTTATTCATGTCGCTCCCCCACGTGCAGGAGCAGCGGGGGCAACTTGATCGAGATGAGAATATCATCGTGTGTGAAGAAGGGGGGGTGGGGGGGTGGGGGGGGCGGGTCAACGCCAATGTCTCGCGGGCCTGCATTTGGTACCCGGACCTTCAGTTGGGGATGTACCTGACTTAATCCATCAATAGAAAGCATCAAAGCTTTACAGAGATACAATATGGTGGGCATGTCAATATTGATCGAATAACGTGACAAAAACATTGAAATAAAACACATCGTACCGATCAGAAGTGCTGGTTATTAAACAGATGGTCACTAGAGACGCGTTTTGCTCGTTGAACTTGCTCTCCTCGCTTTTTTTTTTTTCCGGGCTTTTCCAAGACGCCTCGTAAAATGAGGGAGTATTTTTCAGCTCTTTACCGGTGTTGAGCAGCGAGGAACGCGTGGAGATGTTGATCTCCTGCAGCAGCTCCAGCGTCTCGGTGTGAAAGAGACGGATGGACGAGCCCTCCGAGAACGCCATCCACGCGCCGCCGCCGGCGCGCGCCACGTGCGCCACGCTAACCGCTGGGTCCGGGTGAACCTCCAGTGTCTGTAATACACAAAAAAAGCCCTGTCTAATTGTATTCGCTACACCCGCACCAGACTCATGAGGTCCAATCAAATGGAATGAAAAGTGAAATACAAAAAAAAAAAAGCAGCAATTTTTTGCGCGTCAACCTCACAGTGCAGAGGTCACAGGGTCAATCCCGGTTCCGGCCTTCCTGTGTGGAGTTTGCATGTTCTCCCCCGTGCCTGCGTGGGTTTTCTCCTGGTACTTCGGTTTCTTCCCACGTACCAAAAACATGCATGGCATGCTGATTGAACACTCTAAATTGTCCCGAGGTGTGAGTGTGAGCGTGGGTGGTTGTTCGTCTGTGTGTCTGCCACGGTTCAGGGTGTCCTCGACCTACTGCCCGAAGACAGCTGGGAGCCGCAGCACGCGCCGCGACCCTTGTGAGGATAAAGCGGATCGGAAAATGGATGGATGGAAGCAATTTTATGCTGCGGTTTAGCTTTTTTTGAGAGGATGAATATTTTTTTTTTGTGGGTCTACTCATGATAACCATACCTACCAAATTTCATGTTGCTGGATGAAAATAAACCAATAATAATAATAATAATAATAAACCATTTAAGACAGGCTTGTCTTTGAAGGACACCTTGAAATTCCCCAACTGACCCAAAAAGTTGTAGCAGACAAATTTGAAAAAAAAATGCGCACAAGAGGTTTTTTTTGTTTTGTTTTTTTTGGTCAACGATGACATTGTGTGCACGACTGATATTTGCTTCCGCATTCTGGAGTTTAGCGCGCATCCGACGCCGGTGGCATGTTTTTGCGTCACTTTCCCGTCTCCCGTCTCCTCCGGCGCACAGTCTCGGGGCTCCTCATGTTTAATGAGCGGCTCAAAAACAAGCGCAATTATCCTTATCGTGGCAACACAAGCAGCCCTTGCGGTCGGCGGCATGACAAGGCCCGCTGCGGGGTGTCGTCTCACGGCTCGTATCGCTGTCAGCACGAAGGCCGCGCAATTAAGCGGGTGAATAGGAGCCAGCCAAGATGAGAACGCCGAAATCACGTGTGCGCCGCGCCGACAGGGATTAAGCACCTGTTTGGGCGCCCTTGCCGGCGGGCGCTTCTTTGTTTGAAACGCCGGCTTTGATGTGTTTTCTTTTCTAATTGGCTCCTGAGCAGTGGGCGGCTCAAGAGCAAGCAAAAAAAAAAAAAAAAAAAAAACCTTGATGTGCAACCGAGGAGACGATCGCTCAACAAGAGTCTTGCAGATGAAGAAAACTTCTGACGGCGGTTTGAATGTGAGGCATTAGCAGTCGAGATGCATTCGGTGGACGAGGTAGTGTACTAACGTACTCTAAATATAAAGTATTGGCATGTGGCTGCTCCACATACAGAAAATAAAAAGTGAAAGAAAAAAAAGGAAGAGTCCATGACTGGAAAAAAAAAAAAGGAATGAATGTTCCGCACCTAAAAGCCTTCCATTTTCTTAAAAGCTCAGAGCGCGCCTTAAGATCCGTTGCGCCTTGTGTATGGTCATTACGGTAGTATTTCGGCCCCAAAATGGCTCCTTGCTCAAGACATGCTGACAACGCCGAGTTCAAACTTAAGGCGATCGGTTACGCAGTTGAACACGGAAATAGAGCGGCGGCAAGAGAGTTCAACGTTCACGAGTCGCTGTTGTAACTTGCTGTTGCTTAAGTGAACTGTGTCGCTGCTTTATTAAATACGTTTGACCGACATCTGATTGTTCTGTTGGCGTTTCCTTGAGCGTTGCTCCATCTAGTGGATGCATTGTAGACTGCGTCTTACAACGTGGCGCACCCAATGTATGAAAAAAATTGAAAAAATAGGCCATTCGTTGAAGGTGGGCCTCATAATCCAGTGCGCCTTTTAGTGTGGAAAATACGGTAAGTCTGCCATTTTAGGTTCGGGACTTTATTTGTGGCCCCCAAACTGCGAAGCGCCGAGGCGGCCGGCAGCGTGAAAAGCACGTGTTGTCCTTGTTTCGGTTGGGCCAGGACCAGCAACACACAAACAACCTGCTACCGCCCCGGGTGCAAGTTTGAATTTGGACTTTTTGGCTTTGGAGCAGTGTGCAAACTGCGCCTCCTGTTGACACTTTGCCAGCAGTAGGAGGATAGAGTCTACCAAAATGCCGCGCTGCGAGTTCACCGCTCAAAGCAGAGTGGACAGCGAAAACGAGCAATTCAATGAAGGAACGGACTGAAAAGTTTGTCTCCATTCTCCCTCCAACCAGCATGAAAAGCCACGCGCTTGCTGCGATGAAGAGTTCCAATTTGAAACGGCACGGCGAGGCGGAGCACTGGATTTTCAAAGAGACGTTTGTACAAAATCCAGAGGTGACAACATGAAAATGAAGTACAACTCCATTGTCGTATTAAGTTGCAAGCAACATTCCTGTCGTGTCGATGTCAGAACACCAAAGTGCTCATTTGGAATGATGCGGATAAGGCAAAAGTCTCGGGATTGTAATAACAAAAGCAACTTAGCCTGCGTCAATACACGGACAAGCCGCAGCGCAGCCACCTAAAAATACTTCAGCGTTTCGAGTGAAAGATTTTGTCAGGGGGACAAAAGCTTGTGCATTTTCTCCGTTGCCTGGTAACAGAACTCCAGCCAGTCGTGCGATCCACAGCAGTTCACCTCCACTCGAATGTGCCGACCAGTGTGACGGCTTTGGATAGATGCGCAGCGTGTCAGACGAGAAGTGATACGCCCGCTTTACGGCCATGACGTGGTCGGTCAAGAACGACGACGGCGATGCGTCACACTTCCGGCGTCGACAACTGCTCCTCCAAAAGACCAAAGCCAAAGACCTCCATGACCGCCCGTGTTTGTGTAGCTCAAAGGTGAGAAGCACTCGCTTGGCTGAGAGTCTTGGCAGGTTTAGAAAAAAAAAAAAAAGGGGGGGGGGGGGGGAGTTCCAGGAATCTAGCGGCAAAATGCGTCCCTGTTTCACAAAAGACGCGGAATGTGCAGACTGTGCGAAGGTGAATGAATGAATCGAGGATTGTGATAGCGTACACACTCGACATTTGTCGTCAATCCAATGTCGGTCCAGAAATTCTTCTCTCTGCTAATCCCATAAAACAACCATCAACCTGTTCTGATGACTTTTGACACAAAACCGACTTGAAAAGTCAAATGAAAACAATTCTCGAGTACTGCCATCAGTTCAATGAGTTTGCCATTTGCAGAAAAATCACTCAAATGTCACCCTCGAATGAACACCCCCACAATCTCACACGGACCTTTTCCCTTGGGCTTTAGCAGCTTTGCTAATACTATGTTGGAATATCCACCTCCTGTTTCCCACCCATTCATTTGTCAATAACTGGACATAAGAGCAGCAAACAGAAGCAGGCGAGAGGAGTCAGAAGTGACCTGGAATCAGCAAGATTACTGCTTGACGAGGTTTATCACCTCTTATTAATTTTAAATTATTTATAACTAAAAAACAACAACTTTAAAGCGATAACATTTGGCGGTGCGGTAACACACCATAACAACTCAATTATGTTCCCGTGGCGAACTTCGGCTTGTTTAAGTGCAATTTGCACACAAACTAAAAAAAAAAAAAAAAAACCCACACAAAAAAACCCAATTACGATATGAATGATTCTGTTTTATTTTGAGCATTATTTCACTGAAATTATTCTGAATTACTACATACAGTCAAGCCTCGGTTTTCGAACGTCTCTGTTCTCGACCAAATCGGTTTTCGACCAAAAATTTCGAGTTTTTTATGTCTCGGATGACGACCGAATTTCGGTTCTCGAACAAACCGAGCGCATTTGAATGCGTCACTTGACTCCTCTCGCCTTCCTTACACGAGGAAGTGACGCTTCCTCGTGTAGCGTTCCATTGTGAACAGACGTGTTCAATTAAGATTTGTTTTTTTCGGTTTTCGAACAGCCTTCTGGAACGGATTATGGTCGAAAACCGAGGTATGGATCATAAATGGGGTTCATTGTGTAGCAAAAAAGCAACGCGAGGCCATTCCTGCTGTCACTTTGAGATGATAAACACAACCCAATGACGCTTTTATCCATTTTAACGTGAATGACAGGAAACGGACAGAAGTCGATGAGAATTTGAGCAAAGCTTTTCAGTCGGTTCACTTCGGTCGACAACAAATTTATGACTACACCAACCGCGTGAGTATATTACAACAAGAGGACACGTAATCCCCATGACTTTCAAAATCATCCCGAGGCTGTCGGGGCTTATGACGGGGTATCTCCATCCTTATGGCTGATGATTTATTCATGCCTTGCAATCCTCGCTCGATTGGTGTGCAGCTTTGTCAGCAATATACTTGATTGTATAGCCACTCGTACGCCTGCCGCCGATCCCTTCGGAGGCTTCGTGGATAAGCGGCGTCAAACGGGACAAGTGTTGGCGCCCGGCAAAATTGACGTCGACGTGCTTATGTCCGCGTGCGGAGGTGAAAAAAAATAAATCAAGACGATACGCGCCGGCGAGCCTCTGAGGCCCGTCGAATGATCTATTTGACCGCAACTTCTGCTTGCCGGCACCGTGTCAAGTCAGCCCTCGCGAGAGCGTATTAGTGAGGAAGACGAGGTTAGTTCAGAAGTAACCATGCGTTGACCCGTTAAGCTCCGCGGCAGAGGAGAGTGGTCACCTCGGCTCATTAAGTCCTCACCTCAGAGGAAGGAATCATCGCTAACCAACCTGTCACACTCCATTCAGGCCATTCTTTGGACGTGCATTTTGGGTCATTACCCTCTGAGAGGACCCATGATAAAAGCACGATTCGCTCCAAAAAGTCTCCGCAGTGTCGAGATTTCTTTGCACCCGGCGCAAATTCAAGACAACCGGTGCTGGATGTAGCAAAGCAGCCCCGGAACAGCTCCATGTTTCCCAGAATATTCTGTTCTTCGCATGCCTCATTTTGGCGTCAAAATATACAGATTAGAGCTCATGTGACTTTCCCGAAACAGATTTTTTTTGGACCTCGCACAGATCCAAACAGACCCAGTTCCAGATGTAGCAAAGCAGCCCCAGAAACGATACGGAAATTCAAAGCATACCACAAACATTCA
Source organism: Hippocampus guttulatus (assembly GCF_054856545.1). Lineage (NCBI taxonomy): Eukaryota > Metazoa > Chordata > Actinopteri > Syngnathiformes > Syngnathidae > Hippocampus > Hippocampus guttulatus. The sequence continues at coordinate 21,116,064 of NC_141268.1, read as the reverse complement.
CATCGTGTCAAAGTTTTTGCAGGAATAAAATAAAAGCGACGCGTCCGACGGCGACTTCATTACCTGAGTGTTGAGGCTGCAGATGTCTACCACCGTGACCAAGTTCCTGCAGCTCGCCCACACCGAGTCGTCCAGCACCAAGAGGGTCCGCACTGGATCTGAACCCAAGTTCACGCTTCTGCTGGAATCGGGATCCCAGAGATCCTCTGGGGAAATAATAAAATATATGCAATGGATAAATGGTACATTTAGGAATAGGGTGGAACCTGCGCGGGAATCAAACACTATCCGTTATGTTGACGTCTAAGTTGTTCGGACAGTCCAAAAAAAAAAAAAAATCCAGTCGTTCAAACTTTACAGTCAACACCGGCGATCGAGCCTTTCCGCAAATAGCAAAAGAAAAGGAGCTGACACGCAGCCTCTGAAAATGTTGAAAATATAACACACACACTAACTATGATGCAAAACAGACTTTAAAATGTACTGAAATGTGTTTGTTTGTTTAAATAAATGTACTTGTCTTGCAACTATGACTTTAATCATCAAAAGAAACAATTTTGAACAAATCACTATGATGCTAACTTTTTAATGACATTTTGCTTGATCGTGCAGCGAGGGTGACGCGTGTGCGACGCCCGCACAGGACGATAACACAACGTTCACGTGGCCTAAATGATCCTAAAATTAATTTGAGTAACTTTTCCGTGACTATTAAGAGAACCGTTAAGGGTGGAGCTGATTGATACCGCAGTGATTCCAAATTCAGTTGAGTGCCGGGACTCGGTACCCATCCCTACGTATAAGTGAGTTAAGTTCAGTGAATTAACGAGACAAACGAATCTCTGCGCCGCATCGAAAATAACATCGAAAGTAGTCCTCGCTCTTTTGACGCTGATCAAATAAAGGGAGAGTGCGGATCATTTCAGCTTCATGTTGCTTTCATTAGGAACGCTTTTTAAATTTAATTTGTGTATGTAATGGATCTAAGTTAGCAAGTTAACGAGGTATTGAGCATCATATCTGTGACCCGCTGCCCGGCGATTTCATGCTAAACTGCATTTTGTGAAGAAATGACACACTGCCCTTTTAATATTGTGTAATAAAGCACAGGGGGGAAAAACGGGAACGTTTTCACTTTGATCTCCCACTTGGCCGCTACCTCTCTCCCGTTTCGCTTGGCCAGCGTGTGAAGAAAGTGGACCTTTTTTCTCCTTAGGGGATTAATCACGAGGCGCACTTTAGCGGCTGCCACGAGGCGCCTGATGATAAATGGAATGGCGTCAGCGTTTCCTTTGCTGCGCGTTAATGAAGTCGAATTAGAGAGTGGGTCGCAACCGGCCATTTAACTAAAATTTGGAGCATGGTGGAGCAGAGGTCCAGGGTTCAATTCCTTCCTGTGTGGAGTTTGCACGCTCTCCCTGTGCCCTTGCGGGTTTTCTCTGGGTATTGCAGTTTCCTTTCACATTCCCAAAACATGCACGGTAGGTTGATTGAACACTCAAAGTGTGGTTGTGAGCGTGAATGTGAATGGTTGTTTGTCTGTGTGTGCCCTCTGATTGGCTGGCAACCAGTTCAGGGTGTGTGTACCCCGTCTACTGCCAGAGGTCGGCATGGGTGGGCTCGTGAGAATCGGCGGACGAGAAAATGGATGCATTTAGTTCAGCCTTTCAAGGCCTTTTGACTCCAGCAGGTTAACTGCTTGGCATGAAAAAAGGTCACTTTCAGCATCTTTAAAAAAATTAAAATAAAAAATCCACTCGGGAGAAGTGAAAGCCGCTGTGCCGAATGCCGAGCGAGCCTCCTTCAAGTTACATTCATTAATGACTACAGCTGGACGTTTCTGAAAATTCCGGGGGGGGAAAAAACAAAATATATGTATATATATTTACACACACACACACACACATACCTGGCCGATCACGCATGAATTAGTTCACACAAAACGCTATTGAAATACTCGACATTCAATGATTAATCTTCCTTTTGTGTGCACACGTGTACCCTTTGTGGCTTACGTTCTCGCCGAAATTTCGAAATCTCCGAGATATGACGAGGCCATGAGAATGCGAGGCGAGGGTATTACTGTTGCGGCGACGCCACTCTAAGCTAAGCGAGCCTCAGCAGTAGATAGTCCGCTGCTCTCTGCCGTGCGTGCTTCAGCGCGAACATGTACGCAAGCGCGTCTTTGGATTTCAACCAATCAGCGCTGACGCAACGACTCACACCCGACGTCACACACGACAACAGCTAAGATAAGCTAGCCTAGAAGCTAAGCTAAGCTAGCCAAGACGACACTCGAAGTCCGACGGACATGTTTTTCTGCCAATCTGTGTGTTTCCCTTTTTGTCCAAATATATTTTTTTACGACAACTGACTTGTCCACGGTGTCTTTTATTCATTCCACTGGGGTTTAGCGAGTGTGTTTATAAAGAGACGAAAATCTCTTTACTGTTACTAGTGTTAGTGTCTCAACATGGCTACGCTCGTGAAAGCAAAACAACGAACTCAAACGCGTCTTCGTTCAATGTTTTCAACTAATATCCGGATTAATTTTAGGCAAATTTTTCTAAATTCTCCGGAGAGATTTTCATAAAAATTTAAAAAAACCTGGAATTCCGGGAAAATCCGGAGGACTTTCATCTCTGTCATTTTTAGGTTTGTAAAAATACAACTGACTGCTGTTTGATTACGGTGGGCTCCATGTGACGTCGGGATCATTTTGGCCACTTAAAAGAAATTATTTTGCCTTATTTTTAAATCACTTGTGGATGTGATCAACACATTTGGCAACAGCGTGCTGTGCACTCTCAAACTCTGGAGTGCAGCTCGCAAGCCTTCCAGTCAACTGTGGGGCTATGAATCTTTCACAGATGCACCAGGAGCCTCCCTAGTCGTCTTCCCTGCCTGTTGATATATCAACCTACTAATATTCCTTCCTCCGTTTAATTAATCATCCCCTCCCTTCTTTTTTTTTCCTGCTGGAGAGGCAGCAGAGGCCTGTTTGATGTGATATGGCATCCAGGTACGAAGGGGGGGTGTAACGCCTCACTGCACCTGACATGTTTTCTGGCGCAAGCTGCTCTTTCTGCAATGACAAAGACAATGCAAATGCAAAGGTGGTCCGTCAGTGATTTCGTGAGGCGCGCATCAAGTACGGCAGGTTCCATACGAGTGTGAGATTCTGCAAAATACGGGTGGTGAATTTCTTTGGTTAATTTCCACTGCGCCGGGTGGTATCACGGATAACGGGTGAGTGGAGCGATTGTATTCATCTTTCTTTTTTTTTTTAACACCAATTGTGTTGTGAATGTTTTTTTTTCTAAATTATGGATTATTCCTCGTGGTTTTGTTGATTTCTATTGTGCAAGATGTCAGCTATCTGGCAATAGTGTCTAGCAGATTTATGACAATTACATGATTGATGGACTGGGCCGTTGACATTTTTGACTGTGCATTAGTTTTTGTAGTGCTGTTTATTTGTTTTGTGTAAATTGGCAGCTATCCTGAATACCTGGCAAGAGGAGCGATTGCATCAGGGATATGATTAAACAAGCTGTCGGGATTCTTTGTTTTTTTGGGGGGGGGGGCAATTTGCTGTTCCCGTCGTCGTGTTCATTTCTAGTCTGCAAGGTGGAAACCTCTTTGTAATAAATGCCACCAAGATTGATCGCATAAAATAGATGACGGCTGTTTCATCGGAACGCAATACATTTCCCACAAGAGATTTTGTTATGCTCTCATAAAACCAAGGTTGAACTTTTTGGCCATAATTCCAAAAGGTAAGTTTAGTGCAGATGCGACACTGCTTCTGACCAAAAGAACAATGAGCCGACGGTGAGGCACGGTGGTGGCGGCATCATGCTTTGGGGCTGCTCTCACTCTGTGTGTGTGTGTGTGTGTGTGTGTGTGTGTGTGTGTGTGTGTGTGTGTGTGTGTGTGTGTGTGTGTGTGTGTGCACTCGTTTCCATGTGTGTGTGTGTGTGTGTGTGTGTGTCTAGGGTGGGAGAACCCCGGCATTTACAACTCGTTTGGGTGTCATGTAGACTTTTTTAGTGCTGATATTGATATTGTTTTATACTGAACACGCCACTTTGGGTCGTTGATAAAAAGCAAATGCAGCCTGATGTGGGCTCTTCCATGACAGCTTTGATTTGTTGAGTATTTAGCAAAGGTTTTGTAAAAGAGGTGAATAACACTCATCAAAATCCATCACAATATAACAACGCGGCATCAACTAAAACACACTTTGAGTCCTTCTGAGTGGAATCAAGTCTCCATGGATACCAGGCCTCTATTAGTGGTTTAGTCATCACAGCAGACGAAATGGAATGCAAACGGGCACCACAGAAGATTTTAACACAGGACACCTACTGTCATAGAAATGTATTTTACATGACCGTTGAATATCATTCGGGGAATTCACACACAAGAGAAAGCGAGCGATAAGCGTTTGTATTTCGAAAAAGCAATTTAGCGCGGGCCCGCCAAGAGAGCTTACCGCCGCTTTTCCTCCCGTAAACCATCAAGGTGCCGTCGCGCAAGCCAGCAAAGAGGAAGCATGGCGAGTGCTTCAGGCACAGCACGGGGCAGCCCCGGGGGTTGCTGAGGGTCACCAGGCACTGAGCCGCAGTGTCCACGCCGCCGTAGACCAGAATTCTGAAGAGGGAAAAGATGAACATTTGCGTCAAGGTAGTTTGGGTCCCTTACTTTCCCTTGCGGTAAACGAGGGGTTCGCTGTAAAACGTTTGAAGGATCTTTCATCGTCTCACCGTCCGTCATCTAATCCGACACAGATGCTGGCAGCGTTTCCCTTGTGAGGTGCGGCCTCCGCCTCCTCAGTGGGAGAAGCTTCCGGCACGTATTCAAGACAGCGGACGGCGGAGCCCACTTGCAAGCTCTTCACGGCCCTTGGCACGGGCCTGTTGAGCGAGAAGATCTCAATCTGGCCCTGAGAGGCTTCCTCCCAGCCGGCAGCCACCTGCAGAGAGAATGGAGGCTGCTTGGAAATGATCTCATTTTCAGATGCGCCAGAAACAAAAGGAAGAGAAGCGGTTTGGTGCAGACTGCAACACACACACAACATTTGAAGGTGTTTTGTTTGTTTTTCCCGGCCTTGGCGCTTCTGGTTTGAGAAATGCAGTTGAATAGCAGAAACGCACAGAACACCTCGAATATAGTGTAGTACTCCACAGTTAAAAATGATATGAATGCGCGCTATAATTAATGATAACTGCCACCCTGCACTAAAGAAGTAAAACGAGCCAGGAGAAATAATAATAATGAAGAAAGACACGCTCGGTCCCGCGCGGGCACATGCATGTCAGGGCAGGTGAGTCAGAGTTAAAAATGTATTGTAATGACCGCTTTGATGGATACCGTGAGTGTTTGACTGGACATCCTTCACCTGTCAGCAGTTTAAAGAAAGCGAAATATGAAATCAACGATCCTTTCCAAGTCTGTCGTTTGCGGCTGCCGGCTGCTCACGTTGCATTTGTTCAATACATGATCGTAGAATACATCCAAAGTCATCCGCTCCAAGTCTGCAGTCTTTTTCATCGACGTTGGTCAAAAAATGAGAAAGAGTTCAGGTGAGCTCTCGAAAAGGATCAAGAAGGAATTGATGACTGGAGTTCATGAACTGTTTGTGTATCTTTTTTTCTGCTGAGATTTGGAAGTTTGATGGTCACATTGGTGTGTTGGTATTAGACATGATCAAGGTTGCGCAGCAAAGTCGTATTACCTGAAACTGTAAACTGTGATGGGGGAGGCCTCTGCACACCCATGCTTGTGGTTAATCACGCAAAACGGCTGTTTCAAATTAAAATGCCTGACTCCCAATTCAGTTTGGGGCTTTTTTTATGCATCCTGCTACGACATCCACCTGATTTTGCGTCCACCAGTAAACTGAGTGGTGGACGCAAAATCAGGTGGATAAACCCCCCCCCCCCCCCCCCCCCAACGCCCCGAACTTTCCAGGGGATGCTCCTGAGTGAGTTTAGAAGATTAAATTCCCAAGTGCCAACATTAATTAGGTCACAGTAACAACAAGTGACATCACAACAAGCAGATCAAAACAATCTGTTTTGCGTTCAGATTCATATAGCCGATCCAAAAAGCGGCATTTCTCATCAAGAGTTCTCATTTTTTTGAAGACTGTTGGGCGTGTCGATCAAGTAGCCCCATGACCACCTGGAAAAATGAATGCTACTTTGTCTTATCTTTCTTATGCCTACACCGAACTACGTTTGCGGCGCAAATATACATTTCCCTCAAGACTGCCTTCTTATATATCCCACATAGCAACAACTCGGCACTCGAAAGCAGCTATGGCAGCTCAAAGTCCTGCTCCATTCAGCGGCTATCAAAACAGATTTTTTTTTCTCTCTTCTCGCTCTTCCCCCACTCATGGCTGACAATAACGCGCTCTTAAGTGACTTTGCCAGGGGCCATATAGTTCGCCAGCTAGCTAAGCGAGTGGGAATGCAATGCGTTGGGCCACTGCTGAGGTGAACAAGGGATTTATATATTGGGGGTGGGACGACTCAAGGCCGAAATTCATCATATGTTTATGTGAAGAAACCTACCTTGTGACGACGGATGAAAACTAGCATTTATGCTATGTCCGATGCATTGACACCGTTTACTCTTGTGTTGATTAATATGCACTGTCCCAATGAAATGAATTAAAACAACAACAAAAAAATCACTGGACCGTGATTTTAGTCTGAAATGTTGAAAATATTTTTAATGCTAATACTCCACGACTGAGCACTGCAGAGTTCTCGGCCTTTGTGCATATTTTGAGCAGAGCAATTACCTTCAAACACGTCTACTGGATTTAGAAAGAAATCTCCGTATTCACTTTCCAGTGTCTCAATTTGGTCCAATGCTCCGCCTCGGTCAAAGTTTGTGTGACGCCATTGGAGATCGCTACATCTCTTGGCCACCTGGAAGTGCACGTGACGACGCCATGGTGAAAAGGTCCGTATCGCTTCATTTGTCTCTTCTGTTCGACGCCTCAGCGGAGGTTGGCGCAAAAATGCAAGGGCACTTCTCGGCGGATTTGTTCCTCGCCTAAATCACGCCATGCCGATGCTGACAGGAGCTAAATATAGTCTTTAGCCTCGCTCTTCCACGCTCACCCTTATTTGCATGCAATCATTTGTTTGAGTTGTATCAGCCGGCAGGATCTGGACAGGAGAGATCCTGTGGGCTCTGGAGGATGAGCCAGAACAAATAATGGTCTGTTGAACAGGCTGCGAAGAAGATAGCGAGGACTTATCTCGCCGCGAGGGGCTCAAGAAAAAGATGGTTTCAAGTGGCGCCTCTCCACCGTCACGCTCACGTTTCCCCCCCTCGTGACAGCCAGCGCCACGTTCCTGGCAAAGCGCTCGCCACTCATTTAGGGAACCTAGCGATGTGGAGTCACGATCAGGACCGAGTCCCGCTTGCCGCTCGGGGGGAGGCGGCGGCTTCCCAAAAGCTTCGCCAGCTTTAATTAGATTGCTTTGGAGGGCGCGAGACCGTGGAGCCGCATGAGCGAGCCAGAGACGAGGGCGACCAGTAGCTGTCTGATGCGTTTCGGTTTCGCCAGCGCTCTTCAACACACACACACACACACACACACACACACACAAATGAAAATACAAAAGTAAATAATCAGGATACAATAAATCTCCACGATTCACACAAGACTGGGATGCCGACCCAAACAGTAAAAATGAAGGTCCTCTCCTCAGCTGAGCAAAATTGCTTTGTCCAAAGATGGCACCAGATGGCACCACAGCAATATATATTGGTTTTAATATTACGCAAGGCTTTGCCCTGAGAAGAACAACAGCGAATGGGTGAGTTTTCAGTGAATAATGGAGAAAGTTGGCCTTCTTATCGCGTTGGCAGAACTATTATTACTTTGGAGCCTAGGAACTGTCTATAGACACTGACACACTGGTTTTTTTTTTTTTTGAGTCATATTAACACCCGTGTACAATGCCACCCCCCCCCAAAAAAAAAAAATAGGAACGAACAGGTGACTGAAAATCACTGCTGACCCTTGAATCATCAGCGACAGTGAGGACAAGCCAAGCGATGAGACGGCGCATCAACTCCTAGCAGGGCTGAGATGGAAGAGGCTCCTTACTGAACGTTCAGGGCTTCATTCATATTGCTCTTTGATTTTTTGCAAGCCGGCACGGGGAGGAAAGAGAGAACCTTTGGAGTGATTGAGTGTCAAGGCGACGCGAGAGTGGGCACATCCCCACAGCGGCCTGGTTAGGGATCGGTCATGAAAATAACGTGTGCTTAGGGAAATAACGCGGCTCGGAAAGAGTGACAAGCCTTTGCGCACGCCCGTCTTTCTCCCTGGCAAGTGCTGCGAGAGGTTAATAGTTCTTTGGCTGGACAACACCCCAGATGACCAGATTTTTTATGAATATAATGAAAAAGTCAAGTGCAGTGGTTGGAACAAAATAAAACACAAGCACCGAGAGGAATTCAGAGTTGTGCATCAGCCAAAGTTAATGTGCAGCCGATGGTTCGTTCTTGCCTGCATTGGCCTGCGGGTTTGTCGCACCGGGGATGACATTGATGAAGTCTGGATGGACTCCGGGATCGCGATTGTGCTAAATTCCCTTCCACTTCCCTCATCCTGATTTGCCCCACTCTTCTTTGGGTGAACATCTGAGGTGACGTTATCTCCTAAGCCGAGTCAAATTAACCCGACACAGAGCAAGCAAGAAGATGGCGGACGACAACATATTTCGAGAGGAGAACGTGGGCACCGCTGCAACAAAACGGAGACCGTCGATGACGGCAGGGCGACTAACTTGAAGGTGAGCAGGTGTTTTTTTTTTATTCAGTGATTGGTAAAAGTGGCCAAATAATTTGGAATGACTGTCAATGTGCTCCGCTCCACAAAGCCATCAGAGTGAGGACGCTGATCCGCGCTCTCTCTCTTGGCCAGCCTACGCCAGCTTTAGCCACTTTCTGGGCCAAAAGAGGATTACCTGACCAGCTTCCCACCTACCCACTACAAACATTCCAAAAATAAATACATCATATATACAGTATATATATGTTTTTTTTTTCTTAGTGAGCCTTCCTTTTGCTTTTCAGGCAGCCGCAGCCGAACTCCCACAAGTCTGCCTGCTTTGCCATGTGGGATGCCGAGCACGTCAAGAAAGATTCAGCAGCACATCCCGACAACTTACCGTCAGGTTATACTAACTCACAGTTTCCTAGCAACATCTGCCTGCACTTGGCCTTGGGATACATCGTTGTGCCTTGACTTGCGAGCCTAATGGGTTACGTGAGCAGGCTCGTAACTCAAAACACACAAACCTCAAATCGTCTTTCCCCTGTTAAAAGAATGGAAATGTCATGAATCCATCGCAGCCCCTCCGGAAAACACTAACGTGTTTTTAATAGGAAAAACTGCATTTTACCGGAATAATACCATCAATAAATACTTGGGGTGCACCAATCGATCGGCCGGGAATTATGCAAGATCGGCGATCGACCGATCACAACAAGAAAAACGCATCTTGTACACCAATCTGATCTCACTCCGCAGAGGTTTAATGTCAACAAAAAAAAAAAATTGTTATTGGCAGGTCAGGATTTTTAAAGATCAATGATCGCCCAAAAGATTGTGATCGGTGAAACTCTATAAAATACAATTTCAATAGTTCAAGTTTAGGCATTGTGCGGACTTTCATGGACTTTTTTTGTGTAAGGCAAAGTCATATGGTTGACTTAACGCGCAATTCTCTTTTTGTAGGTTTAGTTGGACAGTAAACTTTGACTGGGAGTGCCCCCCACCCAAAAAAAGCTTGAAGCAATCGCGTTGCTTCAATTCTCTAAATTGTTCTTGTTCTTGACCTTCTAATGTGAATGCAAATGAGAACACAGAATCGTTTCTAAATTAATGGTTGTCGGGTTGAAGCTGAAACGATGATGAAAAACAGCAGAAAAGTGGATTCTTTTATCCTCTCATTGATTCGAGTTACTGTTGTGGAGTGTACCAGGACGTGTGTGTGTGCGTGTGTGTGTGTGTGTGTGTGTGTGTGTGTGTGTGTGTGTGTGTGTGTGTGTGCGTGCGTGTGCGTGCGTTACTCACCCAGAGGAAGCCTTGAGGTAAGGATGTGCTGGCTGCCGAGAAGCCCAACAACGCACAGTGAACAGGATTGTGGATGGCAGCTTCGAGCTACAGGAGACAAAATCAATATTGATTTCTCATACATCACTTCACCACGCTCTCTTTTTTTTCTCCCTTCCTTCTTGTTTCCAAGCTGTCTCGCTGCATTTTATCAAAGCGACACACACATTGGTGCTGGCTCGAAGACTTTCCGCAAATTCGATTTGGTTCAAAGCTTGCGATGGGCCTTTGCTAAGGACTTTGTTATCCTGTGAGTGACTGATGACAGTCCAGCCTTGTTGGAGGGCAACCACACGTGGAAGTGACAGGAAAACTGGCACGGGTCACATCACAACAGGGCATAGCCAGAACGAGGCGATATCTGGAATTTTCCACTCTAAAAGGGCTGCACACAAGGTTTTGCTCTCTGTGTTACGTTCGCCACTTTTGTGCACGTCACTATATTTTGCCAGCATAGGGAAGTGAACAATTAACATTATTTGGCATACAATAGCCCTGCATACTTGACTTTCTGCATTATAAAAATCTAAAATTCGCCTATTAACAGATTTTTTTGTGTGTGTGTTTGTGTGCGTGTAAATAGCAGGGGTTCTCTGTAATTAACCGACACCACGAGCTGAGAAGAGAGTCAGACTGCCAAACCTTTATCTTCTACTTAAAAGCTGTGCTGACCTCAAAGCGATGCACCACCGCCATCTACAGGGATCTATTAGTCATTACGCCGGTTCACAAACTACAATTTTACACACACACAGACACACACACACACACACACACACACACACACACACACAACACACACAACGCACACTGGAAAACATCCAAAGCGGCCGATGATTAACAAGCCTGGAATGAAGCGGAGGTGGTTGACAATGGTGGTGGAGCACCTGCAGACAATGCATACTCACCTCATCTGCACCCTCCCCCACCACACTCGCTATGGAAACTGTTCTTCAAGGTAATTTATCTATCTGCAGTGGGCTGATAATTATGATTTTTGAGTGGGAATGTCAAATGTGGGCCATGCAACAAGCAGCGTGGCTAATCGGCAAGCGGGGGATGAGCAAAAAGGAGTTTGGGGGAGGGGGGTGGTCTGCCTTTCTCTGTCGTCCTCTTCGCCGGGCAGCATCAATCACAGATGATTTATCGTCCTCAGCAAACAGGATCTGCCCCCTTTTCTCTTCTACGGGGTGTGTTTATAAACAAAAAAGGTCAACAGCCGCCGTTTGCTCCATCCGCTACGCCTACTGACACCCCCCCAACCGCCCGCACATCTCGACTGTCTCCGTCATTGAGCACAACTCGACCTTACTCGTTCCTCCGGCAAACTTTTTCAGCCTCTCGCCTTCTGCTAGTCCTCCATCACGTCACGTGAAAGGACATTTTATATCGTTGATTAATCACCAGCCGACATAAAAGTCTACCCTATGGAGGTTAATGCACAAGAGAGACACAGTGGGACACCCGAGCAGCGGCCTTCCAGTGGACACCGGTGCTGGGTTTTTATCAGCCATGTAAGAATGGAAAACAATTTTCCGGAGCTCAAATTGCTTTATGTTTGTAGTCTGTGTGTGTGTGTGTGGGGGGGGGGGGGGGGGGGGTGTAAGGAGGGTGAGTGGCGCATTCAAGTGCGCTTAGTTTGGTCGAGAACCGATTTTCGGTCGTAATCCGAGGCATAAAAAAACTTGAAATTTTTGGTCAAAAACACAGACGTACGAAAACCAAGGGTTGACTCTAAAACAATTACTGTTTATGAGAAAATAATTTTTTGTGGATGGGTTATTAGCCCATGAGTTGGCCGCCATCATACAGTTACCACACAAGCTAACGGTTAGCCTAGCATCTTCTATTTCTTCTTTTACGACTAGTCATCCTTCTTTTTTGTATTTTCCAGCATTTTTAATGCCCCGAGGCACCGGACTGCCATTCACAGCTCATTGGAAGTGCCTGGCCAGATAGGGTTTTGTGCGCAGTGTGTTATTTGTGGGTTGAGCTGCCAAAGGGCTGCGGCGGCTCGGCACGGCGGAACGGTGGGACGAAAAAGGGTGATGAAGCGGGCAGGTGAGCTAATTAAAGTGGGATTTGTCGATGTGACGACAGGGCAGCCCCGCAGCTGGCGGTGAGCAAAGACCCCATGGTCTTGCCCTGCCCCGTTACCCTGGGCCCATATGCTGGAGACAGGTGGGAAGCAAAGGAGCGTCCATGACTCTGATTAGACTCATTGCTGTGAGGCAGAAGGGCCAGAGTATCTATCCATCCATCCATTTTCTATTGTGCTTTGTCAAATGACACGACTTTTTTGTCGTTCACGACTGCGCTGTCAGACGAACAGATGAATATCGTCTGTGTCTTGGACCGGGCGAGACCTCATACTACAAGTCTGTCACCAACCATAGCCTAACCAATCGTTGCGTGCTTCGGTCAATATTCAGTCCATCGGCGCAGGTCCGTCGGGGAGGCGGGACAAGCAGCTGTCAAAGTCATGTCAACGGAAGCATTATGTGCAAGTGCATTTGTTTTCCAGCTGAGAACAAAAAAAAAGGGGTGGGGGGCTGGGGGCGGAGACGGGGGACAGGGGCAGGGGGTTTAAAAAGGATTATGGACCCGTTCCTGAATTGTGGGGAGAGGGCGGTTTGATATGTCTATTCTCCAAAAAGAATGTAATGTAACCCATTTGTTGACACCATGTTTGCTAATCAGCTACTGTACTCGCTTTGTAGTTAGCAAATTAGCACGAGTTGAAATTGTGTGCGCCACGTCCAGTCTCTCGTCATTAGTTAGAGCGCCCAATGTCGAAGAACAACCTAAGACATTTCCACGATGGCCAAGATAAACAAAAATTCTGACATGGCAAGCTTTTGTCGTCGTGAAGCTTCAGGACCCCTCACGACCAGTCGTTGACTATATATGTCACACACTGCGAGCTACGACGCGTCAAGACAACTCAAAATTGGCGACGAGACACTACATTGGTCTGCGACATGTCTGTCGGCTAAAAATTGGGCTGCGTTTGTGTCGCTTTGCTGACTATGGGAGGAGGGGCACACCTGAACAAATGTTTGCCAGCCAACGGCAGGGCACATAAGGACAGACAAGTATTCACACTCTTATTCACGCTGGTGGCCAATTTCGAGTCTTCAATACAGCTAGCACGCATGTCTTTGAAATTGAGGAGAGAGTTGGTGTACCGAATGTTCTGGCCCTTGCCTGTATATTGCCTTGCAAAACAATCATTCAGAAATTATAATACTGCATATGAAATTCACTTCTTTTCTAACTCTGTATTCAGAGTGCTTTTCAACAGCCCAGCCCCGGCCTGGCCCTCCGGTTCCACACAACAACATTCTTTACACGCCCTAACAAGCACTAATAGAAAATTTCCACCGTTTTATTAAGTGGCAATTGACTGGTTGATGGCACCCCCGCCCTCACCAATGGTGTCGCCGCCGCTTCAGGGCGACATGCAAGGCGGGCGGCTGCAGCGTGAGTCACAAGTCCAGAAAACACTCGCATTCAAAGCATGACTGCAGTCCGTGCACGTTAAACTTACGTGGCAAGTGCAACATTGCAGAATGCAGCAAAAATGTCCTCGGTGTAATTTGAATGGTCATCATTCATTTGGTCCAATAGAAGCAATCTCTGTATTTGTCCATGGACGCAACAGTTTCTGCTTAGCTTGGAGCAGACATGCGTGACGTCGCGCGTGCTGTGATCATGACGTCTCTGAACCGCCGGTGAAAGCATTCTCTCCTCTTTCATCTCTAACCGCTTCAAACAACGTGTGTGTAGGAATGGTTGCTCCGCTTGTACTCTTGTTGTATGCTCTTTGTTCTGCTGTGTTATTATTATTTTATGTTCAATGTTCTGTACATAAATTAAATAAAGATGTTGTGTATTGGGGTATGTAAACAAAATATTGTTGCCCGGCCCCCACTTTTTAAAAAAATGTTTTTTGTCTTCATACAGTGGACATTGTCCTGGTTCTTCTGATGTGCTTGTTTTAAATCCACAATGTGTAATTCCCTTTTTTCTTCATTTATATTTTGGCAGCAAGCCTGTTTTTTGAAGAATTGTCTGCCAAACTGCCGCTTGTTGTGGTGAGTTCACTGCTGCTTGATATCTCAAATGTCTGCTCCTAAATTGGACCATACACAAGCTGAAGGCTTGTATTTCGCAAAACGTCTCAATCAGGTCACCGTTTTCTGCTGCATGAATGGCAACTGGCTGACAGAGGTGAACAATACCTCCTTCCGTCACATTTCATGGTTGTGTTTGTCCCTTGATGTGGCTGGCATCGTGTGATGAGCAATGATTTTGTCGCAAATCCTCAAACATTTTCAGACCAATTATGTCCAAAAATATATTTTACTATGACACACCTGATGAACTCTCTTGGCACAATGATGTGCTGCAGTGGGTGGGGAACATTGGAATAGAGGTTCCACTGGAGCAGACTGTTGCATTTCGATGGGATCATTTTCTGTTTGGCTCATAGACTGTGCGCGTGCGCGCGCGCAGGCACACACACACACACACACACACACACACACACACACACACACACACACACAATTGACAACCGTCACGCTGGGCCAGCAAATTGTTGTTTGCTCATTACGGTATGTCCGATACATCACGCTCCCTAATGAAGCTCACGCAGCATGGCAGCGAGGATCAAGGTTGCTCCTTGACGTTGTTGATTTGGCCATTTGGGGCGCGGGCGCCGCCGGAAGCCGCCCATTCAAATTCCGTCGGCAAGGCCAATGCGCAGATCAAAAGCCCAAGCGCCCGCTGCGCTTGCACGGCCTGCGCTCAAAGTCGTACGAAGACAATGAAACCATCAGAGGAGGAAGACGAGGCCCGTGGTCGACTCCTGAAGGGGCAGCTGTCAGCAGCGAGATGGGCTGAAAAGCGTGCTGATGTCGACAACAGCCCAGCAGCCCCCCCCCCCCCCCCGGCCTCGCCTCCACGGCAACGCCGCAGCTCACATCAACAAAAGGAAGACGCTCGCACTCAAGTTGCCACCAAGGCCTTTTTTCATCGTGTCCTTCATCAGCTTGCCCAGTAAATGTGATGCAAATTTGTCAGGATTTTGCAAAGCGCATTCACACATATACATGCGCACATACCAAAGAAACTGACTTAAAAAAAAAATTAAAACAAGACAAAAGGAAATGAAATGAGGAATAGATTTCTGCAAAGAAGTGAACATCGCTATCTCTTGAGCTTGTGTGTTCATGATACCACGCGCACACACATGCACTGCAAAACCTTTCACGCCCCACAGACTTTTGTATTCATTAACAATATAAACACTAACCCTTGACATTCATGCAGCAATTGCATTCTCTGGTAACCGGGAACACTGGGTAATTTCACAAAAAAAATGCAGTTTCTGACTAGAAATTGGACAAAAGAAGCTTTCTATAAGAAGAAACATGGCAAGCAGATCAGTAACTTTGCCGCGAAATTTCTTTTTTGCTTTTGTTTACGTTTCTTACCAAAAAAAAAAAAAAAAAAAAAAAACAAGACTGAGAAAAGAGTTTTGCAAATGAGAAACGTACCGCGGGCTGCAAGGCTCAAATTGAGCATCGGTGACTATTCTAAATGATGTTCCTCAGTCACTCCAAAAACCCATGGCCCTCTTGCATGCCTACTTATTGAAAAAGTTACTGGGGAATCAATGTATGCAAAAAAAAAAAAAAAAAAGGCAAGACTTCTGAGATCAGGTAAAAGCTTTCTTTAAATTGTACATGGGGAGTTGACTCAAAAGTATATTAAAAATGCAAAGTGTCTTTATTCTGAACATATTGAAGCCCGCGCAGGTCGAAATTATAGTGCAACTTGCCAAGTGAAAATGAAAATAGCCTATAATGATGATCTGAAATTATTGATATTAATATAATGATGATGCGGACATTGTATCGGTCTGTCGTGTTGAAGAAGGAGCTGAGCCAAAGGGCGAAGCTCTCAATTTACCGGTCGATCTACGTTCCAACCCTCATCTATGGTCACGAGCTATGGGTCGTGACCGAAAGAACGAGATCCCGGTTACAAGCGGCCGAAATGAGTTTTCTCCGCAGGGTGTCCGGGCTCTCCCTTAGAGATAAGGTGAGAAGCTCGGTCATCCGGGAGGGGCTCAGAGTCGAGCCGCTTCTCCACATCGAGAGGAGCCAGATGAGGTGGCTTGGGCATCTGAATCGGATGCCCCCCTGAGCGCCTCCCTGGTGAGGTGTTCCGGGCATGTCCCACCGGGAGGAGACCCCGAGGAAGACCCAAGACACGCTGGAGAGACTATGTCACCCAGCTGGCCTGGGAACGTCTCGGGATCCCCCGGGGAGAGCTGGAAGAAGTAGCTAGGGAGAGGGAAGTCTGGCCTTCCCTGCTAAAGCTGTTGCCCCCGCGACCCGGCCCCGGATAAGCGGTAGATGATGGATGGCTGGATGGATGGATGAAATTATTACACAGTAGACGGAAGCCCTATTTCCACATTGCTGCATAATAAGAGGGCAAGAACGTGTCAAATAAGCACCTTATGACCATTTTCCAGGCTCTCCCCCTCTGGGTGGACAATTTCTTTCATATGGGGAGTCTACTTGAGTCGACTCTGAGGCGTTGCGAAAAGTGTCTCTGAACCAGTGTAATTGGCAAGCTAAATGTCACGGCAACAGATGAAGTCCTCTGCATGTTGCCTGGCTAGCACAGTTAACACATGCATATTCACCATTTGGCATTTGCATTTAAAAAAAAAATATATATATATATATATATATATATATATATATATATATATATTTATTTATTTATTTATTTGTTTATTTTAAAACACGAACTTTGCTATTTTTGAACGGAACCCACGGCACAAAACTTATTACTTTGGCGCCATCTTGTGGAATCTTGGTGTTGTTGTTGCTGGGTTTAATTATTGGCTGTAGTTTGCCAATATTTCAAATTTTGGGTGAATGCAAAATCTCAACTCCGGTGAGTTTAATGACTAACTCTACAGTTTGTATAATGTGTTAGCATGCATATTTGTTTGCCGATGCTTGGTCAGATTTTTGCGATGAATGACAGTATTGAGGCTAGTATGCTAGCTATTCCAACCAACGAGCCTCGTGCGAAGGTGGTTTATTTGCGTTGAATAATTTAACAACAGAATGGCGTCTTTTATGTTCCATGGTTCAAGGCTGCGTACATTTTAAATGCGTGGTGTTGATGCTTTATGATTCTCTCCACTTTAGATGCTGAGCCACCATCTCGTAGCAGCGACATGCAATTTAAAACCCCTTTTTGGGGGGCATCAATGATTTGCGGGCTTTTGCAATTTGCGGCAAGGCTCGGCCCTAATATCCCCTCCCTACCCCAAATAGTTGGGCCTCACTGTACGGCAGGGAAAGTTGACGTGATTCCAGTTCATGGTTACAGTGAAAAATTACTTGTTGGATGGGCGAGGGGGAATCGACTCGTCATTAGAGCTGTCATCGCAGTCGCAAATTGAAACCCCCAAATCCAATTCTCCATCCCTGTTCCAGCTGTTTAGTGAATTAATTAAAGATTTAGTCGCACAGCGGCTCGTGATGACATGACAATATTTGCATGCTGACGACAGTGGAGCCTCTTGGGGTCTCTATTTATGCGTTTTTATTTCAATACACTTCAGGTTTCATCTCGATAGTCACACACAAGCAACTGTTGCCTGAGAGAGACTGCCGCTGCGGCGTGTATATTCGGCGAGCATGCAGGTCAAAGATGACCTCACTGCAGACCCTATTTTACATAAAATTCATAACCAGTGATGAGAAAGTTGCATCTCTCTAGCAATCAGCACTATATATATATATATATATATATATATATATATATACACACACACACACACATTAAAAAAATCAAATGACCTTCGAGAAACAGAGGGGTAAGGCTTGAGAAAAGCTCCAAAAAGGATAAATCCAAAGTGATCCATTGCAGTGGCCTTCCTTCTATATGGCCTTTTTGTTCATAACATCTTGGCTTTGCTACACAAATCTTCCTTCATCTCATACTCGGGAGTTTCATAAATCCGTCAGAGACTGGACAGCGGCCCCCTCGGAAGCTGCTAAACAAGCCCATTTTCGGAGGCTATGGCCAAGATGCGATGCCGCTGTGTCATCACTCCAACAGCGGTGGGATGACGGATGCGCGACATGCCCTCCCCTCCCCAATTACACGTGCCCCTGTTAACAAGTCCGGACCTCGCGACCTGCACTATAATGTATAAAATAATAAGAACCGATACAACAGGGGTGTAATTAATGTACCTGTACGTTAGGACAAGTCCAAAGTTACGGCAGTATCTCTTTCGTTGCATGTGTAACTTAAAGGGTGTAAAAATTGTTGATTATTCAAAGCTCATTATTTCATAAACCCACGAATTTCAACAATATGCCAAAAAAAATGTCTGACCACATCAACATTATTATTTTTTTGAGATATAAATGATTGTAGGTGAAGTAAATTCTTATTATATTACATAGGGCAGGAGGCTGCCATGTTTTGCCGCTATCTTTCTGCTACGGATACCCGAAGGAGACGAACTTAGCGACAATAGTTCCTAAACATGACTACAGCGTGCGTAACAAAAGCCTCATACTTGAGGGACTACTAGAAATCATTTGGGATGAGATTTTTGCTTGGGCCACAGCTGAATTGGTGGTAGAATTGCGAAATACGGTCCTTCTGAGACACCGTTTCAAAATGCATGGCCTTCAAGCTGAAGTCGTTGCATTCTATTAGTTCACCACTAGATGGCCCTAAATTCTAGACACTGTACCTTTAAAAAAGGCGTGGCCAAGGGCATGACTTTGGGAATATGGCCGTCCGTTACGTGAGCGTCTAAACGCAAGTTTTGGCCGACTGCAGCTCCAAACAAAACAAAGCGACCTTTTTCAGTTTTGGATTTTTGATTGCCAATAGGAAATGGAACTAGCAAATGATAAATAGATCGATAAACATCAGTGATCTAGAGTGCGGCGTACTAAAGATGTGGAAAGAGGAAGAAAAAGTGGGCCGGCTCCCTAATCCTGATGCAGCCCAAACCGGTTTGTCATTGCGCACTTCAAAGCGTACATGATGAAATCCCCCCCCCCCCCCCCCCCCCGAGGTATTAGAAGAGAGCTGTCATTGCGCGGCCGTCCTCGCCTAATGCTTCATCAAGTCAGTCGGGCGCGAGTGTGTGGGGAGAACATGTGCCTCGACTGCTTGTACGGTCTCCGCAGCTTTGGGTGGCGGAAATCTTTTAAGAGTTTCCAAGGAAGAGGAGGCTTTCAGCCAAGGAGTTTGGGACTCACTACGTGCATATCAGCCCCCTACTGTAAAAAGCAGAGATTCCTTCAGTGCCTCAAAGCGCACGAATCGGACTACAGCCAAAGAAACAAAACGTCTTGGATGGGTAGATGATTTTACTGAGCTGACAACAGAGCCGTTGCCTATCTAATCCATGACTGGAGTCCAAGCTTTCGCCGAGAGTGGACTTGAACTAAGGAGGAGCAACACAAACTAGGAGGTGACTATCTGTGATCCAGCTGAGTTCTCGATGCGACAATCAGAACCGCTTGCGTTCACTCTATAGGGAAATAACCTCACGCCGGCCTCTGACGATCATTAAAACGTCACGGTCGAAGAAAAACGATTCATGCGCCGAACGGCGGGCGGTTTGCTTGCAACTTCCGCTGCCGTGAATGATTCGGATGACTGCGTCACGTTGCTTGCAGCCAGCGCCGGCACGTTATGTGATTCTGGCATCGCCGAGCATGCGTTAAGCTGTTCAATGACCTCCCCCCAGTAGGCTTTTACTCGAAGATTAAACACCCAGCAGAAATGGAGACATACGTTGTGTGTCTTACTACACTACTCTGTTTTTAGTACACAGGAGTTGTTTGATCTCGCAGCATGAGGAAATACATCGAACCCTGCCGAGTGAGGCGGTCTGCAGGTCGGCGCGGCTTTATTTTTTGTCGAAATGCCGTTTTAGTGTCCAGATTTTCTGCTTGAATGAAAAAAAATAAAATAAAAATAGAAGGCGGCGCACTTTGACAGCGTTTCACACCTGTCGGTTCATAAGTTCAAAAAGGGGTGCGTGTTTACTCCGCTTATACGTTGAAGTGCATGAATTGCTTCACTTGATCAGCGCTCTGAAGATGTTTCCATCTCTCAAAAGGGCAGCGTGGGCAGAAGAAGCAAACGTGGACGAAAAAAAAACAATCACTGGGGGGGAAAGTTTGCCGGGGAGGAAGGGAGAAAATGAAAGAGATAAATGGAAAGTCCGTCTCACTCAGAGCAGCCGTGATAAGGTTTATCTCCGCTGGCTAACAAGTTGGCCCGGTCGGCGTCTGCGGTTACCGCCGAGCTGCTCCCAGTCGTGGGCTGAGTCACTACAGAGACGCACGTTGTTTGTGCCGCGCCTGCTTCGGAACAGTTTTCTGTCGGAAATGATTTGAGCCCCTTCGGTCTTACAATACTTTCGCAATGTTTTTTTAAGTATCAGTACAGAGTATCGGCGTCCTTCACGGTCGGTATCAGGCCAGTACTGATACCTGGTACATCCGTGACGGATTATTTATTTTTTTATTAGTATTTCTTTTTTTTTTTTTTCCTTTTCCATGTTCTCGAAGGGAGTTGGCCTGCCAGAAGGCGCTGGAGAACGAGAAGCTTTTGTGCGGTGAGGAGTTGTGGGTGTCCCAGAGGTGAAGAAGCAGATATAGAAGGGGTGGGTTGGGGGCGGGGGCGCTACTGCTGAGTTAAGCCCCTAATCACCATCTGCTCTGCATGAAGGGCTTAGAGTCACTCCATTTAATGCCACCTTCTCTTTAGTCAAAAACGGGAAAGTAATACTGCCGCTAACGTGCAGGCAAGCCCCCCCCCCCGCCTCATCCCTCCACGTTGACGTACATCTCGCACTACCTTGCACGACACTTACATAAATTGATTCGCAAAATGAATTGTGGGTAATTATCATTCTCTCCGCTTTGACGTGCGATTCTAAATATGGATAATTATTCAGGATCGTTTTCCACATTTTCTATGAAAGGTATGACATTGAAATCTCAACCTATTCGGAGCGTTCCGAAATCAAAATGTTTAGCCGGGATATGTTCGGAACTACTGTTCACATTCCACAAATGTGTTCATTTTTCAGTATCCCGCATTTTCAATTCAAATGTTCCAATTTCACCAAAGTCTTTGACATTTCTTAACCAATTCCAACTTGAAATGTATTTTTCCACATTCCCGCAACTACACGATTTTCAGGACTCTATATTTTCCACAACAGAATTCCCAACTGGAGAAAGTTATAACAAACATTGAGTTCCTCCTTCCACAATTATGAACACTCAGTCTGCTACATGCACCGCATGCACGGATCTGCATGAAAATTAATGAACGTGTGACTGACATGTCGTGTATAAAGTGTTGCCGTTGCGAGGGAAATGCAATCCGTTTTGCCTTTGTGGACAGTTCGCAGTCGACTTTTTAGAGTCGGGGCGCAACTCAACAACGCGGCCACGCCTGGCTCAGCCCTTAGTTGCCATGGTAACAAAACCTGCCCTCACCATGAAGACAAAAGCATGGTATGTAAAGTATCCTATATCTCTGTGTATTGAAAGTATTTTGAAATCCAAAGTACCTGGACAAAAAGCAAAACTTGCAAGTGCAGGAAGAATATGCAAGCTCCACACCAGGGCCCAGATTCAAACCCAGAACCTTAGAGCTGTGAGGCAGATATGCTAAACACTCGTCCAATGCAATGAGCCAAACTTCAAAGCAGCAGTGTGCCATCTTTGTTTCTGTGGAGTAGGATTGAGCCAGGCTTGTGGTCCAGCAGCACAATTTCAAAGTCATTTTAAAGTGAAAGAACGCCACGTCGTATCTTCACAAACAACACGTGAGCAACAACCTGCATCATACGCTGGACGCATCTCAGAGAGTAAGTTGACAGTTCAGCAATGGCCTTTGCCGGCACGCTCAGGTGCGTTATTTCTTTGTGCTGGGAGTGGAGAAGACGAGCGGAATCCTGCGCGAGCCGACTGGAAATATATTAATTGACTTGCCGCCGCTTCCAGTCAGGTGTAACGCGCGTTGGTGGGGAAACGTCTGGCGAGGCCTTCTGGGAAATCCCCTCGCCGCACCGAGCGGACTTGCAGCGGATGCCTCACCTAACCTTGGCTTCTCAGTGCTGAGGCAAGCAGACGGGGGCGGGGGGCTGGCGAAAAGGTCTTAATCGAATGCTGAAACATTGATTCACGCTCGGATGTCCCGCAGCCATTAAGGTAATTGTGTGATCACTTTATAACATTCTTCTCCGGTGGCTCAAGTAACTTGACTACCTCCCCCTGACTCATTGCTTCCACCGCTATCACCCGCCGTGCTCGGTACTCACCTCCGGTATAACTGTCTTAGAGGAATTGAAAATGTGCCCTGAAAGAGCACTTTTCGGGCCCCCGCAAAGTGAGACTTTGAAAACCACTTGGAAGAAGCTCATCATTGATCTTTGCATCTCAACCGTCCGTATTAGAGGTGGTGGACTCAAGTCACATGACGTGACTTGACTCATATTTAATAATCATTTTGATGGGCAGACTTTAGAACCATGTTTTCACGGTGGTCCCATTTTTAAGGTGGTCATTGGAATCAAAATAATCATAATAAATAGATTCATAAATAGATAGTCCCTTGCCTTTCATGAGCCATGATGTGAAATTCTATCGACAAAATCTGTTTCCGAGAAAGGATGGAGTGACTACGGAGGGGAGAACGGCAGCAGTTGAAAACAACCAAATAAAGAAAGAAAGAAAGAAAGAAAGAAATCAAATCAAATCCCTCTGAAGAAAAGATCCTCAAAGAACCATTGCAAGCCAAGTGAGCTTTGGCGGACAAAGACGAACACTCTGAAAGAGACCTTTTGAACCAGTGAGGCTGGGTTATCGCCCATATTGGCTATTAGTCTTTTTCAGCACAATTACAACAAAACAACTAGCCAATGTGTGTGTGCCGCTGCTCAACCCGTATTGTTTTGTGTTTTTTGTTATTGTAAAGTGTCCTTGGGTGTCTTGAAAGGCGCTTATAAATAAAATGTATTATTATTATTATAAACTGGTTGCAGGCACAAGATGAGGGGGAAAAGGCATTGAACGCAGGAAGGAGTGGCGGCGAGGTGGAAGTGGGGAGGGGGGGGGTCATTTTAATATAGCGCAGAGCTTCATTTCTCACACTGGCAGAGGGCAAGGAGAAAAATAGGCTTGCAGAGGTGCGTTATTCAATCAACACCTTTTTTTCTGTGTCAAAATGGATTTGTAGGAAAGGGTGGAAAGGGGGCGCGCTGTTTCAACCCTTTGCATATCGCATATACACGGCGATCCGCCTGTCAAACTGACTGAACATGAACCATTTAGATTGTGGCGCTGATCACAAATAACTGATGAGAAGACCATTCTATTCATCGTATGACACGCACGCTGCGTAGGGGTGAACCCGCGCGAGACCAACTACGCAGTGGATGTTTTAGACGACGGCCAATTTGTATTCATTGCGTTTACTTTTATTGTGCAAGTTGGCGCTTGTCCCGAAACATTGGCGGAAAGGAGCGGCAAAGAGCCAAACGACTTTACCTTTCTCTCGGGGGACTTGGTAGCAAAAACGGGCATGTGACAGGCCAGAAGGGGACACCAAAACGGGGCTGTCGGCTTGCCCTCGTGCTCCTCGTACAACCAGCCGGGAGAATTTTCCTCGCCTGAGAAAAAGCAAAGAAATAGACGGAATGAGTTAAACGTGACCTTTTTTTTTTTTTCACACAAAAGGAAGCCAGGGCCAAGTTGACATGCTTCAAGCGCCTTTCTGAATTCAATCCAAGGGGCGGACGGAAAAATAAAAAGGATAAGACGATGAAACAAGCTTCTTTTCTGATTCAATCCAATGACAGACAGGAAAAACAACAGTTAAGCGACACACACACACACACACGGGGCCAGAGAAAACAGGACCAGAATGGTTTAAAACATTTGTTTAGCCTTCTGCACCCACTGACACATTTCAGAATGGACAGGGGTTAAAAACAGTACGACAACACAACTGCTTCACACGTTTGTCGTAATAGCCCCGTGGAAAAGCCTCCATTGTAGCTCACCCGTCCTCCGCTGGGGGCTTTGTCTGTCCGCATGGTCATTTCTGTTGCGCAAGCGACCTCGATTGGCTCGAAATCAATCAGAATCACTCGGTCATCGTGACAGCGTAGCAGAACGATGACATTCTACGAGTCTCCTAAAAGTTTATTGCGCGTGATTTTGTTTTCAGTGGCCGTGCTATGTGATTTTGGCATGTGCCGCGCTCAGATCGATCCGCCCGTTTTGTTTTTGACGGACACCTTTGGAGCCGCGCAGCACCCGCCGCCGTCCTGTTGTGGCGTCGCAGCTCGCGAGACAAGACGAAGGTGGCGGCGGAAATGAGTGAAGACAAATTAGCCTTGACCTTCAGTCTTCCCAACCTGGTAATGATGATGAATCAGAGTAAACAACATTAACGAGCCACATAGCGGCACGTGTCCCGTAGACACGCATTGTAGGACTTTTTTTTTTCCACCCCACAACAAAACTACTTCAACTTCTGAAGGAGAGAGGCCAGCTTGACACACTTCTACTGCGTCGCGTCTTTGTCAAACTGTGAAATAGGCGGAGGGGGAGAAAAAAAAAAAAGTACACAAAAGAGATTTTTGCTCACTTGGCCTTTAGATTGTACATTGTGAAGAACTATCAGGTGACATTGTGGAATTGAATCACCGATGCTATTTCTCGTCGACGTTTGCTGTGCAAGGACAAATGCACAGACCGATGACACGCACGCACTTCATTGTGATGAGCATGGATTTGCCGTGAATAGGCCTTCGTGTCAGCTGCCTGGTTGGTAATTGCAGGACACTGCTGTGACCGGCCGCGTCTGCAGAGGGATAACCACCAATCAGCAAGTGTGCAATGCAATTATAATTGAATGGATGCATTATTTAATGTTATTCGCATGAATATTTCAAAGATAGAAGAGTGTACCCAAAGGACACACGGCTAACCTTTAGACACTGACCCAAGAATCAGCATTTTTTTCGATTAGGGACAAACACACTTTGGCCTTAATTGAACAAAATGCCCGCAATTAACTTAATGTGGAATTTGTCCGCGAAAGTATCGTCAAAGTCAAGGTTACGCGCACATCCGCACGCCCACACACACACCAAGCATCTCGCCCGTGAGCCACGACAAAGTCTCCAATAACGCACTTCCATGGTACACCGTGCAATTCTAATTCAATGTCTTGTTTTTTCCGATTCTTTTTCCCGACAGTAAGACTGCTCCTGCGCTGCGACTTGAACATATTGAACTCATATTGAAGCGCGCGGACTGGCACGCGAAATCCCCGTTCTTGAATAGGGTTGACTTTCTGTGCATTACCGCCGACTTCTTTCCACCAGCAGCAACGTAATTAAAGTTGTTTTGCCAAAAAGACAGGAGAAGAAATGGACGGCGGAGAAGTAATCACCACGGTAACTACTGTGTGACGGATGTTAGCTGCTACTGCTAGCATGTGGCCATGACAAGGATTTACAGTGTCCAATGTTTCTCAACTCAACTGTATTTATAGAGCACTTGGAAACGTCACGTCCTTCGCTGGACATACACAAGAACCAATGCTGTGCCATTGAAGTGTTTGTGTTTCTTCTGAGCATTCACTGTGGAAGGTGACGGCCATCTTCTCAGCTTCAAGTGGATGTGGCAGAAAACGGAGTGGCGATGCAGAATATTAACTGACAAGATGGAGAGCCTTCCCGGCCCGTCCGATGGCGAGCGTGCCTCCGGTTGGAGTCTTTGCCCTGATAAAGATTCATTTGCAGAACACGGCTCTTTTGTCAGTACCCCCACCCCCTCCCTCCATTTTAAAAACAACCCCCCCCCCCCACCTCCACCCCAGCCCGCCCCGTGACACGAAGGCCAAAGATACGGACTAATTAAATACACCAATGCAATTGATATTTTAGCATGGATCAATGCGAGTGCGGGATCTGTTAATTAAATCCTTGATCATGTTTACTCATCATAAACATTTCCCACATTTGAGCGTGGCGAGATAAAGGGTGGGGGGATGGGGGGCTATATATAGGGAGGGCGTGTGTGTGTGTGTGTGTGAGAGATAATCGCAGCCGTTTGACAGACTAATTTATGGTCTGTTCAAACATCCTTCAAACGCACGCCCACTGAAAGCCTCTTTGTTTTGCTGCCGATGATGCTTGGGAGGATGAAAAGTTGAAGAAAAAAAAAGAAAGAAAGAAAACAGAGAAAAATGAGTTGATTCATCGAGCAGATAACAGCACAAAAGAGGACAGATAAGCGCGACGTGTGAGGTTAAGGTGATGTTGTTTAAACCTGTGCGGTCGCCATGGAAACCCGGCAATCTGAATCTGGGGCGCTGGTGAAAAGTACAGGTAAAAGCCTTGAAGGCAGCGCGGAGTGGTGGATTTGGTGGGCGTGGGCATGGGGCAGGTTAACATGAAGCGGATTAACAAGGAGGGCGCGCGAAAAGCACGGCTCATCTATTTGAGAGGTTCTCTACAGGTTTTTGGAATCGGGATGCTTTTGAGGAAGGACATTTTGCATCATCGCTCATCGGCGCGATTCTCTTATCAAGTGGAAGGGAATCCGACAATACAAAGGTTTTGATTATGATTTAATATAACTGTTAGATTAAGCATAGGTTGATTGCCCATGCCTGAAAAGTGAGCCACGAGGATGACGTCATCGGACGGTGACTCTTGTGTTCCCATCTCAGATGCGACGGAACACATCGAGACAACCTGATGAACAGCAGGAGGTGACATCATAGGGTAGTGCCAAAAGACACGCCTTCACTCGTTTGCGATGCAGCTGAGAAGGGGAATCATCAAGCGAGCAAATACAAGATAACTCGAAATGAAATTACTGAGATATCCTTTATCAAACGGAACTGGTTTGAGATTACCAGCCCGTGTCAGACTGCAAGGGCATCTACTGTATTTTGTCAGTATACAGACAGCTGTATTTTTCCAAGATCAAGTCGTAATATGATATTAAAGTCATAGGTGGCCAAAATAATACATTTGAAAAATAGAACTGTACTCCCAATATATATATGCCACCTTTTACTCGGGTAACGCCTGACACCTTTATTCTCGAAAAAAAATGGCACTATATTCTCCAAATATATATATGCCTTTTGAAGAAAAAAAAGAAGAAGAAAAAAATACTTCCTATATTCTTGCAGTGATTTGTGTGATCACAGTTCTCGCTCATATCAGATCTTTTAATTGGCCCAAAGCTTTGGTATGGATAATTTTAGAGTTACTATTCACCAGGAGGGATGCTTGAGCACATTAAGGCAGCCGCGGGCAAGCACCCCCCGCTTGCCCTTTCTGTTCCCTGCAGTGGGGTTGATTGCATGTCTTAATCATCCCAACAGCCCCCGTCTCCTGTTTCCCCTCCCATCATGCATCGGCCTCGCCGCCGTCCGAGACCTAGACCCCAACTCGACGGGGAAGCGATTAATTCCGCAAGTGGCAAAGCCTATTAATTAGGCAACACCTCAGGCGAATTCATAAAGACCGCTGGCAAACGGCGGTGGTGCAGTGTGTCAAAGACGTTCAGTCAATTTATACCACAATGCGAGGAAAGCTTTGATTTATTTTCCCCATATTCTGACTAAATACTGAAGTGCACTTAACAAATGCACAGTCCTGCTTTGAGAAAAAAAAAAGTAACTAACATTATGCAGGGTTTCAACATTCAATTCAGTGATTCTGTTGCATACCACTAGAGGGAGCAAGCGCACCGCACATTGAGAATCACTACAGTAATCTAATATGAATGTACTTGTTTCTACTACGATTCGTCCAAAATTAGCTCAAATAAGAGGCAGGTGTCCTTGACAGATAAGCACGGCTAAACTGTTTTTTTTTTCTCCATGCCATCCAACTTGGGTGGAACAAAGTTTGCCACTCATGTGGAAGATTAAACTAAAATAGCCAAGACGACAGGCTGTAACTTTTTGTAATTAAACAGTCATGACGCTGGGATGGGGCGTAACATCGTTAAACGGCAATTTAGCCCCAAGTTTGCCGCAGGGGGTGCAGCAATCTGCTGCTAATCGCCTGCAGCGCTGATCAAACCTTTGACCACAGATTCCTGATCGGGAATGTTCTGCCAATCAAAATGTGTGAGTGATGAAAATCAACCACAAAGTTTTGAGGATCGTTTGCAATGTCTGCTAAAATATATATATATATATTTAAATAATAAAAACGAAACAAATATGTCAGAGTAGTTGAAGGCCGAATAACTGACGGTGCTGAGGAAACCCCCCTGTGAGGGTGCACCATCCGTGAAATTAAAGCAACAACTCCCTGGTTGTAATTACATTTGCTTAAATGGGAAGGCAACGTGTCGGCGGAAAACAATTCACGCAATGTTGCCAAGCTGACCGTGATGGTGGTGATCAACTCCCAAATGGGCCTGCGGTGGGAACCCCCGAGAGCCTGTTCTCATTTCCTCAAAACTGCCACAAAAACGGACTTCAAGGGATCGGGGTGATTCCCCGTTCCAATTGTTGCCGCTTTCACTCAGTCCAAATTACAGCCACAAATGTGTCAACTTTCACGTCGCAACATGGCCTCCCACGATTCCGATCATCCATGAGTGAGATCGGCCGATACTGATTTGCGATCCCGACAGCATGGACTATGTCCTCGTTTTTAAAAATGTATTCATCTGTCATTTCCTTTTTTGATGAATCATACTGAAATAAGAATATTCTATCCAAATTTGTTCCACAAAAACAGGACATTATTTCAAAGTTCAGAAAATGCACAAATGTAATACGAGTTACTGGTGTGTAGCATGTGCAGTGTAAAGAAAAGTGCCAGTGGAGAACTACGCTGCATGAAGGCTGTTCCAGGATGAGATCTTTTAAGTTACATTTCGGCTGCCAACACGCAGCCCAAAAAAAAAATGGCCAGGTCAACTTCACTTTGTGTTTCTAATTTACCACAAAGTAATAATCTCTGCTCTGTAACTTGGCTGTGACCTTTTACTTTATGTTGGGATTTTACGTTGATTCTTTTTTTTTTTTTAATCTTTTCATTGACTCTTGTTTTTCACAAGTATTTCTTTGGCCCCGTGTGGATTTGGCCGCTCGATGAAAGGTGCTGTCAAACTCAACTTGTCTCGCCTTACTGAGTGACATTGAAGTTTAAAAGCTGCTGATGGCGCAATATAAAAAAACTTATTTTATTGTCATTTTATGAAAGGCATCTGCTCTCGTATTTTTTTTATTTTTATTTTTTTCATGACCACAAGGTCGTGCAACACGCTTGACTAGTGGTGACCGCGTCCATCTCACGCAGTATGCAGTGTGTTCTCTGGGTTGAATATGTGGGTCGGAAAATGGATGTATTCATCAATTGATATCATTAAATTTATTATTGTAGGACTTTTCATCCTAACAAAACACATCTCAGTTAGGGAAAGTACTTTGCTTGAACTTTTTTGTCTTTTGTTGAAAACGATCACTTTTCATATCTTCACTTCTTTTTTTTTTTTAATTGAAATGTGATTTTTATTTTAACTTTTTTTCCCCCTTAGACTTGAGTAACTTTTTTTTTTTTAATTTGCGCGGTATTGAAAGTGGAGGAATAGTGGTTACGTTTAATTGATATCATAAAATGATGACTATAATACATGAAAGTACAAGCAGCTAATCCATGGGAAACTAAAATTATTTTGCCACTCATTTGTCCGTCATTTGACATTATTCTGACATGACTTTGGCTCCGACTATCACCCGTACCCACACGCCGCACAGACGCCAGCGCCCCGCTCGAGCCGCCTGCTGCGCGCCTGATAAAAAGGTGCGAGCCGCGGGGAGAGGGGATTGCGAGCCGCCTGAGCGCTCCACCGGAGTGCCTGCAGATGTGCCGCAGTGAGTCAAGAGCCCGCGGCTGCCATCCAAGGTTGACGTTGCGCGCTAAAAGGGATGGCAGCTCGGCGCCCACGGATTGCTTTGCCAACAAACGCTCCGCACGCGCATCAACGGATGAAGAATGCAACCTTTCTTGGCCCTCTCTTGCTTTTCGCCAAACCGGACCTAACGGAGAAATGCAAACCGCAAGCAAACACTCACGCCCGAGCATGCAGGAGTAAGACAGTCAAAAGATGTGGTATGTTTAAAAAAAAAAAAGAGATTGTCATCAAGACGTGTGGGGCTAATATTTAAAATAAATGAATTGAATTGAATTTCAGCTACATAAATCTTAAGTGCACCCTGAACCGGTTGCCAGCCAATCGCAGGGAAAATGAATACAAATATTTATACTTGTAACTTTGATGTGATTTTATTGAATCTCTCAACATCCATCCATCCATTTTCCGATCCGCTTATCCTCACGACGGCCACAGGCGTGCCGGAGCCTACCCCGGCTGACTTCGGGCAATAGGCGGGGGACACCCTGAACTGGTCGCCAGCCAATCGCGGGGCACACAGAGACGAACAACCATCCGCGCTCACATTCACACCTCGGGACAATTTAGAGTGTTCAATCAGCCTGCCGTGCATGTTTTTGGAATGTGGGAGGAAACCGGAGTACCCGGAGAAAACCCACACGGGCACGGGCAGAACATGCAAACTCCACACAGGAAGATCAAAGCCTGATTTGAACCGACAATCTCTGTATTGTGATGATGTGAACGTGCAAACCAGTCGATCACCGTGCTGTCTGACTGTTGACTTTATTTATGGGGGGTGGCTGTGGCTGACTTATTTATCGTTATTAGGCTACATCATATGAATGAGCTGAATTTGTATCTACGTTTGTGTGTGTGTGTGTGTGTAAAAATATATGTATCTTCTTACGTTGCGCAATCTTGGCCAAATGCAGCCGGTTGACCCAGGAGATCTTGCTGAGCGGGTTTGGCGTGTTGAAGACCACCATGAAGCTGACGGGACGACCGGACCTTCAGGAGCACCAAAAAAAAAAAAATGTTTGTTGAATGACATCGGTACAGTCTATATGTTGGATTCAGGGTTTTTTTTTTGGGCACATTTGGAAGAGATCTGTTTCCCACATGCTCAATGTCACTAAATGGAATTGAATGTTGTGACGGTAAATCCAGCCTGAACGCACAAGCAAATCTCCCTTTTGATGACGGGGAAGATGCTTTAAAAACGCCTTGTCAAGGCTTTGGCTTGTTTATTGAGGGCCTCGTTGCCTCTGGCATATTTAAAACAAGTTGGCGTGGCTTCTGACGGCCAAATGATTAGAGCGTGACCCCGCCGGGTCTTTAAATACCTCCAGCGGTGGCTTTGAGATCACACGTTAAGTGTGCAGTCTAAAGAAAAAAAAAAGACTTCGGGGCATATCCAAGGAAAGGGGGCGGGGGGCACTTGATTGATTGGACAACATATTGACAACTCGGATTAGAGATCAGGGGGAGACTAAAGACTTTTGATTCCTGACATTCCTTCCTCTAATCTTATGACATCTACAGGCAATTATCAACCCTTTTCAATTACTGGCCAATTTTCACAGGAGAGCTCGCTTCCTACCAACCCAGAGTTTGCAGTAGTTTACCGTTTTTAACTAAAGGGATTGAATCCGCACTACACCAGTAAACGCTTGTTGATGAATGAGACAAAATTGAAACGATCTGTGAAAGAACATGTTCAAGAAACCAAACTTCGGGAGAAGACAAAAGTTGGTGCGGATAATCGTTTAAGCATTAACATTTTTTTAAGTGACCAATAGCAGTAACTGTAGGACAACTTTTGCTGTGCAATCATACAGAAAGTCCCTGAGCGCTTTAAAGTTTCTGGTGCTGTCAAATATAGATCAATGACGATTGTTCAAGTATGTACGGAGCTGGAGTTAGTATGATCAAAAAGAAACAAATGATACATAGTCCCCAATAAAATGTTCCGTTTCTGGTAGGAGAAAAAATGGTTTGTCTCACTGCTAGTGGGCGGTGGCTTCGTAGCTCGTCCGCCCTCATTTAAACGGGCCTAGGAAAGGCTACAGATGGCACAAGTATATCGCCCGCCACAGATCAAAAGATTTCAACGGACAACACCGGGGAGCGTGTCGGCACGACATCCAACCTGCGGTGAATGACAGACGCTCATAAGAAACAATCACTCATTAATCTTTAGCCCTTGGGCATTAATGCCGGAAACGGGACAAACTGGTCATGGAAAGTGCACAGATGAGCGATACATTAATAATGTGCTGTGTGATTTTTGGACAGCTGGATTGACAAGTGGCCAAAGAGGCAGCTGGCAAGCTTGCACATGTGCTTCAATGTGGGCCAAAACAGAAAAAAAAAAAAAAAAGCTCCTGATGTTTCCGCTGTGTTTTTCCTGCATAACAAATTTGAAGGCAGCCCCCTCCACCGAATTTTGGGCTACCTCTGGCTCTGAAAGCTCCAACATCATGGGCACCGTTATTGTCTGACCGGCGGTGCACTCCTGTGATTATTTTTAACCGGTAATTGCGGAACTAGTGTATCGGTTTGAAATCACTCCTAAAATGGATTTTTCAAGCCATTTGTGAAATTTCTAACAAAGAAGTCTTGTTTCTTTAACCCTTTCATGCACTCTGTAACTTGATAACATGATAAGCTGTCCAATGTAGTAACGGTTGTCCCTGAAAGGGTAAAAATAAATAAATAAATAAAAAATTTAAAAATAATCAACATTTGATTTTGCTGGGGGGGGGGGGGGGGGTATCTTACAAGAATGGTGCATTTTGCCTTTTTCCAACTTTTCCGAGAATTGTCATAAAGGAAGCATGTCGTGTTCTTAGAAAAAAAAATGGTGACAAAAAAATGCTTAAGAACAATTCACTGCAAAAACTAAACTTGAAACAAGATGAGAGATCTGAAATCAAGGCAAAAATATGTTAACACTTTATTTCTTCATCGGGCATTTTGACCGTAAGAGCATTTTGATCCTTCAAATCCTTTCATAAAAAAAGAAATTTTTGCTTTGATCAAAAGATTGATCAGAGTGGTGGAGAAAATCAATAGATCAACAAAAAAAATCACAAATAAACCACACAAATGCACAACAATAACCTGGTCCTTTTGGGGGGTGGGGGGGGCAAGCTGAACATCACAAGGAGGACTTTGATGGCAAGAAGACCAAAGGAGAGCTTTTTTTTTTTTTGGGTCGTACATTTTTCATTTCATGGGACTTTAAGTTTAATACTTTGAATTTTCTGTCGGCGGGGCAACTGCGTGCTTGTCACCCCAAAGTGTTCGAGTGCAGCCGAGTCGTCGTCATTCAAGAGAGGTTGTGACGATCACGCAGCCCCGGCCGGACACAGTAAATTGGTCCTCGCTGAAGGCA
Source organism: Hippocampus guttulatus (assembly GCF_054856545.1). Classification (NCBI taxonomy): domain Eukaryota; kingdom Metazoa; phylum Chordata; class Actinopteri; order Syngnathiformes; family Syngnathidae; genus Hippocampus; species Hippocampus guttulatus. The sequence continues at coordinate 21,082,466 of NC_141268.1, read as the reverse complement.
CACACTCTCACTCTGTACGTGTGCGCGCCGTTGCTTTTCATCATGTGCTGCAAGCCCAACTTGACCTTCTGTCTTCACATGTCCAAGTCAAGTTTTGGGTCTCCTGCTTGCTTGTAAGCTCCACAATAAAATCGAGCCCGTAGCGACAAGGCCAGCCGGCAAGCTGAGGTTTGGTAGCTGCCGCTGAGCTAAGTACGTTTTGACTGCAGTCCGCTGGTGAGCTGCATTCACATTCCAGTGGATCCAGACCCACAATCTGATGTTCATCGTTTTAAAATGACTTTTTAGTTTCTGTGTTTTAAATCCGCAGAAGGTCCGAAGTTGTTCGTTTGGAACGCTGGTGTGTGTTCTCTTGGCAAAAGGTTGCCACCAAAGTCATGGATGCGCCCCAGATTGGTCTCAAGCATTGGCCCAATTCCAACCGCTGGAAAAGTGAACATCATTTCTGTTCTTTGCCAATTTTTGGCAACTGCATTTGCATTCCTGCAGTGAGATTTGTAGGGTGAGAATGCCCCGGACAAAAATAAGAAACAGAGAGGCAAATGTTCACAAAGTTTGACACCTCCAGGGGGCTACAGGTATGTGTGTGTGTGTGTGTGTGTGTGTGTGTGTGTGTGTGTGTGTGTGTGTGTGTGTGTGTGTGTGTGTGTGTGTGTGTGTGTGTGTGTGTGTGTGTGTGTGTGTGTGTGTGTGTGTGTGTGTGTGTGTGTGTGTTCAAACTTAACGAGTCGATGGCGTTGAAAAAAAATGTCATAAATAAAAGCGATTCATCTGACTAAAGTTCTCAGGAGACAGATGGTGTGGCTCTCTCACACAGCAGTGCCCGATGCATATATTCCCATGTTAAAGCCATCATTTAAAATGTAACATCATCAAAATATGCGCTGCGTCAAAAGTAGAGTTGAATAATGTAAATAGATTTTACCGGAGGCTCAAATAACAACAACAACAACGACAGCAACAGCGTGCTCCAACACGGGCTCTTTGTCTGCGCTGGTGAACTTGACGAGAGGCAAATGTCGTGTTTATTTAGTCCAGGAAGCGTACGTAACCATTATTTTCATCATTAATTATTTCGACTGAAAAACCTTTTCAAGATACTTTTGAAGTACATAAAAGCCTGTTCCCAGTTGATAATGGGACAAAAAAAAAACACATATCGTCTCTGTGGGATATAAACCTTGTCTATCCAAATACGGTCAATTACGTTTTGCTTTGTTTTTTTTTGGTTTCCACTAACGAATACTATTGATTTGTGCCCTCGTCGTCTGTTCTATTTATGCTTATTTTTTGATAACTGTACTATGCTACACTGGGAAAAAAAAGTAATGTACCGTACTTGATTTTTGGTTGCACATGACTAAAATGTATTAAACTAACACTTATTTGTTTTTTGGGTAGTTTTTGTTTGAGGAAATCACGGGAAAATGACGGTTTACTATATTTTGATCATGTGCAACCGATATACATGTTTGGATGAAGTAAATCCAAGGGATCTTTTTCAGTGTATATGTCTAAAAACTAAAAGCGGTTCTCAGTAAAAACAGAGGGCATTCATTTTTTGTATTGTGTCATGTATTCTTAGGATGGATCAAGTTTCATCAGACAGTCAGCCTGCCCGCCCTAAAGATTCTAGTGCTATAGTGAGAAGCCTGCCAATACAACAGCCTGGTCCACGATGACTTTGCACATCTTCCAAACATCTTGCGAGAGTGCTCCTTCTTTCAGAAGCCTGACATCTTTTACTGGTGTTTAATGGGGTTGGAGCACGGGTGACCACAAAAGGCCACCTAACACGGGCTCATCATTTTCTTACTCAGCCTCCTGACCTCTGAATGTGGACGCCCTTTTTTTTTTTTAAACTTCAGGTCTCTGTCATCAATGTTGGACACTGCAGTATAGCATCAAAGGACAATGCCAACCCACGTTAGCCGGCTTGTTGATTCCTACATTTGTACTGCTGAAAAAAAAAAACATTATCAAATCATTTTATTGATTTGCCACCATCATCAACATATTAAATGTTTCAAATAAAACTCTTTTCAGAAAGTCCAAAACAACATCTGGAAGTCAAATAAATGTAGTTTGTAAGGCTACTACTAGCTAATGCTAGCTAGCTAAAAGTAGTAAAATTTTTGCTTAGTTTTTTTTTTAAGTACAATAAGCTCACATCTTGTATGATGCACTAATTTTCCCAAAACTGAAGTTTGACGTTACAGCTAAATAGCAGCACACTTTTTTTTTTATCAAGTCACAGTGAAATATTTATTGCACATCACCAAAAAGGATTTCAATTTTTTTTGTAATATTATTGTGGTCGATTGATTACTGCTCATATTTTAGTACATACCCCGAAACGTATATTGTACATAAATTCACTATTTGTTTCCATTGCGATGTCAACATTAGCTTGCACTGGTTAGAGGCAGGTGGCGCGGAACCAGGATATAAATTGTGCTAACCTATGTAAAAAAAATAAGCTTGCTACTGTCACTTAAATAAATGCATGCTAATTTGGAGATGTTTTTCTTCCCTGACACTTGCCGTCTCTCAAGAGCGTCACCAGAAGATGATGCAGCGGACATGCAAAAGTGTCATTCACACCATTTGCTGTCTAAATATAGCCTGGGCCATTTGTGAAAGACAGAGAAAGAGACGCAGGGAGGTGTGTGACAAAAAACGGAACCGCTCTCTCGGTTGGATCTCTTATGGCGACACCTCTAGCCCACAGGGGCCTCAAAAATAACAGCCTCTGATTGGATGACTGACAGCCGCAGTACTTGTGCGCCACACCGGTAGAAGAAAAGACGTGATGCAGGTGTTGTGAGGTAAAAGGGGAGACAGAGAGCATGAAGGGGAAGATGGAGAAGGTGAAGGGATTTATGGCGGCAGGCAAGCGGCGGGGCGCACGCGTGACACTGATGCACAAGGACATGGCCGCATGAGGGCGGACGGCGTGGAGAATGGCAGGCCGACATCCACCTGACGCCAGCATCGCAACGGAAACATGCTGCATTAGAGCGTCACTGTGAATTAAAGGGGACATTGCACTGAAAAGTAACTTTTTAATTGCTTGGATACAGGAAACTCTCACTATTGTTGGAGGACATGGAGCACTGTCGCAAAGAGCCAAACGCCCTGAAATAAATAAGAAATGGTAATTGACACCCCTGTTCTTTTTAGAATTGCCAACTCGTTTAAAGTGAATAAATTCAAACTCATCTTACATGACGATTCATATGATTTTATTTCGGGGAAAATACACCCCAAGTGTGTGTGTGTGTGTTTGTGTGCGCGCACGTCCGTACTGTGAAGTCACATTGAAATGTGTGCCAGTTAGTGGTGAAACGAGATGTGATTTGAGGGGGTGTCCTGTCCACACCTTCCCACATCTACCACGGGGTTCAAGCGACGAGCAACAAACGCAGCCACTTTTTGCGGCGGTATTGGCAACTTCTGTGTACTCAGAGACCGCGTTCAGGGAAGGAGATCGCCGCTCAAGCAAACGCGCTGGTGCAAAACTACCACTGGCTAACTTGCCCCACACGAGTAAGACGAGAGTGTATTTTCACTTGCGGAGGCAGCACTTCCATACCACCGTAAATACACGTCAGTTATATCACTACACACAATGTCTTGTCGAGTTCAAAGTTTTATGACGGAGAGAGTTCATGATAGATCCTTCCAAATATAATTGATCTCAATGGGAAATGTTTTTCGGCGAGCCACCATTAAAAAGCAGGAACTTTGCCACAGCGTATGTAAGATAACGAGTCTATTTTCGGCCTGTGTCGACCTTTCCCCCCCATTCTTCAAATCTTCATATCGGCCTGTCAAAACGCCGCACCTGTTTCTTTTTATGTTTGTGGTCGCAGGGCGGGGGCGCTTGGAAGAATAGCAGCAGCGTGGCAAAGCTTCCAAGTTGGAGGCGTCTTGAAGTTGCGGCAGTGTTTGGAGTGAAAGCAGCCCGCAGCCATTGACCTGCTGGCACCGGCGCTGAATTATTTTCTGCCTCCTCTACTCACATTATGAAAAGTTAATGCAAGAACTCGCAATGGATGTCTTTGCCGGGGCTAAAAGTCACACCCCCATCTCCATTTTGTCTCTGGGTGGGGTCGCCAAATAATGCATGCGCACCACTTTATGGCCGCTTTCTTTAATAATGCAACGCAAGTGAAAACAGAGAGCGACTTGATCTTTGACTGCGCCTCCCTCAAGTTGTCCTTCCCAAAACTTGCGCTTGGGTCAATTTTTATTGGGTTGCCGATTGGCAGGGCAAAGTGCCGTCAGCTATTTTTGGGTGCTGTCGAGTTAGCACGCACTGACTGACTTGATACACAGTTTTATTGGCGGACAAATAGAAATACACAGTGAAACCCAGTCTTTTTGTGGTTTGTTCTTTTTTTTTTTCTGTACAACCAAATCTCAGTGAGGTGGTGAAAAAGAGAAAAAGGAAACTCACCACAACTATCCACATAGTTTTGTGTTCTTCCTGTGACGAAAATGCCCCTACAAAGCGCCAAAGCTAATGGGAAAATAGTAAATGGTGTCAAGGAAGAAAAGTGGTGCTCTGGGATACAAGTGATCTGACTAATCAGTTTTCGAGATACAAGCTGCCATTCAGTCAATCCTTTGCTTTAACTTACAAGCAAAAATTGTATGTTGGCAGTAAACGCAACTCAATCCCACAACAGATAGTGAACAAAATCAAAAGCAATGGCTATGTGAACATAAACGGTTGCGCAAACCACGCAGACAGATATAAAATTCCAATACACACAGGTATCTTCTTTATCCTCTGCAATGAATGACCAACACAACTGTCATTGTGACATATTTGTGTTTATCTGTATTTCTGTATCATCTTGTCCTTAGTTCACCAAGCCAAACACAGCAGAAGGAAAAACACAATGTCCATTGAAGTGACGCAAAAAAATGTTAAAGTCTTTACAATCTATTTAATTATGTCGTGACTATAGGTACAATATGATAGAGTGCTCTTTTTCTTATTACAAAACTTTGTTCGTGGTGTTTTTGTCAGAGGGTGGAACAGATTAATGGCACTTCTATTCATTTCAATGACGAACGATGATTCGAGATACGAGTGTTTTCGGATACAAGGATGGTCGCGAATCCAATTAAAACAGGTTACTCTGGAGGCAAAACGGTATGTTAAGAGTGTTGCATCGCAACTGGTCTAAGGGCTTTGTATGGTGGACAGGACCTCAGTTTCGCTCAAGAAGAAGACCGTCTTTAGTACAACAAAAATAAAAAATAAAATAAAATCAATACATCACATGTAACCGGTCCAGAATGGACACTGGACCACATCACGCCGGTCCCAGCGATTCAAAGAAGAGATTTTAAGATATTACTGTCGGGCTTGGACCGAAGTATATTCAAGACCTTTCGGAATCCTTTGAGAGTCCCAGAGCCCTCAGGGCTGTCGGGTGCAGGCTTACTAAGTGTTTCCATCGCCACATAGAGTGAAGCAGAATTTTGTTTCTAAGAGATAGATTTGTTCAAAGCTGAACTTGACAGTCAATGTTGTTTCATTTTAGTGTCGTTTCATCTTTTCTTTCCTCTTGCTTGACCTTCACTAAATCAGCCCCCCAAGAGTTGTGCAGAAGTACTCATCGAATCTAGAGTACCTGTGGCTGCCCCGGTGACAGACACTGGTTCTATTTCCTTTCACTGAACTATCAGATGGCGGCAAGTGGAGGACGGAAGTCCATTTATTCATCCACACCTCTCAACTCCACACGGGAGTCGCGGCGAAAAGTCACAGCGGTGCGCGGTCACCGAGATAAGATCACAAGGAGCCTCTGATGTGCAACATTATTTAGGCGAGCCTCTCTGCCTGGATGAACTCCCAATGTGGCGTCATTAGCAAATGGAAGATAAAGCGACGGTAGCGTTGGGTGAAATTTGAAGTGAGTATCGGTGGCTCCCGCAGCGGCGCGAGACGAGGGCATATTAATGAACCACTGTCACACGGAGGCCGCTCGCTGCCTTTGGGGAGGCGAGTCGGGATTCTCCCCACGTACTCTCTCTGTTTGCGGTGTGCCAGCCTGACTACAGAGCGTCGCTCGCGGCCAGACAGGAAGGGAGCCGCTCGGTACAGAGAAGTCCCCAACTGCGGTCCCATGCTCTGTGCGTGTCATTCGCCGAGTTGTTTGAGACGCATGATGCCAAGTAGGCCTTTGTACATTGTTACCAAGGCGAGAAATATGCAGGAAATGTCAATGGGAAGTCAAGCTAGGGAATTTTGGAAACGCAGTACAGGAGCAACTGCCGCAAACCAACAGCTAAATCCCACAAATGGGATGTCGGTGTAGCTGAAGCTCAGGTCGGGTTATTCATTCATTGAGTGCAACACGACACGAAATTGCATGAAATTTGGGTTATGTCACAAATATGTTTCCCCGAGTATTTTACATTTAATTTTAAAAGAAATTTCAGTTTAGAATGTGTATTTTGCCACTTCTTAAATTCTCAGCGTTTTGTAAACCTAGCTGTTACTACCGCCCCCCCCCCAAAAAAGCAAAAAAAAACGCAACGCGGCCAGCAAAAAAAGAGTTTGTGCGCCGCTGTGAGCCTGCCTGCTGCTCGACGCTCCCTTTTGCAATCTGCCATCACCGCACCCTGGGTGGCGTCAGAATAGGTTGGCGTGCCCGCTGTGCAACCTGTCACCACCCAACACACTCGCAGCGGCAGGGTGCAAGGCCGGCCCAGCACAATTACGTCGTGAGCGCGCATGCAGGGTTGCTTCTATCACCGGGCAAGAAATGTCCGTTTTGTTGGCTTCAACCTCCGCAGACCAACTTTGCAGTCATCAATCCCGGCTGCATTCAAGGCTTGAGGTGTGCCATCACAACGGCTGTGTGTGAGGATCACATCAACTTTCTGCGCCGTTGAGGATTTCTCGTCCTTTTTATTTGCACCGTGCAAGGTTGCGGTTATTACGATAATTGTGAGACATACAACACGGTGGCTGATGCATTTAATGGACTTTTGTTTTTTACTTTCTGCGTATTCATTTGAATTAAACTATTGAGTTCTGAAATCGGAGTCCAGAAGTCGCCGAGGATCCATGTGCTTTCGACGGTAGGTCCAATTTATAGTCTACTGCATGTTCCCCACACCAATTTATGAGTGGGTCCCTGGAAATATGCTGCCTGAGTGTGAAACCCCATCTCAATGAAGAGCAAACCCTCCCTTTCAAAGCAATCCAAGGACACTCACGTGAGGAGAACATCTGGCGTCATCAAACACATGACTAAGCAGATCGGCCTAGTAGGTCTGCAGTGACAGTGGACAGGGAAAGCGGGAGACGAGGATGCAACTGATGCGTTCGCTCGGCTCCGCACGGGGGCTTCTAATTTCTTCCGGAAAGACTCGAGCGTCCACATCGCGAGCGGTGTCTTTCCTTTGGCCCTCGCCATGCCACAGTCTTGCTCTTGCGCCCACCAGAGGCCAGAAAATTGGATCCATTATCAGCCGCCATTATTTCAATTCAAATTGAAATAATAAGTCTTTTTGTCAAAAGTCAAAAATAGTCTTTTTGTCAGCTGCGCTTGTCTCAAAGCGTGCACACAGGCAGTCACACAACCCATTTACGATTCAGTTCACAATTTGTGAAGCAATTTAGAACACTTATCCACACTAATAACTGAAACTGACAACAAAAAGCCAACCCTAACCCAATCAAAGAGCCATGTCGTCGGATGTATTCTGCCTTTACTGGCATGCTCACACAATGCCAAAAAATACTTTCTGCAATGTAGCGAAGCCATTTTTTCTTCTGCCAATAGTTGTCTGAAATTTGGTAGTAATCTAAGAAAACCTCGAGTTAAAGTTCTTTTGAGGAACTGGAAATGTCCGAAATCACGATAAAGTGAATGTGTTTTTTTGGGGTATGACTGCTTGATACTTTTTGGCTGAACTTTTTAAAAATCACAAGGACAATTTTTTTTTTCCCCAGGACCCTGGATATGGACAAAATAATCAGAACGCAGACACTTCATAAAATAAATAAATAAATGAATAAAATCTTGAGGGGGGGACGAGGACGTTCTTTTTGGGCATAATTGGTGTTTCAGAAACAAAACAGTGGACTTTCCAAAACTTTTCAGGCATGGCCTTCTTGGGCCTTGACAAACATGTCTATCAAAAATGTCATGTCTACCAAATGTCATGTGACCACACAGTATGGTAGATTAAAAACCAAAAAAAAAAAATAACCAATCTGCACAGTTTGAAAATTGTAAATGTACTTGGTGGTACCCGTCCCACAATCGAAGCAAATGTGGAAGTCAAAGCAACAATATGTGTTCTTGTACTCACTTGTCTGGCCTGCCGGGCAGCTGCAGGCGTAAGCGACATTTGTTGGCACTCTGAATCTGCTCTTCTTTGATACGAATGAGTTTCTGCAGAGCCAGACACCAGTCTTGGGCCACCGTGGTGTTCAGGTTCTTTGAAGGCAGACAAAAGTAAACATGAGTTACAACTTCTTGTAAGCGTTGAGAACAAATGGCATGCAGTGGCATCATCAAATGAATGTGACACAGTTTGAAAAAAAGCGGCTACTCATTTTGGAACCTACATTTGGAAGATGATAGATGAAAGCTTTGCGTCGCATCGGATCAACGTGCACGCATGTGTGCCTGTGCGTCACGGAACATGTTGCGCACTCCAGTTTAACTTTGCAGATTACTTCTCGTCCTTTTTTAAATACATCTTATCATGGCTGGCAAGGATCGATCACGTCACGCGACCTGTGCGTGTCACTTATTCACCGTGCCAGGCCAGTACCAACTTTTTCCGAGTACTTATTCCAAAACACACACATGGCAAATGTACCCAACTTTCGATCTCGGGTCGGCTTTGGCACGGTTTGAATGACCTCTAAACGTATCACATCGCCGGAAGAATCTGAGATGATGAATGCGGCGAGTCTCATGAAATAGAATCCAATCCACTTCCTGAAGAGAATTGGTTATTTTGCCGATTTGACCGGCAGTCCTGAGGACACTGTGCTCTATTCGCAAATGGAGGCAAAGGTGCCACCATTATGTGGAGAGACTCTTGTGTGATGGCCAGGTATCACCTCCACGCTTTTTCCGCCCGTGTTACGCAACGGATGACAGCGCGACTGTGTCTGTGGCAGACTACTGGGAAGTGTCCCGATTTGAATGCTGCGGGAGAAGTGGCGGCGTAGCGCGTACGACGCTCGCATCAGTCTTGTCGATGAACACACACAAGGCGCGCTTGCAGTGTTTCACAACTTTCTGGAGCGAAGGTACATATTTTACATGAGAGGTATCTGCAGCGCACTCAGCAGAAATGTCATGAAGGTATACGTACAGCGTAAACCCCCGTTTTTATTGACAGCCCTCTGAAATGGATGGCATATGCCGATCGGTGCCACAAGTTAGCAGCAAAGCACTTTTTCTATGAGACAAGGTTATGGCGCTACTAAATAACAAAATAAAGACAGCTCCATTTCAACACAGATCCTTGGCGCCACGGCAATATTTTTATGGGAGACAGGGCTTAAGCCACAGGGGGGGAAAAAAAAAATAACTGTCTACAAAATGATCCCAGTACCTGGTACGTCCCCTCCAGGGTGCCCACCAGGAGCGTCACGTCCTCCACCACACAAAGGTCATGTTGAAGTTCCTGCAGTTCTTGGTAGAGCCGTGGAGGACCAAGGATGGATTTCCCTAAAACATTCAAGATGGCCATCAGACTAAAACAGATGACACAGGAGGAACAATAAAACACTTTGGGACAAGACATTTTATCTTTCCGAGTGGCCAATTTTCTCTCTTTCTTCATTATTTATACATTATGTGAATATGAGGTCGCAGGGGCGTGTGAGGAAACTTAATGGATCCATTTTTAATGACTGAGCAACGTGACGCTCGCACAAACAAACCTCTGGAATATGATGTATTCTTACAAAGATTTGAATAATGATTTTCACAGTGGTAAAATAATTCACATATAAGTACGACAACATTAATTTTGGAGTGAATTGCTGCATTTGGCTACTGCAGCCAACATGACAGAAGATATTTGACTTTTCTTAAGGTATTTCATTAAATGATACACTTTATCGCATTTTATATGTTCGTGACCATGGCGTGCGGGCCTTGGCCACCTAAGGGCGATATGATACAGACAACCAGATAAACATAAAGACGCTCACAGATCATGAGTAGGCCGCATTAGTGTCCGTATCATTTTTTATTTTATTTTTCGAAATAGATTGAATTGAATTGAATTGCCTTTATTGTCATCACACGTTCGTGCAACGAGATTTCAATTAACAGGCACGCTCTGCACAAGAAACATGAAAACAATGACAAACATGGGATACAGTGCAAAGGGCCTGTCGGTACCCGCTATGTGAAGCGCCCTGAGATCTTAGTTCAGAAGGAAACCACGAGGGAGAGAGAGGAGAAAAAAAACATGCTCGAACTATCCTCTTCTGAGGATAATTAGTCTCGGAGAAAATACTTGGTAGATTCAGTAAACAGCAGCTGATGAAGAAGACATGCACATTTAAGACAAAGTTTCCACATTGTGGAATATAGTTCCCCATTCGGACACTAGAGAACATGAGAGTTCAACTCCAAACCTCAGAACTTTGAGGTGCACATGCTAAACACGCCTCCAATGTGCTGCTGGTGAAATTATGTCTAACAAGATACCCCAAAAAAAAAAAAAACAAGAACAACGACAACCCAAAAAAACAATTGAATTGGAAAAACCGCGGCTGTGGTCTTCCCAAAGTGTGGAGGTAAAAAAATGGAAAAGGGGTGTTGTGTTGCGGCTGTATCGATCGTCATCATTACGGAGTGGAGCTCCAGCCACGGAACGCAGAAATTGTTATTCGGGGCTATGATGCTCTTTGCTGGGGCCAAAAGGAACGCAGGTGTCTTATGAGACACAAAACACGGCATCGATCCACGGCCGGCGCTTACCTTCGAAGTCTCGCTCGCCTACTGCCGCCAATCGATGGCGCGCTTTCCCCGGCTCCCGCCAGCGCCTAATTAAATCCGCGAGGTGCATTTGACTGCAGAGGTGTCGCGCACCGTCAACACTAGCATGTAATCAACAAAGATGAAGATCACGGGCTATATGCAGGCTTAGTTGCCCCTCCTCGGGGACTTGTTGTCTATCCTCGTGAACGGAAGCGAGAGGATGTTTGGATGTACTTGAGATGTTCATTTAAGGAGCTCTACGATAGAGCTGTTTAATGGCGCCTCGGACAAAGGAAGCCACTGGCAGCCGTCATGTGAGCGAGGCAATCAATAGGCGGGTGGAGAAAGTTGGCAGAGAATTGCTTGGACTGGTGCACGGGCTGGCAGAATTAACGTTTTTTCCAGAAATACGGAATTCCTAAGAACCATCTGCAGCGCCATCTTATTTCGAGACACTTCCATCAGAAGTAAACTGATTTTGCTACCACGTTTGCTTAACTTCGATGGACATTTTTTCTGCAAATTACAAGTACAATAGAGACATTAGGAATGGATGTATAGTTACAGCTCCTCAGAGAGCTGCAAATGTTAGCTGCTCTACGCAGAGGATAGAGAACACATCTGTGAATTACGTTATGTAATCCGTCGCCACATAATTCTTTTAAATGTCCGTTGTTTAAAGGGTTATAAGACTGCAACACTGATGCAATTTGTCTGCCCGTCTACGCATTGTTGGTTCGCATTAAGCTAAGCGGACTTTTCTATTGCAAAGGTAGTCATGCTTTTAATTACACAGCATATACTTCACAAGTTTTACATTTAGTTTGACAGTAAATTTAAACTTGGAGTTCAAATAATTAGCTTGAAGCCTCTTTTCACTTACTGCCAAACTGTTGTTTGTTGTGACAGGCGGGAGTGTGAAGTTCACCTTTTTACTCTCAAATCAAACAGGTGAATATATTTTCTTCAGTCACCAGTCAGATTTTATTTCACAAAAGAATACATACATACTGAGTGAGCTTTATGCCTTATGTTTGAGGTTTTTCAGGGTCGGACAATCAGGGAGTTTTTCAAGGTGATGAGCATTTTCTGAGAAATAAAACACGAACAAAATACTTCAAAGAAACCGTCCTTGTTTCAGCCAGAACACACACCCGAGTGAATGATCCGAATGGTAAAAACCCTCCCTGAGGTGAATGTGCTGAGTTGTAATCCAGCGTAATCCTGTGAGGCCCAGACGTGGGTTTTCACGCTCGCAAATGGCCGTGCGCGGGCAGCCGCCAGCCCTGAGCGCTTGGTCGAAACATCGGCTTTTCCCGAACTAAGTCGTGCAGGTGTGACGATGTTCAGGTCCTGCGGGGGATTTCAAGCGTCGTCACGGGACTAGGTGAATGTAAACCCTTGTCTGATCCGCATCCAAAGCCTGCCGCAACACATCAGACGATCAACGCACCCCGATGAGGCGGGGGTGTAATCGGAGGAGGAGAGCAAGTTTAGGACTTTGAGTCTTATTTCTCCCTCCTCCTAAAAATAAATTTGTATTGTGCAATGTGGCGATGATCATACATTACAGGCGCGAGGCACAATCGGATTAATCAGGACACATCCCTGGTATATGTGCATGTGCCATGAGAGATGATCAGGCATACTGCGGGAAATTTTAAGTCGTTCCAAAATGACAATTGATTTACTACAAAAAATATACCTTTGTTGATCAATCTGTTTGCAACGTACAGTGGCAGGCAAACTGCACTTTGTCAAGATGACCAAAGGCACAATGAAGCTGTGGACATTCAGCCAGAGGAAAACAAGCTTTCCGTTCAATTTAACAGACCAAGACTTCAAATGTCGGGCACTATTTTCAAATGTGGTGCGGGTCTACCGTGAAGCACGTTGTCACTGTGTGCAATGGGAGGAGTGTGCTTTCATTTGGTATTTCAGATGAGCGCAATTAGAAAAGAGTGCTTGCGCCGTTGTGGGAGTGAACACTGCCAACTTCCTTTTGGGCCAATGGCGGCAGCTCGTCTCATTCCCTTCAAAGTCAGCACAGGAGAGGCGCATACAGTCTTTGACATGGCGAAAGCAGAACTGACTCGCCAGAGTCCATGCGGGATATGGACGCGCACAAAGTGTGCTTAGAAAGAACTGCAAGAAAATCACCTCCCCACGCAGCATAGCTGTGCCGCGGCCCAGGGAAGTGATTAAAGAAATCTAATAAAGACGAAGAAAATAATAATGCGTTCAATTGATAGTTTTTTTTTTTCAAAGGCTCAGAGGGTTTCATGTACACTGTTGTTATATTGATGAAAGTAATACGATGACGTGGACCACATATAAATGTGGAGAACCTGACTGCATGCACCTCGATCAAATCCACCACAGCCTTGGTTTACTGTACATGATTACAGTACATCATCATACGCCCACTGTCACATTCGTCTGAAATCTGCTTAAACTGCGTCTGCATCCCAATCGTATGCACCGTGGGTTAGACGAGTTCCTTGACCGCCAGTTCCAATCGAAAGCGCGGGGCTCCCTAATTGGGCCTGGAAAATGGCGGCGCAATCTCGGCAGATTGATGACTGCGCCTTGGACGTGTTTGTGGTCTATCAGAGAGTGAAATGAGATGGCGGTGACACTGCGGCAAGGGGGCCCGTCTTCCCTCGCATCTCTCTTCAAGATAAAGCGGGGCCGCGGGCTGGCGCGGAAACAAGTGGCCGTCATCGCGATCCCTTCTCGCAAACATCGTCCTCAATCAGAGTGACAAGCAAAGCGGACTCGTCGGCAGCCCTCCGCGGAACACTTGAGGACAGAAACTGATTAGCCGCGCTGAGTCACTCCCAAGGTCAGTCCAAGTGATGAGATGAACTCAGGGTTGGCCAAACAACGGCCCACACATCTCAAGTCACCACTGGGATAATACATAATGGATTAACGAATTGGTTTAATAATCGTGATGAATAAAACAAAGTCAAATATTTTCAATGCGGCCTTTGCGTCTCCATTTTGTATGTACGCAGCCCTCAGAGGGAAATGGTTGACACAGCTGGATTAACTTGACGGAGACGCATGTGGCAAATGGATGAAACGGATGAGGCGTGCTTGATCTCAGCTTGGGCTCACCTGAAGCGTGGGCGCCGCTTTGCCGCTTGCTCGCATTCTGCTGGAAGACCACGTCCTTGCCCTGGCAGGTCTCCTGACCCACCTCCGCCACCTGCACCTGCTGCAAGGGGGCGCTCCACTTCATGGTGTACTTGGGCCCCACCGGGACCAGGCTGCTGATGTCTGGAGACCCCCTGGTGGGCGATGACAAGAACAACTTGAGCAACGGGGTGGGGCCACGCAACTGCCACTCTGAATATGGGTTTTGACAATTAAGTCTTCAAGAACATCAAAGAGAATATAGTCACGAAAAGTATTTTGTAACTCATTTCAGAAGCAACAAAGTCAAATTTCGAGTCTTTAATGAAGCCAGTGCAGAGTTGAAACAAAACTTTATGTATGTGGTTTTATGTCCTCAACATAGGCAACGGATATTTTGGTAGAAATAATACCCAATAAGTGAGTCCTCAACGTGCATAAGATACTGTAACGAACGAATTTGAGTAAAAGGCAGTTTGGTGTTTCAACATGCGTGTATTGGTAATTACAACAATTCAGTCCTCATTGAAGCTAACACATACATTTTTGTATGCATTGAAGATACTTTAGTGGTTTCTAAGCACATTGTGTCGGGACAATTAAGTCTTCGATAAGCCGAAGACAACCGCGTGCCTTCCATGAACCGAAAAAACACATTTTTGTCAACACCGAAGCCGAGTTTTGTTTTTAAGGAACCTAACGTTCATCGAGAACAATTTAGCCCTCCGCTTACGTCCGTGTTTTTCGTAAGCTTTGAAGAAAATTCTCCTCGGAATTTAACATGGATGTTTTTATAATTAGGATGTGGCTCATCAGACATGTTCCCAACGACAAGTGGAAGGCATGCTGTGAAGAGTAGCTCATTGTCATTCATGTATTCGTGCAATCACGCAGACAATCAACATGGCGCTCAGTGTGTCGAGATTCTAGAGGGCAGGCAAAGTCAACTTTGGGATTCTTGAGTGGAATGCTACATGGAGCGATAATTGCTGTGACAAGAGGGCCGTAAGCGGCGACTTTAGAAAAGAAAAAAAAGAATCCCAAATAGAAAATCCCTCTCCCTGCTTTACTAGATGAGACGGATGGCTCTGTCACAGATGCTTCACAGGAAAGAGCCCAAGTCCCTAATCTAGGACTCCTGCAGCTCTCGTTGGCCGTTCTAGCGTTTTGTTTAAAAAGCCGACCGAACCCCTGCATGCTCGGATAGTACTCCAAACCCCTCGCAGACATTTGCTGTACTACGCCGGAATATTGTCTGACCGTCACATTAGAGCCTCATGTAACCCAATTGCCATTCGCTGCCAGCCTCCCGAGGAAAACTCCACAAGTGGACGAGCAGAGAAAGGGAAATTTGCCTCTCCCGCCTGGACTTACTTGACATTTATGTTGGCGCAGATTAAGACGTCGTCAAAGAGGAAGACCTTGCGTTCCTTGGACTTGAGGACTTGTCCCCGTTCGCCGTACACGGTCTCGATGAGCGTCTCGCACTGGACCAGAGACCCCTGCTCCAGGTTGAGTTGCTGCGAGGGACACTTGGATGGATTAGATCAGAGGAAGAGTCACAAAACGAGGCCGCCGGCAGTTAGTCTTCCATGAACCTTGCATGTGTTTTTTTTTTTGTTTTTGTTTTTTGTCAACAGTTTTCTATCGACTGAGCATGCATGTTTGCTTTATGAACAAAGACGATGACTCTATGATGCTGATGTGTTTTTGAAAACCTCAGAGAGAAGGGAATGGAGATTTTGTCAACTTCAACGATACTCTCTATACAGCAAGTTACACTGAGGCGCAGGCTTGATTACTTTTTAAATCGATGTGTAATACACATAGTTAGCTGCATATCAGGTTTGCTACATTTTATATACATTTCATACAATTTTAGCACCCAATACCCAATAAGTTTTATTCAAGAGGAAGCTTTTTTATCTCTTTGTCCTGCTCCTTTTACGAGTGTCTAAAATCAATACGTCAGTCCGCTTTTATGCTTCAAGCGTAGATCTGAAACTGGTCTCTCAATGATGCCAGCGGTGAAGAGGTCATTCAAATTTGGATTTCAAGCGTCTTCTTTTTTTTCGCAATACAAGCACTATGCCAGTTCGTAAAATAGGCAAATTATTTTGCGTGCGGATAAGTCCCCTCATCCACATTATGACAAGTTATCAAAACAGGTTTTGCACATTTGGGATGTAATGATAACCGCGATATTATAATTGCCTCAATATGGTCATCGTCATATCACGATATTAAAAGCAGCACATCAGTTAAAAAGGCAAGATTGTTTTGTGCAGTTGCAGCAGCCTACAGTTAATTTATTTGTGTCGTTTAATTTTGAATTAGTCATGTTTTGGCCACCTACGTTTGACATACCTAACGTGATTGTAGGCCATTAATGTACATTGAGATTAGTTCTACCTGCACTATAAATACCATTATGACCTCAGTTAATTAGCATTGCATAGACGAACCATTTACATGCAATTGCTCATCTTTATTGCATTTGTATTTTATGTTCTATAGAACAAGAAAATATGCCTGAATATTGTTATATTGGCTCTACATGCGGTCAAACATCCGTTGCTGAAAGAGTTATAACACCACAGCGACGAAATGTTACAAGCAGTAGAGAGTTCATTCAAATATGGATGTCAAGCTTTTCATGATGTGACGTTTGTATGGTGAAAACGCCGCCTCGGCAGTGCGGGGAGGCATCTTGGGAGGACGTCCCTCCTCCCGCAATGTCTACCCAGCGGTTCGCTTCAGGCCCGAGCCCATAAAGGGAGTGATTGGTGGTTTAATGGCTTCCTTGCTGTAAAACCGTATTCTTAAAGTCGTCAGAAACAGGGCACAAAGGGCTTTGTGTCGCATTTATAGGTGTGTGTATGCGTGAATGTGTGTGTGGTGGGGTTTTGCATTCACACTGACTGTTATCAGTTCCATGTGGCCAGCATAGACAGGGTGAGGCAAAGAATGAATATTTCATTGGACAGTTATAGGGGCAATAGAAGAAGAGGCAGTCTCCCTTTCTGCAGTGTCACTGCAGTGAATTGGGTACGAGGAATAAAAGTGGATCGGCCCAATCAGCTCATCTTGTAGGCTCGGAATGCATCGGGTGACTGGGAGGAGGAAGTAGCCAGGGGGTTGGATTGTTAAGGTGTTTCATAGGACGGGGGGGGCGGAGGGAGGGTGGGGGTGTGAAAAAAGAGAGCGCTCTTCACAGTTTCCAATTAAATGTTTCATTTAGCGTCTAATTCTTTTTATACAGTGCAGCATTTGTTGACACGATCGGCTGCGAGACCTCATTTCGGGTTGCTAATGGAGACTGGCTATGATAATAGGCGTAATTTTCAGGAGTTTATCAAATTTTTAAAAAACACCTCCCCGCTAGAGATCAGCGGCGATGATTAGAATTCTGGCAACTGTCTGGAGCTCATTGCTGATAAATTGCATCTCAAAGCAAAACTGAGTGCTCAAGTATTAGTTTGTAGGGGAACAACGTGAAGGGACAACTCCTCCAGGGCAGCAGCACAATTCCAAAACATTCAGACAAATTCTCTAATACATCTTTTTTCTTGCAGTTTTAATCCTCATTCGGCTTGTGGGAGAATTGGAGTCTATCCTAGCTGACTTTTGGCAAGATAAGTAGAGTGCACCCTGGACTGGTCCGCATGTCAATTGCAGATAGGGCGCATGTAGACAAACAATCAGTTTTAATTATTGATAATTTTGAGTTTTCAAATGTGCTAAAATGTGTATTTTTGTTTTATGCGACTACTGGTTAAATTTGCTGTCCAATTAAAAATAAAGCAAAGAGAATTGGGAATTTAAAAAAAAAAAAAAAAAAACAACCACACGACTTGATCTTGAAGTCCATCTTGAAGCTTAATACTTACACATCTTGCAAAATGGCACAGATGGGCTAATGAATGGCATTTTGACACAAAAGGTGTGGCAATATATGTAGACTAACAATATGGCAATACATACAGGCATCTATTTGTCTTTGGAAAAAGTCACTTACAGTAGTTTTTAAAGTCATCTTTATTTGTGTCGTCTTCACTATGATATACTGTCAAAATCATGTTCGCTTCATTGAAGCAAACGTCTGCAGCGCACCAGCAACCTTAATAAGGAGTGCTATCGAAAATGAATGCCGTGTGATAATTTTTTCATTTGCAGGTGTCAAGGGCAATCAAAAGTAGTGAAAGGTATTTTCTGTGATTGGTCACCTTACTGAGCAGACGATCGCCGACGCTGCGCGCCAGCTGCTGGGTCTCCGCAATCTGGTCGGCGACCCGCTTCTGCTCATTGAGCTTCTCGGCCAGCGTCTCCAGTTCGGTGAGGGCGAGCTGCAGCGGCAGCCGGTCCACATGGCCCTTGGGCGTGTTCTTCAGCATGTCCTGAAATAGGCAGTAAAAGCAATTGTCTTTGGAGGCTGAAGGAAAACAAACGTGCGGACAGCAAGATGACAACTCAAAAAATCTAAATGACATTGTGGATCAGTCGACGCTGACTTTACCGTCATCACCGTAATGTTGGCTGGTCAAAAAATGTGATGTCGTTCTACCCCTAGCGTGTTGGTTTAGTCAACGCGGGCATACCTGCAGAAGCAATATGAACTGGGGGAATCGCTGGATGGGCTTCACCATCAGGCCGTAGAGAGTGATGCGGTCCAAGCTGGATGCCTGCTTCTTCTGCGGGGGTGGGGGGCAGGGTTAACAACAATAGAACATTGTCATTCAAAAGATATGACCTGCCTCCCTGGCTCCTCACGCATTCCAAAAGCTATGGCTAAAAATCTTCTTAATCGGTGATGACGAGTCATGAAATCATGCAAATCGGACTCCAGGTGCTTATAAAAACCCAGAATGGAATGGAAAACCTAAAAGCTGGTGATAATTTGTCAAAGTTAGATGCTCCATGTATTTCAAATGATTTTTTTTTCCCAACGCCACACAAGACAAAGTTGCATATACCTTCGGCGCATGTGTTCACCGAGAGTGTCTCATTGCATCTCTTCATCCATTTTTAATGGCGCTTTAAACTTAAAATGAAAAATTCAAAGCCAATTAAAATAGCTTGACTTCAGCCCAGCCCAGTTTGTGCCGTTATGAGACTCTGGATCATTGTCACATTATCACTGCACACAAATTTGACACACGTGTCAAATCACTTTCATAATCTCATGAGCTCCAACACAAAATCTGTAAAAGGAAAAAAAAAAAAAAGCTAACTTGGGGTCTTTCTGTGTGAAGACGCGAGGCCAATTTGTGAAGGCCTAACCTCTAATCGGGTAAAAATGTGAAGAAGCAATAATTGGAGTGAGACACTTCAGAGTTTGGTAATGTTCCTGTCGGTGAATGAAGACATCATAATAGCCCATTAAGGTTATTGACGCCATCTGTCCTTGTGCTTGTTCTTCTCTCTGCTGTTTGACACTTTATTGAATGATTAATAACAGAAGAAGAGCACATGCGTCTGCTCTGGAATGAGGGGAAAGCTGACTGACGGCATAATGTTTAGGAAGGAACGTGTCCTATCATTTGGAAATCATATGGCATTACCCGCAACGTGTCAATGCCGTCCACGTGAGATCAATGTAGTAACACCCGCTATCCATGAGAAACGGTTTGCGATATAAATAGTTTAAACCAAAAATATATACAGCAAACTATAAATAATGTCTTAATTCCAAAACATACATTGCCATGCAGTGAAAACTTTCCGTTGACAACCCAGGCTACAGTCAACCACTTTCCTACATCCAAGAAAGATCATAAACAGTTGAGCTGTAGCACTTCAACATACGTCCTTGACACTGCTATCATTAGCCAGGGAAGGGACACCATCTTGCGACATTTCAAGCTTTCACAAAACCAAAAATGAACAGGTGACTTTGTGATTAGTGAACCGCTTATCGGGGTACAACTAAAGATCCAAGCTGCAAAGTCTGTCCAATTCCACCACTGGAGACGGTTCTCGATAATTCAAAATGCTATGAATAATAGAAAATACATAAGCGGCAGTGATTGAGGACACTGCTCTTTCTCAATCAAGCCAGTGATGCTCAAACTCGGCGGCTTGACAAAGATGGCAGACAAAGCCCCGGGAGTACCTCACACAATAATATACTTCACCTGACTGAACACTGAGGACAGGACCTGAATTTCTCTGCTGAAACAAAAAGCCGCGCCTGCAGTAATCCAGCTCCCAGTAATCATTTATGGGAGGCATCAAGCAGAGTCACAGTCGCCAGCCGGCAAATGGGAGTCTGGACACCCGGGGGGGCTTCGTTTATGATTTGTTATTCGTCGTGCCGTCACTTCCATGTGGCCGGGCGACAGGAAGACGTAAGTGGCGGACCCCAGCAAAAGATGCGACTCGACGCCGTGGAAATTACAAGGTGCTAATGTTCCTCCACCACCATTAGCTTGAGTGTGCCTCTCCTCGGGGGATCACTAAGAGTGGTGGAGCTGCAGAAATGGAATGGGAAGGCGCAATAGTAAAAAAAAAAAATTAAAAAAAAAGGAAACGCTTTGTCTACAGTCAGCCCCCGCCTATTCGCAGTTCGCTCTTCATAAATTAAGTACTCTGTGTATTTTTGCACTTTTTTTGAAACGGCAAAAGGTAAGACAAGCCCTTGCTATAATAGCAAAGTCATCATTGGTGTCAAGGATCGGGAAGAGCTTCCGTTACGGAAACTGAGAAAACCAGTCCACATATCCAGTAACGGCTTGGTCAGAACGCTAAGGAATCATCTCACTGGAGCTGTGTTTTGGTTAGCAACAGTGGTGGTGTACGAAAAAAAAGTGCTATTGAACATCCGTACTTCTTACCTTGCCCTCCACTGTTGTCGTTTGTCAGCGTCACTACTGATGTGTTCAATGAGAGATTGTTTCTCTAAATTCAGCTTGGCGTGCTGCTTACTATATAGTCCATACTATCCACTTGGCTGCAACGCTACATTTTCTTTGGTGCCCCCAATCTCCTGCTGAATAACATTCCACCCCTTCCAATGGCCTCCACTGTTGTTGTTGTTGTTGGTTAGCATGTCTCCGATTCCGGCGAATGCGTTCAAAGCGACGGAACAAAAGTAACACAAGTGGTTTGCTTAGCTTGAACTTGTTAGCTTCAACTTCAAGTAAACTACTTTTATTGACTGTAATTAGCAATAAAGAGACCAGAAAAAGGAATAATGTGAGGCAGTAATCCATTTCCCATTGTAAGACAGAAGTAACCATTCTCCGTCGACCTGTGTCAAATAAACACCCGGTGCTGCAGCCTAGTAAATAAACTGCCCCTAGCCACTATTTGAGAAAATGTGGTATACATTCCCAAACCATAAAATGTGTCTACATCTAATAGGACTTATTTCCACAAGAGCAGGACATTTATAAAGCACATAAAAAGGTAAGTTGTGGAAAGTATTAGATTGTCTCCTTACAAAGTCAAGATGTATGCATTATTAAACGGCCATCTGCCTTGGGGGAAGGCGCAACGAGTCACAATCAGCTGCAAACGCTACACAGGAAAACAAACGATACATCTTTGTTTGAGGGGGAAAGGAAAAACCTTCTTCAGAAACAGAAAAGCTCACCTTCAGGAATTCCAGAAAGGCCGGTTTGGACAGGCAGGCCTTTTTAATGAGCGCCATGGCGTTGGTGAAGTTGTTCACATAGTCGCTGTACACGTCCAGCACCATGGACTTGGAGAACTGAGAACACACCGAGGAGCAAGCGTCTTTAGGAGTGTTTACTCGCCCCGCAAACGCACTGAGGAGATGATTGCGATAAAAAGAGATGCGCTGAAGTGTTTGGCCACGAGTTCATCGCGGGCGCTTTCAGAGTGAGTTTCAGACAACAGTCTTTACTGGTGCCTAAAGTCATCACACTCTCAAGCAGAAGTGCAGATAAAGCGGCGCGTTGATTTATGAGTTTAATTCGTTTTGTGCGCGTATAGAGAAGAAGAAAGAAAACTAAGTGTTGCATTTTGATGTTTAAGAGTTGGCGCGATTAAAACAATACAGCTAACTTGGAAAACTGACACACAAAAAAAAAAAAAAGAAAAATGCTACATTAGCTCATGATGAGACTGTGAATTTTTCAATGCCAGAAGTTGATGGCAACACATTCATGAAGAATCATTCTTGGAGCTGACAACATCCCAGAATGTCTTAAACAAGGGTATGGATGGGGAATATTCTCAACGGCAATTGACTTTCCCAACGGTTACATCTTTTTCATGTAGCCGTCTGCTGCGTTTGAGCTTGGAGACTATTTTCACAAAGTACAAAGGTACTGCTGTGTTTTCAAATGGTGGGAGAAAAAGAATAAAGTTGACGGAAAAAAAACTACTTGCGTAAAGTACAGATACCTGAGAAAAAATCTCATCACATACTCTAAGTATTTGTACTTTGTTACTCCCCACCAATGCTTTCCTTGCACTTTCACCCTGTATGAAAAGAAGTCGATTCCATCCAGCACTTTTTCTTTTCTTTTCCACCGAGGCCTCATTTGGCGTTCGGTCTGAGGACAGCAATAAAGCAGCACTACATGATGCCCAGCAGAGAATTAGAGGGTCGAACCCTTGACGCTGATGGACAAATAATGAGTGGACCTAATGGGTGCTGAGCTCCACAATGAAAAAGTCCTGCTGAATGTGTTCCATTTTAGAGCCAGAATGCATGCCCCCCTACCTACCCTGGCCAATTTTCTAAATCTACTACCTGCAGCTCACGTGAACCGTGGAAGAGAACAGTCTGAAGTGTTTAATTTTAAAAAACAAAAAGTTGCAAGTGCAAACAAATAAACAAGCCTCCTCAGTGCAGGTAATGCTCTGTTATGAGGGGTTATCGGGGGTGTTTTTTTTTTTTTAATTACCGCAGGTTCAAGGAAAACAAAACAAAATGTGCACAACTATGCACACTGAGCACAATCGACTGGACCTCTAATTGGCAGGGAAGGTGCCTCAGTTTTGGTTAGCAACACTGGCAGTATATGACAGCCAGATAGTGACTGAGCTCAAACTTTATCCATCCATCCCGTTTGTCCTCATTAGGCTGGAGGGTAACTCAAGCGAGAGTCTTGCATTATTCGCCGAGAAGTCAAGTCGTGTTGACACGATGCAGTGAAAGGCGGATATAAAACTCCCGAATGCGCAAAACAAACGAATGATCCTCCTTGGTTGAGGTAATGCTCAGTTCTGAGATATTATTGGACACATTGCACAGCTGAGCTCAAAACTGTGTGGCAAACATGCAAACCACTGGATCTACCGCGCTGCCCAGATCAAAGCGATGAATACCCCCTCCGAAAATGCACAAGAAAGGTCACTTTTCACACTGACCGAGGCGACAAACAAGTCTCCGACTTTCTCGCAGCTGTCCCATTCAGCCACGCGTGATGCCAGCGCAATCTGGAACATGGAATGGCAATGCGTGATCTCCCGGACTCTGTAGAATATGGGTCGGATCTTGCGAGGGCTCAGGATGCGCGGGTCGGCTTCCAGCAGAGGTCGGTGGTACTCCTACATGGAAACGACATCAATCAGGCATTGAATATTATGTTCTACCTTTTAATTGTCTAAACCGGGAATCACCGACCTTTTTGAAACTGAGAGCTACTTCCTGCTTACTGACAAATGCAAAAGGCTACCAGTTTGATGCACACTTTCCAAATATATTTGCTCAAATTACCTTTCATGATTAGGTTGTTTGGTTTTAATAACTCACGATACTCATCTATGCGAAGACCCTGATCATGTTATGGATTCCTCACAGTAACTATTCAGCGATTTAAAGGTAAAAATATCAAAATCAATATGCAACATTTAAGTCAAGTCAAAACGGCACATTCATAATAAGAGATGCGTTTGAAGTGTTTACATTTTAAAATGTGAACAAACACAACACTGCCACTCCCGTGCCGCTCCCATTCTGGAGGTCAGTTTCATTAAAAAAAAGCTGCGAATCAGACAGAGTTTTTTTTTTTTTTACCCCTATTGGATAATCCCACTTCGTTAACTTCTTATCATGTACTGTCCCAATCCCGTGATTAAAGGTCAAGTTGACTCCCGCGGGATTCCCGGGACCTGCGGGATTCCCACAAAAAATGTTACCCCATAAATGTGAGGCAAATGTGAGAAACACGGAAGCTGCAAAACTGGTTGCCATAAAACCTTCTAGTAGTTTGTTTTGTTTTGTGTGTGTGTGTGTGTGTGTGTGTGAGACCCATTAGTTGAGCACACAAAAGCATCAAGTTGGAGATGTTCTAATCGACAAAGATTCCACACAATAAGAGGAAAAAAGTGGACCAAAGTGACTTGTTTAGAAGTAAAGGTGAGTGAGGCGTAAAAGGTAAAAGCCTCTCGGCACATTCAGTGAGATGTTGATAAAGCTTCCAGGCAGGCGCCTGGCACATGTCTTCAAGTGGACATAATGCGTACCGGGCTACTGGAGCCAAAGTGCACCCTTTCTTTGTTTTCTTCTGCAATCAATCACACACACACACACACACACACACACACACAAATCCATCCAGCGGTGAAGAACGTCAAAACCTTCAGTGTCTAATTGGGCTTGTGGACGCGCCACCTTTTGCCACTCGACTGGCCGCTGTGACAAGACGGACATTTTTCCACCAAGCTGCACATCACAAAGCGTCCCATCTGGCTCTGTTGTTTGTTTGTCCCGCGCGAACAATCGGTCATAAAGCTGCCACGGGATCATCTTCTGTTTGATTTCTACTGTGCAAGGCGGCGGGTGTCATGAATAACTGTCAAGAGGAGCGATGGCATTAGTTGTAGGACACGAGCGCATATGCCCGTGGGTGATCAAGTGTGTCGTGGACTTTTTAAATTTTGATTCTGTGTATTACTTCTAGTTTTCTGTTCATTCCCATTGCGCAAGGTGACAATTATAATTAATAACAAGTGAGGAGAAATTGCATTAATACTGGGTGCATGTGCCCATTGGGTGAATGGGTGTGTCTTTTTTGTTGTTAGTTTTTGTTTTTTTTAAGTCCTGGATTACATCTAGTCTTAGTGCTGTTCATTTCTACTGTTCAAGGTGGCAGTAAAGACGAATATGTGGCAAGAGGAGCGATCCCATTAATCACATGACACATTTCCGTTGCATGAGGCCGTGGAGAGGGCCTCCGCTCACCTGCAGGATCCTCCGGAGGGACTCCAGGTAGCTGCGCTCGCTCTGGATGATGGAACCGAGAATGTGCCGCCTGACAACCTGCATAGAAAACAGGCTTCGGTGACGCTCCGAGCGGATAAGATGGATGTGACCATACATCATTGTGTAGTGGAAGGAAATGGAGGACGGAAGTTTAAAAATCACAACCTGGTGGCTGGTCAGGCCCTCCGGCATGGCGCTCAGCTGCGGCGGCGGATGAGTCACGTCCGATATCACCACATCCAGATAGCCTGCATCATCCTCTTCCTCTGTTCCCAAAGAGCACACAAACGCAAACGCGCGCACACACATACACGCACACACAAACACACACACACACAGATAACAATTGGACCGAACCGAAAGGTCCTGCAGGCCACAATTTATTAGGGGTATCTGTGCAATCTAATAAACTAAGAAACATTTTAGGAAATTAACCACCTTTTCAAACTTAAGACATGACATGTAGAGAGTGACTAAAGATTCCTCGGGAAAAAATAGTGGCGTCAGATCAAAGCGCAGGTTGAAGCCCAGGGCCCCAGTTAGGCTATAGGGCCCCCCCAAAAGCCAAACAGCTTAGCCTAAAGATCAAATAAAGACATTAGAGTAGGTTACCAATGGTGTCTTTCCGGTGAAGGAAGGGGACTTTGCGCATGACGGCCATTCTGGTTTTTTCAAGTCCATCCTTGGTGTTGCTTCTGGCCGCCTTCATGAGCTGCTGCACCTAGTTGAGGGTGCAAGGGGAGGAGGGCATCAAAGCTCCGTCATTGGCTCCACAGTCTACTGACAGGACATGATCACGGTGGGAATCTCGCCATCTGCGGCTTCCCCGAGAGTCCTAATCAGACCAGTGAACGAGATGATGGCGGCGCTGGGAGAGCTGTGTTTGTGGCTGAATGTGTCCTCAGAGTCCACCCCTGAGCCCCGTAACCAGACGCCGCGTGTGGCGCAGAATGCCGCATCACATCATTGTCATATTTTTAGATGGTATGCCGGGGAAAATAGGTCATTCATTGAAAGAACGTTAGCGGTTAGGGAACTAAACGTGCACACAAAAAAAAAAAAAAAAAAAAAACATTCAAGGGTGCAACTTTCATATCTAAAAGGTTCAACAGCATGGGTAGGCAAGTCCCATATATCGACTGTGTTTCATCAGTTGCTAAGTGAAGGCTATAGACGTGTTGAAGTTAGCATTAGTTGTTATTTTTTGTTTGCTTTTTTTTTTAAACGAAAATGATATACAGAGCGAAATAACCATGGTCTAAAAAAAAACTTTTTTTTTTAAAAAGCTCATGAGACTTACACTTCAATTGCTAAGCAAGCGAGCATTCATGGTACAAACAGCGTGCACAAACCTAGCTTTTACAGATCAGGCGCTAATTTTAACAAACTATTCTTGTTTGCAATTAAACTCATCTGACAGAAGCACTTTGAATAGTGAAATGTTGGCGCATCCCATTATATATAGCTTGTCATGCTCAGGAAATTAGGATAGCTGGACATCAACTTTTTCCACCGTATTCTGCCCTGAGCTAGCCTGGTCCAAACTTTTGAAATTCTAGGAGTTCAAGTACAAGCTGCTGATTGGTTTGGAATAGAACATAGGCTGCATTTGGAAATTAAGGGAAGAGGTGCGCTCTGCCTGTCCCAACACACACGCACACTCTGAGTGCTGTTAAGGCATCAGAGTGAATTTCCGAAACACATCCCAAGTTGCCCTCAAGCTGTTCTTCTTCATACAACTTAACTTTCATGTACTATAGTCTTCACTCTATGGATGTGGAAATAAAGTGCTAGCGGCTCCTTCTTTGGTCACATTTTTGGCTGGTCTGCTAGATTTTTGAAAAGGTCGGCTGTCAACACAAGTCTAGTTCCACACTCATGTTTTCCCTTCATACAATACATAATTTTCAGGGTAAAACATTGCCCTTATGAAGTTTAAAGAGCTAGCAGCTAATTATTTAATCAAACTTCAGATGCTCTCAAAGCTTTTATTTAATTCTTCCGACAGCACAACTTTGTGATAAATTGGGCACCTATGAATGTGGGATTAAAGAGTTAGCGACTACCTATTGAGTTTGACTATAGATGTAGTTTGTGAGCTTCAAAGCAAATGATTACTAAATAGTGAACGTGTGTTATCTAGCAGTACCGCTTTCTTCTTGACGAGGTGATGTTGTCCCAGTTCCATTATCAACTAACTTTTGGGTGGACTTCCTGCTGAATACATGACAGTTTTCGTTTGTTCACATTGGCTTACTCGTAATATAAGATAAGATAAGAAAACCTTTATTAGTCTCGCAATGGAGAAATTCCCGATTCACAGCAGCAAAGTTATGAAAGGAAGAAGTAGAACAACAAAATATAGGAGCTGCTGGGATGTGCTGCCCACTATGGGTTTGGAGGACCTATGTAGCTCAGGGAATTGTAATACAAGTACCGGTACCTAATTAGAGCTGGTTATGCTGAGCAAGTTAGCAAGAGCGGTGCCAAACATTTTAAAAGTAATCCATTCCCAATTGGAATGTATTAACTTTCAGGGACGAGCTTTGCGCTTTTTCAGATAATTGTGCCTTTAAAACCATTACACATTTGACTAACACTTGGAATGGTAGCCATGATTTCTGAAAAAGCTAGCACTGCAGTTGTGTTACACATTCAGTTTTTCTCACGACAATACAACATTTTAGATTAGAGTTGGCCCGAATACGGATTAAAATACATACAGTATTTGCTTCAAAATAAGCACACATTTTACCTTAAAATATGCATTATTCGATCGTTACGACACCAGGAATGTGTAGGTCACAAAGGCATCCAGGAAAGGGTTAGGATGGCCGAGAGACAGCTGAGCTTGTTGGCAAACATGTAAACACATTTTTAAGATACCTTTATGTCATAGTTGTGCTTGCCAGACAGCTTCATAGCCAGCTCACGCTTGGTCCTGGCGCAGCGCTCTCTCAGCCGCCGCACTTCGGGGGACAGCTACAGGTGAAGCATGGGGGGAGGAAGCCAGCGTTAAGCGAAAACAATGGGAGGCAATGGGAAAAAAGAGAGCGAGGGAGGGCGGCAGCGAGACAAATGATCAAAGCTACAGAAAAACGCGAGTCAGAATAATGACAAGAAGTGAAAGCATGGAGTAGTTATTGTTTTTCGGGGAGTGTGATTTATGAGACCGGCTGGCAGTCAAAAAGGTCAAGTGTGGGAAAAAGAATGCAATAAAAAAAAAAAAAAGAAATTGGCAACTTCCACATTTAGAAAGCAGAAAAAAAGTTAATCGAGTGAAACTAATGAAAGGCAAAGTGTTTTGGAACTACAAAACCTAATAGTTAATGTTTCCTCAGTAATTACTGCGACATTCCTTCTTGTAGTCTGCTCCTCTTGCTCGGCAGACTGAAAAGTGCAAAGCCTTTCCCAACGGCCTCTGTGCTCTAATTACCTGAGCAAGTGCATCTGTGTCCACATAAAATCAAGCTTTGCTTCCCCGCTTCGCGCTGCCATCAATTGAGCTTCCCTTGAATAACAACACATGCCCGCAGGTGGGTAAAAAATGTCTATTAGGCTCAGCATAACTCGCTCATATTTAGAGGGATTACACAGACGGCAGGCCCAATGCTGAGATGTGCCCACAGCGCCATCCAGTGGATGAAAGAGGTACGGATGAGTAGATCGAGTTGTGGCAGATGTTTTAAATTGCCAAAAACTCACCATATGGTTGGTTTTTAGGGGTTCAGAATACAACCCCAAAAATATCACTCACCTTAGAAAGTAGGGGAAAAAAAATCTGCCCCTGAAACTAGTTTCACCAATCGACGTTGTATGGGGTGGAGATGTCTTTAC
Source organism: Hippocampus guttulatus (assembly GCF_054856545.1). Lineage (NCBI taxonomy): Eukaryota > Metazoa > Chordata > Actinopteri > Syngnathiformes > Syngnathidae > Hippocampus > Hippocampus guttulatus. The sequence goes on along the minus strand of NC_141268.1, from coordinate 21,053,318 downwards.
CTTGCTGCGTGCGGGCATTTTGGTCTCGCTATCCGACTGCTCGTCATAGCTCTCGAACTCGCTGGAGCTCCACCCGTTGCCTGCAACAGATGGACCGCAGGAGTCCCGCTGGACGTCCTCGTAGAGCATATCTACAGAATACACGCACAGAGATCGTCCAAACCAACATCCCACATAAGGTCCAATGTGGACTCTCGGCACATCTTTTACACACTTTCATCAGGAGAGAGGGGCTCTTCGCACGGGACGTCGTCATAGATGACGTCAGCTTCAACTTCATGTGAGGCTGGTGGAGAAATACAACAATAATCTTTAAAAGATTGATTTTTAGTACGATCCTGGCAACAGAGGAGCAATATTGTACACACACTGGTGACAAAATCTGAAATCAAATTAGACGGTCATAAAAATATCAATTTGTATTGAATTCCTCCCCTGTCGGGGCTGCCCTCTCATCGTCCAGCCAACTTTTTTTTTTTTGTAGTTTGCTTGCATTGAAAGGTTTTCCTATTGATCCTCACGACGGAGTCGTCAGACTGGTCTCATGCCCGTATCGGCATCAAGTGTTCGCAGCGGATTACGTAGCTCCATAGAGATCGCCGCCTATTTCTCTTTGTAGAAATCAATAAAGTGTGAGATGAACCCAAGGTGCTGCTGCCTCTTCGGATCTGGCTCACCCGCTGCCCGTGTCATTGCGGCGTCGCCCGCGCAGTCTAGCCGAGCGGCAGTTTAGCAAATCCAATCCAAATATCGGAATGAGCCGGAATCCCGAGGCGAGCTTGGCCTTAATCTACGGCGGCTTTCACCGGCAATACTTCCCGTTGTCAAAGTCATTGCGTTGCGTACCTTCAGGGATGTCCCCGGAGCTTTCCTTTGCTGTTTCCGCATCGCCGACTCCTGAATCGCCCTCAAACGTTATTAGCTGGGCTGCTGCGGGGACCCTGTGAGGCGGCACAACATCAGCAGTTAGGTGAATAGGGAGCGCCAGGTGCCTTATTAAACAGTACAGTAATCCCCAGCCTTGCTGGTGAAAAACCATGAGTAATTCATTGACCCCCCCCCCTAAAAAATGTATAATTATATTGTAAAAGAGGCAACTGTTCTGCCTGTAATTCCTATCTTTGTTGTTGTCAGCATTAAGGGACCAAAAAAAAAACAAGTTTCTTTTTTTTTTTTATTAAAGACATATAATTGTAATGAATTTTGGATGATTAATCAGTGATCGGAATTTTATTCTGCCAATGATCAGAATCGTTAAGTATTCCATCAATATACCACAAATGATGCTCCCAAACCATTTTAATATCTATTCAAAGTCAAACTGTCTGCAGAGCGGCGAGCTCAAAGAGGAGGCGTGGGAATGCTTCCAATGCTAATAACACCGGGGCGGAGCGCAGGCAAAAAGGGCAAGCCAAATCCCTTCGGACTTCCATCTCATTTTATTCAGCACGCCGCCCTTCCTCCTGTGCTGCCCCCTGGCCTCCGGCAGAGAGAGCTGCACTTTTTTCAGGCCTGATAGTGACTGACATCTCCTCCCTTTGAACTAATCCCGCAATGCAGTGGCAACAGATGTGGCAAAAGTACTCACATTCTGTCTTTATACAGGAAGTCCACATTAAACACACACACACACACACACACACACACACACAAAAATCCCTCTTTGTCGTATTTGTTAATACTCTCATTATGACTTGAGAGTAGCACTTGATAAATATGATCTGTGACAGAAGGCATGACTGGAGGTATTGATCATGTGGGCCTCATTAGCTTTGCTGAAACTTTGGTGGAATATCCACATAAGACTGGCAAAGAGAAGGAGAGCCAAGGGACCCCCGTGGATTCTATATTGAAGTGAATTAACAACAGCTTTGCTTGACGTCGTGTAGGTTTGGCACCTCGCTTTGATTTTTAAATGATTGTACATTAAAAAAAAAAAACATAACATTTATTGTTTTTGCACAGCTATGTTCAAATAGGTCATGCTATCAGCATGGCAGCTGTGCCTGGCGTTGGCTTCTTTACAGTGCTAATGCTAGCTTAGTTTTGGTAGCACTGCCATTTTGTTGAAGCTGCATACGTTTTCTGTGTGACTACTTCTGCACGTTAATGAGTGGTCTGCTTTGCTCAGAGACTTGAAGGGGCGAAGGGTCAGTGAACTCAGGCTACGTTCAAATCTTGTTTGAGTCCTCCTTGAAGCCCAGGTCTCGTAACTTGTGGAAAAAATGTCTCTGGAAAATATTGATGAACTGATTCTACTCCTTTACTTAAGTGAAAGTAAACGAGTCAAGACTGAAATGTACTTGATGTAGAAACGTAAAAAGGAATTCTTATCCGTTTTCCCATTCTGCATATTTGCTTCTTCACCACACCCACTGAATTGTTTTGCTTGTGCAGCAAATATCCAGCCGAGGTGACGGGAGGGCTTCATATGAAAGATAAACGCACTTGAAATGAGCTTCTCGAAGGGGCGTGAACTTGAAAAAGAGCGGAGGAGGAAATAAAGTGCTGAAAAGCAAAGTCACACGACATTCCGCATACACACTCAAGTTGTCATGGTTGCCTTTTTACGTGCTTAATGAAGACTATCTGTCACCGGGTAAAAAGAGGAGACAAAAGTAAATGTTGGCCTTAAGGAAAGGGAGAAGAGCTGCCTTCTGTTTAATTACGGCTATAAAAAGAAGACGTATATCGACAATAACAATAGCAAAGTAATCTTGGCGATATTTTTCCAAAATGTGCTGACACGCTTGACACCTCGACGGTGGGAAGTTGCTATTGATAGCTCGGCGTTTTAAGAACATAGTGACTGTGGCAAAGTGGAAATTGTGGACTCAGCACAAATGATCCGGCATGAGAAATAGCCAGGACCTTTTTGTGACTCCTGGCACGCACGAACGCACGCACGGGGCTTGTGTTGATTTAATTGTGAACCGCTAACATTTACTCAGCGCATATATTCTTAATGTTATGCTCAATTATTTAACCCTAATCATACAACCAACTTGATTTAATCTTGTGGGCTCCCAAATTTAGGTCTCCACACAAATAAATGCCATACCTCTTTCAAGACCCCAAACAAAGCTACCATGACTATAAAGATATGAAATCTGCTACCAACCACGTAATTTTTGGCCTTAGGAAACTGTGAACTGAAGAAAAAAAATTAATTTTAATAATAATATGAGGTGTTTTCTCTAGTCTGAATCAGCAGAATGTTTGCAACAACGTCCGTTTCCTAACCCGGTTCACTCGTTGCTCCGTAAAATTCCAAAGCCCCAAAATGTGTCACAAAACAAACCCTGCGACCTCACTCTCTTATTTGTCACAAGAATGTTAACAGGAAGTAGATTTGCTGTGGGCATTTGCAAGTGATAAGCAAATGAAGCAGCACAAATAAACACAAAATGGGGCAAAAAAACGTGAGTGGGTTACGCCGCCAATCTAGGAAACAAGACTACACCCAAAAAGACTCACACCTGGGCCATTTTTCCAAGCACGGGAAAGTCCACAGGAATCCAGTCTACAAGACTAAAGGTTTCTGAGCACACTTCCTAGAAGCCCACCTTTTGGGAAAACAGGTTTAAACAGAGGCAATATGCAGCGTGGAAAAAAACAAGTCGCAAAGCCGCAGCCACGCCAACATGCTGGTGTCCTTGTCATCTCAACTCATATTGAAAACGAAGTCATGCATTGATTTCCCTCTCCGGTGCCCTTACTGTCACTTGGTGGCCGCCATCTGGCATGGACGTGTCGCAAACACGCGTCGCTATATCTCGTAAATGCTGCGGCGTGGAAGTGACATCTCCATACATGTCGACTAAATGTTAGTAATTGTCTCTGCTGCGAGAGCAACTTACCCGCTGGCTGAATGAGCGACTTGAACGTCTGTCAAAAAGAGGAAAACAAAGACACATTATTTTCTAAGCAGGGGAAAATTGATCACTAAAAAGGGGACTTGATGAAACCGAAGCTTTGTTTGAGAAAAACAGGATAGAGAAGGGACGGCACGGTGCTCTGCTTCTCGGCAGACGGCTCCGGCCTTCCTGTATGGACTTTGCATGTTCTCCTCGTGCCTGCGTGGGTTTTCTCCGGGTACTCCGGTTTCCACATTCCAAAAATATGCATGGCAGGTTGATTGGGCACCTCAAATTGTTCCTCGGTGTGAATGTGAGCGCGAATGGTTGTTTGTCAAAATCTGCCCTGCGACTGGCTGCCAACTAGTTCTTGTAAGGGTTGTAAGTCCGATTCTCAGCGAGGCCTTGCGGTGTCGTAAGCCTACGTACAAAACAAGATAAATGTCGTGCAAGGAAACCCAGATCGCAGCTTTGCATGTACAAAGAGGACAAGTGTGTATTATGATTTGTATAAGGCTGCAGATGGAACATTAACTCAAGATGATTCATGTGCATAAAGATCAGTGCGGTGAAAGAAAGTCTGTAACCAAACGTTCCCATACATCATTTCCAGTCAATTTGGTGGGGCCTTGCATGCACGAAAATTCATTTTGCCTCCTGCTGTGATAAAACTGCTTACTGTTGTTCATGTTGGTCACGCTAATCGTAATTTGGAGAAAATGTAGGTCGCAACCAGATTAATTTGCTGTTTTGAAAGTCATATTGACCCAAGCAGACGGCCTTGAAGCTCGGCGGTGAGAGCCTTGGTCCAGTCATACGTAGGATGCAACGATTTATCGAATAGATGGCAAATGATGGCTATTTATTGTTTGGAAATTTGCTCTCGCGAATACTGTAGTGAGCACATTTATGAGCTTGTGGCACTCAAAAAGACGTGAACCGCAGAAGAGGTTGTATGGTGAAAAGTGATTTGGGCACTGGTCTTGTAAACCAGGATTTGTGTCAACTCAGTTTGCTGTGAGGAAATACATCACTTTTATAGGATTTAGCTTTTGTTTTGTTTGGGGATTTTTTTTGCTGCCGTGGTAAACAGAACAGAAAATCGCTCTTTTGAAAGTCATGTTGCCAAAGCCAGCAGGCCTCGTTGCTCAGTGGTTAGAGCCCCGCTTGAGATAGCCGGCGGCCGTCATTTCAATTCACATCGACTTCTTTCACCGTATAAGAGCTGCATGAACTGACTTAATAAATTGCAGAGGAGTGGTAATTACTGCTTGGATGTTCGGTCTTCTTACATCCGTTTTTGGTGTCTCGAAGACTGAAAACTCACTGTCATCGATTTGGTCAGAAATTCGCCATCATCCAGGAGCAGATTGATTTGCTCTTTTGAAGGTGACAATAACAATGACACAGGCCGCGTAGTGGTCAGAGCACTGGTCTTCCTATGAGGCTTGAAAAAAAAAAACCCTGTTCTATTCTACGGATCTCGTTGAGTCTCTTTCCCGAAACACACTGGCCATGTCATATGAGAGGTGTTTGGTGTCGCTAAGTGATCGCAGAAGACCGGCGGGCTTATTTGGAGCGAGAGTGGTCAAGGGGAAAGAGGATGTGTGCACAGCTGTGCGCTCGTTTCGATGACTTGACTGCATCTGACAAACCTAACGACGGGTTAAACTCGTGTCATGCGCCCCGATGTCTCAACGTGGGTCATTTGGAGAGGGAGGGAAAGTACTTACTCATTCTTACATAACAGGCCCCCCACTACACTTCGGTCCGGTTCCCCTTTGCGTCACCAAAGTCCAACTTAGATCGATTAGGAGTGGAAAAAAATGTGCGTTCTTGTCATCCACACAAATCTATTTCAGAACAACAGCCGACCCCGAGCCTTCAAATGCAGAATCCGATATGCTGGCAAGGAATGCCTCACCATCCTGGCTGGCGCTTCCTTCCTGTGGCGTGACGTCTTTGACAGCCTGCGACGCGTCCTCGCACGTCTGTGGGACTTCCGGATTTGACAATTGAAGCGAGTCGCCGGCCACCCCTCGAGGCCCCTGGTCGTCCTCGCTGTCGTCAAAGACAAACTCCTCGCCTTGCTCCTCATCCTCTTCCTCCTCCTCCACCTCCTTGTCCTGCTTTGGCAGTTGCTGAGACAAGGCGGCGGACATGGCTTCCTATAGGAGATGCACACATGGAGAAAGAGCAAATGTTAGAAGCCGTCATTACCATGGTCAGCTAAAAAAAAAATATATATACTAAAAATACATAAATAATAATCATAATAATACTTGAAAGGGGAAGTGGCTCCAACAATAACAAATTCCATAGAGCCCCAATCATGGCTCAGTTTCAGAAAACAGGTCAACCGTGATTGGTTGTTAACTGAGCCCTGAAAAACCGTGATGTCCTTTGCACTAAGTGGCATAATGGCCGCCGCTTGAGATGGACAGAAAGTCGTATTTCACAAACGCATCATTAATCAGAATGCCGCGTTTAGACTAGCAGAGGCGCATAGAACATATTAGTGTCAAGAAATGTTTTGGGTTGACTTTGTGACATTCCCATTGCAAAGTTCTGACACTAACAGTGGGTGTATTATAACCTCGGGGTCGTGCGTTCAATTCTCACCAGCGCCTTTCTAGTTACAAATTTCTATGGGGGGGGGGGTTTCAGTCAAATATTACTGGGCAGAGCATTTGTTGCCATAAATGGAGGACCAGGGCGCGTTCAATGTTTCTGGAGTCTCAGTCAGGTACATTCTGTGGGGTTTTGCATGCATGCAATTCCGCTTTCTGCGGAGGAAAAACATGCGGTTTGGTGGCGGATGCTTCAATGGTTGGAGCAAAGTCACGGTAGCTCTGCATTTAAATACGACTCTGCAGAAAACCAACACGTTGCATTCCCCTGCAAGCCTCATCCAAATTCCACAATTAACGGTTATGCAAATGTATGAATATTCTAACGCAACCTCGCCGAGTCACTGCCTACCATCGAAGAGCAGATTCTCACTGAGCCCTCAGCATTCCGAGCAACAAAACCACCAAAAAACACCAACAGGAAGTAAACCGTTATTTCCATCATTCTGTGATAAGAGTCGACTGGAGAGAAGGAACAAGGCAGACAGATTGCAGGGACCGGAATGTCCTAAGCTTCTTAACAAAGGCATATAAAATGCCTTTCTGATAAAAAAGGCCTATTAAAAACATTGCGCAACAGCAAGCAGGTTGTTGACACGGACATTTTGGGCAAAGTAAATCTTCTACAGGAAATGAAGAAGCAGTGCAACGCAAGACTGCAAAATGAGCAGGAATGGTGTGACATGTGGTGGTTAGCAAGTCTGTTAGCTGAATCAAAAGCTCTGAGGCAGCTTAGAGGCGGATTAATTAAGACGTCCTCACAGACACTAATGACAGTGTGAGTGCCCTGACAATGCCATCGGTCCAAGGGAACCTTGACTTCCTGAGAGGGTAAAACGGCTTCATTATTATATGCGGCAATCTTCCGGGACTACACTTGCTATTTTAACCCTCAATTATGTTTGTTTTTGGTACACCAAAAATCTTCATGGTCAATGTGACCTAATACATTTTTCGTCATTAAAAAAATAAATAAATAAAAACCGAAAGGGTATCCCAAAACATACGTGGCCAATTCTCTCTCAAAAGATTCTCTCTCAAATCTTCTCTTTCATTTTTAAACTCAGGAATGGATCCATTTTGGTCGGGCGGGTTAACTAAAAAGTCCTGGTTTATGAGGTGCTAAAGTACAATGGACCATTGACTCCATTGACAATTGAATCACGTTGTTCCTTCAACAAAGCAGAACAATTCCTGCCCATGAAAAGAGTCCCGTGGTTAAATTTTACTTTTGGTAAGTCGAGAGCGCGGTTTACAGTTTTAACAACCACGCTAATTGTTTCTCCGCGCTACAAAATGTGATTTTATGCGACAACCTCTCTGCTCGTGTTAGCGTAGCGCCCAGTGAGACCATCGCATCTGCTTTGCATTTTAATCAGCGCCGAGCCGCCTCCCATGCACCAGCATTCTTTGGCTGCTTGCTACGGGGCACGCGGACGTGTCTTGATTGCAAAAAGAAACCAATGTCGTCAGCACTTATTGCTTTATCTAAATGTCCGTCACAATCTCATTACAGCGCTCGTAATGTTCCACTGTTGCATTTTGACGGCGCCGTTTAGAGTTCTGCGGGGCCACTTTGAAGTCGGAATCGCAAGCCGTGTGCGGCTGTAATGTTTTTTTTTTTAATCAAATGAACCCCAGCGAAGCAAAGAGTGAAATTGGCTTCAGAAATGGTTTCCGTTTACAAGCAGAGGACATTCCACGGCTCGTCTAACCCCCCGGGTTTCTCCAGCCGGCCCACTCGCTGCCCCCAGCCAGCAACAATGACCCTTCTGTGGGGAGAAAACATCGGGTGGGCCTGCAGAAAAGCATTGTTCCTGCATTCGTCACCGCGCTACTCATTAGCTCGCGGGTCATTTGGGCCGCGGCTGACAGCTCTGTGCTTTGACGCCACTCGTGTGAAAGTGGTATGACACTTCCTCTTGGTGGCAGAACGGCTGAAAGGAGAGTCGAAAATAAAAGCAGAACAAACTTTTGAGTTGGGTACTGGAGGATGGAAGATTTCAATTCTGACAAAATACTCTATGACAAATATGGAAAGTGGTTGTAGGTAGATATGCGAGTATGTTGCTGAGCACTGTTCAGAAGCTCTTGAGCAACAGTTTTCTCTCTGAGATTAAAATAGTCTCCTGCAGTGTATTTTACAGGTCAGGGACACTGTCTGGGTTTTAGCCTGGTTCACCATTTTTTCGTGTAGTAGCACAAAACATCTGAGTTTAGCGCGATGTCACGTGGTGTTCCACAAGGGTCTGTGTTGAGACTTACTATTTTATTTACACTGGATACTCCCTCTTGGATGTTTCATTCCAATATTTCTATTTCCCGCAGATGATTTTGAGCTGTAAATGCTCTTACAGGAAATCAAACTGAAATCTTCTGTTGAAGACTCCACATCGTCCGATCCCATGTGACACTGTGTTGAATGAAGATTGATTTCTTTCTTTTTACTTTTTTTATCTACCTTATTTTCTGTCAAATTATTACTGTATATATGTTTTATGTTCAATAAACAAACAAACAAACTTCAAAACACAAAGATTTCCATCACAGCGCTTCCCTTCAAGAGTCATAACCGCGTCACCGCGCGAGCGCGACTGCTTCCAGCTCTGATGTACACAATTCACAAGTTTTGGCTTTTGACGACGAGCTCCGACGTGTCCTCACGCCTTAGCCTTGCTGACTAATTTCTGGATGCGTGAGCCGAGGTGAACCGCCTCAGCCTGCAGTGGAATGTGCCTGCGCTGTGACAGCCATAATGGATATGTTCACATAGCAACAAAATGGCTGGTGCCTTCCAGTCCAGGTCAGGCTTATTTTTACAAACATACATTTGTCTATGGCCTTTTTGTCCACACAATGTTTTGTTTTGTTTTTTTGGGCTCACAGTAAAAAAAATGACAATTGAGGAAACTGTCCAGAATGAAGTCATTAAGATGCGTGGTTTGTCTCTTCCTTCCACCGTATCTTCTTACGTTTCATTTTCACTTCGAATTGAGTTACCTAACTCCTGAAATGTTAGGGAAGTGGCATTTATTTCGATTTTTTCCTCTGGACAGGTTGTAACGCGTAAAGTCACTTCCTTGTGTTGTTTACATACTTGGCCAATAAATCGGATTCTGATCATTGCCATTGTGTACAAATGTCAATAGATGGCAACAAAGCACAGAAGTGATCATAGATTGTGGTTTACTGATGGTTTAATCTATTATATAGGCAGTTACTTAAATTAATTTAGGCGTGTCAGTTACTCGTGGTGTGCCCTGCGACTGACCAGTTCAGGGTGTAGTACGCCTTTTGCTCGTAGTCAGCTGGGATAGGCTGCAGCAACTGTTTAGGGTAAGCGGTGTTGAAAATGGAAGGATGGATGGCAGATAGAAATGTTTTAAAGTGCACTTGACGCGCAAATAAATAAATAAATAAATAAATAGAATAAGTGTGTTAAAATTGATCCACGCTCAAGCTGGCATAGTCTTTGGAGAGTTTCTAAGGCTCAGCTTGAAGTATCAACCTGACAGGTGAATCCGTGCAGGTTTTGGGAGATGAAAGGCTTTGGTGGGAGTCATAAAAGGACTCCAGCTTGGACAAAACAAACAGTTTCGGGAGTGAACAGAGTAAAAAGCTATTCTTCATCTTTGGGGGGGATCAGATGACAGAATGGAGATGAAACTGACTTCTACACACCCATCCCCTGACCTACATACGACTCTTGGAAAATGAAGTAAGCGTCCTCCCAAAGTTGAGCAAATGTGTTAAAAAGTGGATTGACGCTGCCAAGTGACCTGGTCCAACAAGTCACGTAGCTGAACAAAACTTTGTGGCTGACTATTTGCATACAAGCATCGTTGCGTCTCTGCAGTGCCAGTGCATGCCTCAAATGTGAAACTAGACAAGCAAGGACATCTTTTGCCCTCTGCTGATTTCTGCAACAGTGCCTGTGTGTCGAATCAAACTTGCATGATAACTACCCTACACCAAGTTTCTCCACCCCGTGACCTGAAGATCCACAGCTACTTTCGGGGGATGGCCAGACTATGCAGAAGCATCCAAATCCCCCAAATCATCAAATAAGACGAGCTGCATTTAATTTTTTGGGGTGGCGCACAGATTAGCGTTTGCTTGGGCACATACTTGATGGCGCGGTGTGTGGCGGACGGGCGGCTGGATGGGAAAAACGACCGGACAGACCGACCGAAGACGACAAAAGTGACCTGATCTAGATTTTCATGCTTGCTTCCTTGTTTCCTTATCACCCAACAAATTAAAAAGAGAAAGTAAAATGTTCAAGGTTTCTTCCGGGGAAGTTGATACTGGCAGGCCTCACACGGGATTTGTTCGATCTCTTGAAATGTAACGACGCACATGAGGCGCCGCGGGAGACTGTGACATGCTCTTACATAAAGCGTCCTGCTGTGATATGACGCTTCGTCAATTTGAGCTAAACTGAACTCTTACAAATCCCCTCGGCTGCACATTTAAAAGTTGTGTTTGAAATGCAAATGAGCACGATTAACTCGCAAACGGCGAGAGCTCTAACCAGTTGCCGTGATCTTATGCGGTATCTGTATTTTCCGCCAAGCTTAGTTGAATAGTAGTACAGGTATTATGTACCTTTGAAAATTTGACAGTTAAATGTGGCTCGCGCAATGGCATGCATGCTGTGGCCCAAAAATCTGAAGAAGACAGAAGGAGAAGACCGAAGTCCCCAAAATACGTCCTTATATTGTGAACCTCCACATCGCATTTGTGATCCGATATCAAGCAATAGCGCTTTGGCGACACCAGGTGGCCGCTATTGGTAATTACAACCCTTTTAGGATTATGGCATGGATTTTTGCGGTTGGTGTTAGGGCTCGGTTCAGAGTACCCGTATTTTAACATTTTGATTTCAGGTGCAAAATCCCCCCAAATGATTGCAAATGTACGTTAAATGTTGCAGAAAGAAAATTGTACAAAAAAAAATACTGCTGTTAGTATGAAAACGTATTTTGTAGTTTGATTGCCAAATGGACCGAAGGGGTTCGCTTCTCGTGCAAAGGCATGCCGAGCTCATGGTTGTCTTAGGTTCGTGCCGCTGGAATGCAACAATGCCATTCCCAGCAGCAACACAAGCCAGGTCGAAAGCCGTTTTCGCTGGCCCCGCTTGAAATGAGGAGCACTTAAGACTTTACAAACAGCTGTAAATCTGCCACAAGAGGCACAAAATAAAAAAAAAAAGCAAGAGTGCAGCAAGTGGCCGTAAAAGTCCTGTAAGAGAACAAATGACGGCACTGAACATTACATCATTAGCAATGTGTAAGAGAAAGTCACAGACGAGGAAATGCAACTTTTTGGACTTTCCTCGGGACAAGCAATTGCATAAGACACAGCAGACGAGGCCCCCAAAAGGGTGCCAGGAGCTGACGATTTTGCTGGGTTTCCTTCCGCTTGTCTAAAAATGACTTCCTATCCTGAAATGATCATTCAGCTATCTTAAACGCCGAGCGAAGTTCTTGAGGACAGACCCAATATGTCTTCGGCTGGCTGTCCAAACCTCAACAACCTCGGAGCTCATGGAGAAAAACACACACGCACGCACGCACACGCACACGCACACGCACACACACACACACACACACACACGCACACACACACACACACACACACACACACGGCCAGTTGCATCATAAACCATGACTCACTACGATGAGCGTACGTTGACTTCAGAGTAATTTGAATTCTTTTGAAATATCATAGCACAGGGTAAACAAAGTAGGATACGCCTTTGGTCCTCAGAAAACAAATGCTGAGAGAGCCCGTGAAAGAAAAAAATTGAAAGGGCCGGAGGGCTGAACAAGGCATGACATCATATGTCATGGAAACATGTCCGCTTCTGGACTAACGTAACCCGCGATTTGCCGAAAGTACATTATTATTATTATTCACATTATTAGCGAGCAAACAAGCCTAAATAATAGGCGAGCGTAAATTTACGTGACGTCACCCGTGAATCACATGTTTAGGATGGCAGTCAATGACTCACGTTTTTTTTTTTTTTTCACTCTTTGCCAATAGCGAAGAATTCTATTATTTTGTCGCGAGTCAGTGTTTGGTGGGACAAAAAGCGATCATTCTCACAGGGAGTCGAAATTGAGCGCCTGTCATCAGTGTGTGTTTTGGGTTTTTTTTCACCTGACTTGCTGCATGCTGGCAATGCGGCCTTGCTAATAACTTGATTCATGCGATGGATGGATGTGTCGGAGGGGAGCTGCAGCATTGCTGCTGCTGCTGCTGTCACATTCAAGACAAGGTCACCCATCTGTGCTTTCAGAACAATGGCGCACTGCACCCATAGCAGTGTCTCTCTTGTGGCAAGCCAAGGATGTGCCTGAATGTGTTGGCCACACACACAAGGACTGTGTTCATCTTGTCAACTTGTGCCATAGGAATCGAAACAACTGGATGTGACAAAATTGTAAGCACTTGAGTTTCTGTCCAGACTTTCTGTTTGTTTTAAAGGGTTGGATTTATGGCGCCCTTTATGACCGACACTCGTTTCACCTTGACGGCTTAGCCCCGCCCCCTCACTGATGAAGTCTAGTCCATTTTAGCTAGTGTATATAGCGTCAATTTGCAACAGGCAAGGCATTTTAACCAGTGAGCGGGGTCAAGAGGAACTTCGATCTTTATACATTTAATAAAAACTGTCATTTATTATTATCGGGGCGGCCCGGTAGTCCAGTGGTTAGCACGTCGGCTTCACAGTGCAGAGGTACCGGGTTCAATTCCAGCTCCGGCCTCCCTGTGTGGAGTTTGCATGTTCTCCCCGGGCCTGCGTGGGTTTTCTCCGGGTGCTCCGGTTTCCTCCCACATTCCAAAAACATGCATGGCAGGCTGATTGGACGCTCTAAATTGTCCCTAGGTGTGAGTGTGGGCGTGAATGGTTGTTCGTCTCTGTGTGCCCTGTGATTGGCTGGCAACTGATTCAGGGTGTCCCCGCCTACTGCCCGAAGACGGCTGGGATAGGCTCCAGCACCCCCCGCGACCCTAGTGAGGATCAAGCGGTTCGGAAAATGGATGGATGGATTTATTATTATCCTTATCATTAGTAGTAGTAGTATATTGGCAGTATGACTACTTTACAATAATTTAGCTTTTAGTATTTGTTATGTGTTTAATTTTACACCAGAGAATAATTGGTCATTTGGTGGGTGTTTGAATGTAATTTTCTTTGTCTTACATTGCAATCTGCAAAAATATATTTTTTTAAAAAACTAATATCGGCCGATGAACTGTTCCAGTTGATTTTTCAGTCGGGCCTTAGTTTTGAGTTACAAATCCAACTGCTAAGTCACACTAAGGTTGAAGCTGAGGTAAGCTGATATTGTCATCATTACATGTCATTTTTATCACTCAAAAAAGTCAATTAGACTAGATTCATATTGCCTACCTTTTTTTTTTTAAAATCCAAGAAAGACTTTTTCAAGTTTGGGGAACCCATTTGTCTTGTTGACAACGCACGCTCCGTACAGGCGTGTTTGAATGACTATGAGGTGGAAGAAGAAACACATTCAACACAGGTGGGACAAACTGCCCAAAGAAAATCCTGTACACACACTCTCGCCACCCTCCAGGAAGTCTACCAAACGCTAAATTTTGCCTTCCCTTGTTGTGTGAAGTGCACCCACAATCGTTGGGCAATATTTGCCGGCTCGGCGCTGTTGTCAAGCGAACCTTCAAGCCCATCAATGGAGCCCTGTGCAAGTGCAGGCTTCCGGGGGTGCGTGAATGGATCGGGCTGTGACTAAGAAGACAACAATGTGATACAGTGAGCCAGCGCACCCCCCCCCCCCACCCCCTGTAAGATGGAGGAAATGCAAATCGGGATTCTGCTTCTTCCCCTTTAACTTCCCGGCCAGGGAGTCTCAAAGACACAGTGTGACATCCATCTCCAAAGATGAGGCTGTCAATTCCTTAGTTTTTGTTGTACACTGAGGAATTTGGCTTTCAGTTCAGAAGATTAACATCAGGCAAAAATTCAGGATTTCCGCTTTGATTTCATGGTACAGTTTTTATATCGAGATGTGTTAAACAACTCTGGATTGAGCACCTTACGTTAGAAAACACCCAATTTTTAAAGGAGCAAAAGCTTCCGAACATGTGACCGCATGGGTTGGTTTTTTTTTTTTTGTTGCACAGGTATTGCATTTTCAAACATTAGATATTGCATGCCTTTGGCTTTGGGTTCACCTGTGAAAAGTGCATTTGCTGTTAAGCAAACATGAAGACTGGAGAGAAAAGCAAATCATTTTGAAGCTGAGAGGCAAAATCCACCACAGCTATTGCACAAACATCGGGCGTATTTATTTATTATCTGAAACACAAATGTCTTCAGTATACAACAACATCAAGGGAACTGACCTTGCCGTTTCAATAATTTTGTAGGGGACTGTATGTGACCTGTGTTTGGAAGGCGACAAGTACCTGTAGAGTGTGTACAGCCCTTCTCTCCCCAGCAGAGAGCTAGGACAGTCACATGTCATCGCGCTTGGATGGAATCATCATTTTTTTTCAGGAAATTATATATTTTTAAACGTCAATATTTGAGTTATTGAACAATGTATGTTTAAAGAGAGACTGCTATTCCCAATACTCCTGATTGCTTCATAATTTGTACAAACAACAAACTCACATCGTTTGTTTTTTTTTACCTGTGAGTGTATATATATATATATATATATGAAACTGGCCAAATCTGGGTATTTGGCAAACATACATGTTTGGTTCAGAATTGTGCCCTGTGATTAGCCTCTCGCCGAAGGAAAATGAATGGATGGACAAGAAAGGACTCTCCGAGTGCAGGCCTTGTTGTAAGGCGTCCAGACACCGTGAGTCTCATCCTTCCTGTGAGTCCCCCTCCTCGATGGGACGTTACCCCCAAAACAAGGCCATTGGACCCCAAGCACCCACCAGCCAGCACTATTCCCTCCCCAGCAATGATTCCCCGCTTCCTTGAACAAAGCTGCTGCCTCTAAAAAATACAAAAAGTCAAAAAAATTAAAATAAATAACAATAGGAAAGCCTCTCACCTCTACGTCCTCTGGTTTGCTTTAATCCAAGTCAAGTCCACTCAAAATGTCAGCTTTCATCATTGGAGGCTCCTCGTTTAGTTTGCGGTTTGCAAGTTCTCCACGCTCGGACGCCACCTTCGCTAGCCGGCTACGCTTCTGCGTCGTCGCGCCTCTTTCTGCTAAACCATCTCCCCCTTTTCAGCGGTGCTTCCCCCCACCCAGGTTCCATCCCTTTCAGTCCTTTCTTCGCTTTTTCTCCCTCCCACCGTCCGCGACCCCGCGTTGCTGTTGTCCAGACAGCCTCACAAAAGCTCCGCGACCCAGAGATCAGTTCTCGCGCGACACAGGCCAATGGCGAGGCAGGCCGAAGGCTCGCAAGTGACCAATGGGAGGCGTCAGAGGGGGAGTTTGGACCAATCGTGGGAGAGGTTGTGGGGCAAAGTACGCGGGTGGGAGGGAATCATGGCCAAACTGACTCGGCGGCCACTTCCGGGTTTCGCATCACTTTTATTGTGCAATCAAGGTATTTTTATATACACATTTTATTCACACACACGCAAACACACACACACACAGACAAATAACAGAAATAATAAATTACACTTGTGCCTAGTATAATTAGCAGCACACGTCATAATTTCGGCATTAACGGCATTATAATAGGCATAAAAAATAAATATTAATTTTTTTATTATAAATGGTCATCATTTTTTCGGATAATGGATGGGTGGATGGATGTTCTCCCCAAAAGCTCACAAAACACCTTGACCACAAGTTCCTTTGGGAATTTTCACAAATTTCTCACTGCAGCAGGAGTACAACTACTCATCTAATTGAATGGGATGTGCTATTTTCCTCAGCTCGTGAAGCCAACAGGAAACACAAAGGTGTCATCGGAAGATTTATTAAAACACAATGAAACAAATCCACAGTACAAATCAAAAGATGACCGTTCACTTGGTCGTCCAGTCGCTTGACAGCACAAGTCCGAAGAAGAACGTGCGTGTGCGTCTTGGGACGCCCCACGAGCCCAAAGTGAACCGCCATAGAAAAAGCTTCAGAAGCTGTGCATTCACTGCAACCAAAAGGTGCCTCGTCATGGTCTTTTTATTTTATTTTATTTTTTTTAGCTTTTGAAGCCATGTTCATTAGAAGCATGTACATACGCAAGATTTATAACATTAGACTGAAGTCTTGGTTTGTTTGTTTTTAGTAGACAGTACATTCATCCCGACTCCAGTTTGATTGCATGTGATCAGAATAGGTTGTCGCTGGCGTCCCCTCAAGGTCACGGCGCGGCGGACATTCATTTTTTTAAAATTCAATTTAGACGCTTTATTTACACGTTTGAGGTTTTGTCTGCAAAGCAGTCGTTTGCGACAACAACAAAAACAATAAATAGTGCATAAAAAAATTACAAATACAGTTTGATGAAATAAATAATATGCTGGCGAGGGGGATTCTGGATTTCTTGCGCTTCCATATCAAGACAATGATGGCAGAGGGTCACCTGACTAGACGTTCCACCGCAATCATCTCACAGAGGACATGATTTCAATTCTTACATACCACATCTTACGCATTGTGGAGCTGAACCGTAACATCGTGAGTCGATGGAAATTGGAGCCCATGTTAATCGTGGTCTTAAAATCATCCGGGTGAGTGTTTCCTACGGGGCATAGTTTTCCGTAAGACAGTGGTAGGGTTTGCAGACTTTAAAATGGAGGGCATGTATGATTTGACACAAAAAGCACAAAAGTTCAAAATTGCTCATGGAGGAATGAGCCAAAAGCCTTCCCACTGCTGTCATAAAACCGAGTTAGGGTTTGAATGTAGGGGTTCAAGACAGAATTTGGGTTTGCAGGTTAAGCTGAAAAATATATATATAAAATGATTGCAGAGGACTGAGGCAAGCACTGATGGTGCCATTGCAGTCTTTAAGTCAATCTCAAAAACACACAAATGACTGGAGATGACTGAAGCCACACTTGAGCTTAGATGGCAATTGGGTTAGGGTTTAGAAAACAGAAAGCTTTCTGGATCTGACAAAACCGGGATTGTGGCCAAACTGAGCTCTGACGGTCCCATCTCTGTCTTAAAACCAGCCGGCTTCCAAATTAGCATTTCAAGACGGGGTTGCCGGTTAGGGTTTCAAGCATAGAAAGCAGACAGCATTCTTGATTTGAAACAAAACCACAAACAAAAGTCTTCGCGGAGGACTGAGGACAAAACGGCATTGATGGTCCCATCGCAGTCTTAAAAACGGTCAAAGCAAAAAGAAAAGGCATCTTTTGTGTTGGGGAATCAATATAAACATCAAGGGAAACCCTTCACTCACAGAATAGCAGTCCCACAAACCAATCCAAATCAATCAGTTCCAACGAGGGCCCGCATACGGCCCCGCAGCCCTCGGTTGCCCACCACCGTCCTGAGAGTGCCGCCAACATTCAAAACCGAAACCATCACAAGTATCGAACTCAAAACACGCTGCAACGCATCTAGATCCTGCGGGTGTCACCGATGAGACCATCCGCGTGAGGTAAAGACCGTCGCGACCAGCCGGTGGCGCACTTTCAGGCATTTTACTGCATCCATGAAGAGGCTCTCAAAAAGAATCAACACGACATGAATGACAACAACACATGAAGGAAAACTGCATTCAAATGTCCACTGGAAAAAAAAAACAAGAGAGGACAAAGTCACATTTTACCTCAGTCCTGACATCTTGCCGGAGGTTTTTCAGTTAAATATATCAAGTTTAAAAAACCTCTGGAAAGGTAAAAGTGCAATTCTTCAGATTCAATACGTCTGCAAATGAAAACCAAAAGGAGGAGGACGCGGCCCTGGAGAGAGAAAGCGTCTCAGTCCTCGATGCAGATGACATCGCTGGCTTTGCCGGACTTCAGGTCGGGCGTGGCCGCATCTCGCAGGGATTCGAAGGTCTTCTTGTCCAGGTGACTGCTGGGAGGACCGTTGGACACTGAAGGAAAACGTTCCAAGGATTCATGTTAGACGGAATGGAAGAAAAAACAAAAAAACGAAGACTGAAAGGGGAACCACCAGACCTCGCAAGTTGAAGTAATTCTGTTTAACACAATTAACTTCAACAAAATGTTCCTGAAAACTTGTATGCAACTTTGAGATGTTTATATGGTCTTGTCATACAAAATCAAGAGCTTTTATCTTTACATGTTTTTGTTTTTTTTGCACTTGTCAGAGTGCAAAAAAAACAATTCCGACAGTTGCCAAGGTCGTTTTGGTACCTTGAGTTTGTTTTGAAAATGAAGAAAAAATTCCATGTCGGATTTGATGCTTGTCAGTGTCATTTAGGTACCTCAACACGACGACTATTCTGAAGATTTTACTGTTCAGGTTATTGTGTTACCGTGTGCTATGTTTCAAAATCAATCGCGGCTCTTCCATCCAGGTGTCTTATTCAAACAAAACTTTTCAACACGGGTTTTTACAGGTGCCAAGGTCATTTCCACACCTTCGGCTTTACGTTCCTGACCGGCGCAAGTCTGGCGCGAGAGGCAGTCTAAATCTGCGCAGGGGGCAGGGGCTCGACTTTGTTTTGGTATTTTTGCAGAGGCACACAGTTCGCCACCACGCAAAGCGGCCCATCTCATTACCTTTAAAATCCGCACGTGTGCAGCGCGGAGTCGTTGACAAGGCAGAAGCCATAACTGATTTGCTGGAGTCTATCCAGGACACCAAATTGACCTCCACGCGTGGACGATGCAAAAGTTGGCCATGGAGCTCACAGATGTGTGAATGGTGTGAACCACCAACCCAAAACCACAACTCCCCTCCCCTGTCCTGTATAGATGTGCCTGTTTTTTAATCAAAAATCAAAAGGGCTGGAGTTGCTTTTTCTTACCACTGACATATGGCCCGAGAGGCATCTGACTGTAATTGACCATGGGCTGTCCCCCGGAGGCCCTGAACGCACCCCCAAATGTGCCTCCGTACAGCTGGGAGCACGTGAAACCTCCCTGGCTGAAAGTCTGATCAAAAGAAAAAAGAAAAAAAAAAGAGAGAGAGAGAGAAAAACATTTATTTAATGCCGAACCAGTGATTCTGTATGACATCTAAATCTCTATCGGGGCACCTGCTGCGGGGGAGGTTCACCACCTCGGCTGGTGAGGCGGCTCAGGATGCTGCGCTCGGACATCTGCAGGCGGGCCGACACGGGCGGGATGCGGGACAACATGTTGGGCAGCCGCGTCACGTCGGCTTTCATGTCGCTAAGGAGCTCCTCCAGCTGGTTCAGCACTGCGCGCGCGCACACACACACACACACACACACACACACACACACACACACACAGCTGGATCTCAAATCATCTTTCGCCATGAAAACGAATGGAAATGTTGTTAAGCCGTTACATCTCCTACAAAACTAAAAAAAAAACAAACGTGTAATTTCATGTCATGCAGGACCTTGTCAGCTGAGTCCTGTCAGAATTTTGCTTGCTGCAAAATTCTCAAAGCTGACAGACACAGACAGACAGACAGACAGAGACAGACAGACAGGACAGACGCCATTATGGATCCTGAGGATGACCTTTGTGCAGCACGGCATTGGCCGGCTTGTTCCCGCCCAAGGACTCTTTGGACAGGTGCTGGTGTGACTCGGCCAGACACTCCACCTCGGTGAAGCGCGTGTTGAGAGCCATGGCGGGGTGTCCGGGGTCCTGGCTCATGTTGAGGTAGGCGGCGCGCCGGAGCTGCTCTTCGATCACCAGCGCTTGCTCCAGCAACTGCGCCAACCGCAAGACATGCAACATAGCTTGCGTTACAACGACAAGATTTCAAGCATCCTCGGTAGGGCTTGGATTCTAAGTCAGGGTGAAGGTTTCGAACAAGGGTGGCGGTCTCAAATGAGTTTTTTTTTTTTTTAATGTCCAGGTTGGTCTTCCAAACAAGGGTTGACATCTAAAATTAGCAAAGGTTACCGTTTCAAACTCGGGTTTTAAGAGTCATGACGGTTCCAATCAAGGGTTCAGGTTTCCAATTAGGGTTTGAAGCCAAGGATCAGGTGCCCATCGATAGTTAGGATTGCAAACCTAGGTTTGGAATTAGGGTCCTGGTTTCAAGTTAGGTTTGTACTGTTCAGCCCTGGCAACCGGCGTCGCCACCCCTCCCCCACCCCGCCGCCTCCCTTCGTCCGTGCATCCCCCACTGGCCTTGAATCGCCGGGCCAGGAACTTGTTCTTCATTTCCAGGTAGTTGCCCTTGTGCATCTCGGTCTTGAAGGGCTCGTTGAGGATGGCGTAGCGCGGGTCGTTCTGGATGTCCTGCCAGCGCGCGTAGCCGTGCCTGCGCTTCAGTCAAGGGGACACACGCAAGTGCCGCCGCAACAGCCCAAATGCCCACTTGAAAGGAAAGGATACGTGACGATGCCCGCCAGCAGCCAGTAGTCATGCCGACGGTGCCAGATGTCGGCCATTTTGCCGGACGACACAGCCGCCCGCTCCTCCGTCTGCCACAGCGTGTGTAACTCTTGAGACGGGAACACATCGATTTTGAGTTCGCTTTGGCATTGGCGCTACAAAGAATGGCAGCGAGGCGTCCCATCCAAACGGGCGGTCGGTTCACCTGTGAAGCCTCCATCAGCGATATTGAACATGAACTTGGTTTTGAATCCGTTCTTGTCCTCCTTCCGGGCGTCCTCCGATTCATCCGGCGCGTCTTTGTCGCCATTCAGGCGAGTGTCCGCAGTGGCGGCGTCCTCGCTTTTCACCTCATCTGCACCAACAACACACAGGAAGAAAAAGGAAAAAAAGGAGAGGGAAAAGGTCCATTTTCTAAATTGAGCTTTTTTTCCAATTTTGCTGGAGTAGCATGCCTGCCGCCTATACATGCATTGTCGGTCTGCACTTTTTGAAGCAACGATCCAACAGATTGTATTTATGTCAGATTATCTGGCGACCCCTGATTTGAGAAACGGTGCCCTTGCATCCTGACCTGCTTTGCTTTCCTTCTCCTCGCCGTCTTCTCCCTCGGGAGGCTTCTCCGCTTCTTTGGGCTGACTCTCACTTTTAGGCGAGTCCTGACTAACCGTCCTCTCTGCCGGTTTGTCCTCTTTGTCGTCTCCTCCCGTTTTCTCCTCGGAGGCCGCCTTGGTCTGGTCGCCGTCAGCCGCTTCCTTCTCCTTACGTCGGTTCGCCTCCTCCTCCTCCTCTTCGCATGCATGCGCCGGCTCCGCACATGTCTGCACGGATGCGAAAACGATGCAAAAAAAATGAGCGTGTAACAATTTCATACATGTTGTCCATTTCAAGAAGAAAAAAAAGGCACATACATCCTGCTCCGACTGTTTCTTGCCGTCTTGCTCAGCTGCGTCCTTGTCCTCAACGGGACCCTCCAACTTCTCTACAAAAGCCCAAAAGAAACTTGAAAAGGAATGGCGTTTGCTGCATTCAAGGAGAATGGGAAATGAGACAGTTCAGCCACTGTCAGCAGTCCTGCCGCAGAGCCAGCTTGGGCAGTGGCACCCCCCCCCCCCACTCCAAAAAAAATCTATATTATCTGTGCTATTTTTTTGCGAACCTGGCGGGTTGGGCGTCCCGGGCTGGGTGGCGACCGGGCTTGCCTGTAGCGGGGTGTTGGGGTCTGACGAGACACTCTCGGTCAGTTTTTTCAGCTCCATACCAATGGGGATAAGGTCCGGCGAGCTCAGCTTTCCGTTGATGTGCTCAAACTCTTGCACCTGCCATCCACATGTAGACAACCAAACATTCACACCCACAGTCACACCAATTGCACACTACAGTACAGTGCCATATAATAGCAGACAGTAATAACGTCATTCAATCGAATTTGGAGAATGAATCAGTTTGCATGTCATGATTTCGTGCTTGAATTCAAAAGAACTCCTTCTGGTGTGCACAACTTGGACACCAGGCGGCAGTATAATATATACAAACACCTACAGGAAAAAGATGGTCGCAACAGCTCAGTAAACTACTGTACTATTAGTTGTATTTCAGAGGATAAAGAATATATCCCTGCGAGTATTGTTATAGTGTCTGTCTACATGTGTGGCTGCGCTGTTTGTGTTCAAATATCAGTTTCTTAAAGTAGTGGTCCACAACCATCGACACATTTGGTATCGGGCCAGACAGACAGTTTTTTATTCACTTATTTTATTTTGTAGCGGAGCATATACGCCCAGATCGGGATTGTACATATATGTTGGGTGGAGTTGGCATTGACCTTTTTCCTGACCAGCGACATGACCCCGATCCTGGTGAGCACGTGCTGTCGGGACAGCCCCTCGCGCGGAACACCGTCCGCAAACGTCTCCGCCCCGTCGGCGCCCGGCTCGCACAGGTGTCTCATAAACAGAGACACGTAGGCCCTGGTCACATCACAATGACAATGACGGCGTGTAGTTATTGAAATGAACTGCTCATGGTGAAATATCGACCCCAAAATGGCGGAAACCTTCAATTTCCCTGCACTGTAATAACATTCAATTATGTCATTTGGGAAACTTGGCTCTCTTTGATCAACTGGATTTGAATGCTGAATTGTTCCTTTGTCTTAAGTGTATTTTTCATTTGTGTTCTAATGTGGCGATGAAACCGCTCCAAAATGGAGTGTTCACCTGAACTCGCGTTCGCTCTTCCCTCTCAGGTCCCGCACAATCCAGTGGGAAGTGAAGGCGTCCTGGGGAGGCATGCCCCAGCGCATGATGGCGTTCAGGAAGGCTTTCCTCTGCCGGGCGTTGAAGCCGAGAACCTGAACAGCAACGTATGTCCCACATCACATCAGACACACGTACAGTGCAGCGAAAAGGTTTTTTGACCCATGCCTCCAATCATCCGTATTTCTTACCCTAAATCTAATTATAAAAAGTCAAGACTCTTGTTTCATCCCAACGCAGAAAATTGGCTTGAATAACAAAAATAAAAGCGATGAAATGAGGGATATAATACATTTTCACAACAGGCCAGACATTTTTTGCCTCTTATTAGATAAGATTATTTGGCGTTAAAATCAGCTTGATGATCATACGATAAGTAGGGCAAAATAAAAATAAAAATAAATCCCAAAAGAGAAAGGGGGCAAACACTTTTGCATGTTTGTGACACCTCCACGGTCCAGTTTTTACCTCGATGCTGCCGCCGACTCGGGCCAGCAGGGGGGGAAGGGGCTTGTCTTTGTCGTTCCTCAGATGGCGGCGAGAGTGTCGGCGTCCACCTGCAACAAAGACAAACAGTCAGTCAAATCCAAATGATAAATATATTTTACGGCTTGCATTTTAGTAATCCCCCGCCTGGTGATTTGCTATTTTCGCAAAATTGTTTGCCTTTTTCTTTTTTTGGGGTGGAACTTCCATTTATTTACAGTTACACCCTTGCAGCACGTTTGATGAATGTAGTGAAAAGAGTTTGAAAACGAAACGTTGTTTTGTATGATAGTTGGCTGAAGATGACTGTGTTGCGTTGCAGACACTCACCAGACACTTCAACGGGTACACTTAACCACTGATCTAATGGGAAAATGCTTACGTCGACCATTTGCCGATGTCCCTAATAAAGCGTCCCTAACAAAAAGGAGCGGAATACCTTCCGGCCGCTCCTCGAAGTCTTCGTCCTCGTCCTCGGACCCCACCGAGTACTCCGACTGGTTGTCTGAAACATCATCCTGCCACTCTGAGCACCCACACATCAGAGACGACAAAGTACATTGCTTCCGTCGGATGCCGCCCGGGGGCGTCGCGCCAGCCAGCTCAGCGAGCCCGCCCTGGCTTTTAAGCAAGTCGGAGAGGGTGCTCTCCAAAAATGTTGAACCTCTCTTGGTGGCTGAGCGCTTGAGGAGAGTCCTCATGGCGGAACTCACGTACTTGAAAGATCACACTCATGGAGGTCAAAAGCTGTCATTGAAATTCATCAAGCTGGGAGGACGGAAGAAATACGCGCACGTTCTGTGCTGACGTTCTGGTCGTGGAAGCCGATGAAACTGCCTTCAGTATGAAAATCCAAGAGTGCAAAAGCTAAGATGGACTACCGGTAATTTGATAAGAGCATGTATGTATGTAATGGAATCTAATGGACAGCGCGCCTTCCACGTGGCATCAAACAACAGGACCACCAAAAACGTACTCGACACACGAGCATGCCAAGTTCATTTGCGGAATCGTTTTGTCGAGACAAATACAGTGGGACCTTCCGGTAGAAAAACAATCTGCTCCAATGTGAGGCCATCGCTGTCGAAGAGGTTACAACATGCAGTTTTTCTAAGCATATCATTCCGATTGTCCCCCCGCCCCCTTTTCCAATTGTAAAGTTCCACTGTAAATGTACAAAAATGTCCTCCATCCGAAACGTGACTCGGACGCGCCACTATGAAAGATGAACCCTGGGCGCAAACGGCAAGCGCAGATCCGACGCTGGCCTTGGTTGGCGGCGCCTACCTTGGTCCTCCTGGGTGGTGTCGTTGTAGTTGACTTGTTTGCGGATGCGCTTGCCCTTGCCGAGGTTGCGGGCCAGATCCTCCTGCTGCTGCTCGTAGTGATGGCGCAGGAGCTTCTCCCAGTAGTCCGGGTCCACGTTCTCTTCCTGCTTAATGATCTCGCGTTCCACCTCCTCCTGCACGCGCACGCAGGATGCCAAAGGCCTTGCTGAGCTAACTTGGCGGTCTACATCTTTACTCAGTGCTTGTCAAACAGATGGACTCAAATGCAGTCGCTTCTTTTTTTGTGACCTCACAAATTGCTCTTCCTCACCTCTCCGTCCTCCTCTTTGACCACGTACTGGGCCACCTTGAAGGAGCTGAGGTACTCATTCATGTTCTGGATCTCCGTGTCTTCCGTGGCATCCTGGCTGCGGTCCAGGAGCTTGGAGATGGCGTCGTCGTCGTAGTGGATCACGTTGCCCTCCTCGCCGTCTTTGTTGTCGCCTGACGATGATGGAGGGGCAGAAAGAAACATTTCAATCAAATCACTGGGGGGAAAAAAAAGGGTTAGCCGCGTTTTACTTATTACTGTGGTTGTAGTTCCTGGTGTAAGGGTTAGCAACAATAAAAAAAAACAAATAGGCTACACAATTCATGAAAGAACACAATATTATGTTTAGGAAATATTACTAAAAATAGACAAACAAAAAGATTTTATTGAATATCTATATTCAATTACGAATCACATTAACTCATTCACTCCCAAAGACGTTTTTAAACGTCTTTTCAGACTTGGTCTAGAATTGGCTGGTCCTGAATGAGTTAAGGACTGTTTTTAATATCTTGATGACCTTTTCGATTTATCCATGTGAAAAATGGCATGTGGTGAAAAATGGGAAAAGAAAAATAGGAATTGTTGTGCAGTGTGGTAAGGCCGTACCCCCCATGGTGCGCGCCGCCTCCATCTCGTCCTTGAACAGCTCCTCCGTGCCAAACTTGAGGATGTCGTCCAGCTCCTGCTTGGACATGGAACCCGTCTTGGAGCCCAAGCCGGGCCGCACCACCAGGTGGGTCAGCATCATCTTCCTCTTGGCTACTTGAGTGATCCTCTCCTCCACCGAGCCCCGCGTCACAAAGCGGTAGATCATCACCTTCCTGTTCTGGCCGATGCGGTGCGCTCTGCTAAAAGCCTGAAAAGAAGCCACCGTCATCAGCAGTAGACTAAACATACCAAAAAACCACCCCCAAAACGGAGGATTCTGTTTCTTTTGTTATTTTCATTTGATACGAAATAAATCAGAAATAAAGTGAAGGAAGGCTTACTTGGATGTCATTGTGAGGGTTCCAGTCTGAGTCGTAGATGATGACGGTGTCTGCGCTGGCCAAATTGATTCCCAGGCCTCCGGCTCGAGTGGAGAGCAGGAAGCAGAACTGCTGAGCGCCTGGTGCTGCAACCCGAGAATGCAAAGGTAATTCTGCGCGCGCGTTACCTCAGCGTCCTTTACAGAACACATCAACCCGACTGCAGATGAACAAAGGCAGCGCTCCCATGAATTACAGTCCCTAATTCCTTGACGGCGTTGTTGCTCTCCCACGACTGAGCAAAACCCACCGTTAAAGCGGTCGATGGCTTCCTGCCTCAGGCCCCCGGTGATGCCGCCGTCGATGCGCTCGTATTTGTAACCCTCAAACTCTAGGAAGTCCTCCAGCAGATCCAACATCTTGGTCATCTGCACAAATATCCCAAACGATATTTAATGGTAATGAAATGGAAAATGCACAGCTGGATAATCAGTACAAACTAACAAACAAACAAATAAAAAAGGGAACCCTTTTTGAGATAAACAAGAAAGTGTGTGAAGGCTCCAAACTGCGTGTAAATTTTGCTCCTAAATTTACAACAGTGCAAGTACATTTGTCATGGACTCACGATTGTGTGACCAGTAAATTTGCTGAGAATATGGTGAAAAGCAGCGGAGTGAATATTTCCTGTGCTACTTGACTGAAAGTGTGCACCACAAATGTTTCTACTTGCGCTCCGAATATTTTAAGTTGGGGCAACTGTCCCCCCATGTCAAGAAAGTTAGTCTGGAGCCCGCTGCCTTTGCACAAATGTGCACACCCCCCCTGTGTTTTGAATGAACCAATAGCAATCAAATTCATGTTGACGTCAGTGCGTCAACAAACACTTTTGCGGCACTTTGGGTTAGAAACGATAGATCCACTTTGGCAACATTCTATGGGCCCAATTCCAGAACGACGTGCTACTTTGCCTGTGAGAAAATGAGAACTCTGTGGCCTTCGTCCTTAAGCTTCTTCAGCATTTTCTGGAGCAGCGTCAGCTTTCCTGACGACTTGACCAACTGGTTGCCGTCGTACGAGCCGTTGGGCAAAACGGGAGCTTCCTACAAGAGAGAAGCGCCCACGTCAGTGACCCCCACCCCCGCGCGGCTCTTCAAGAAAACATTTCGACACGCAGTCGCACCACAGCAGCTACGGGGAAGAGGTAGGGATGGTTGCAGCACTTCTTCAGGTCCATCATGATGTTGAGCAGGGACACTTGGTTGCCACCGCCTTTGGAGTTGAGGGCCTCGAAGTTTCGCGTCAAGATGAACTTGTAGTACTTCCTGATGGGGCGAGAGCACAAAGTCACCAACTGTATGCATCGGGGCTGCCAATAGAACAAACACAATTCACCAACTCGTCCCTAGTATAGCGCTGGGCCGTTTATCAGCGAATATTTGCCCATGTCTTGTTTTTAATTCTCCGTGAATGGCTGAAAAACTCACCTGTCCTATTTTAATGCCATCCTGTGGCCAAGGAACTCTGTTGAAGTGAGGGAAGGAGCCTTCATTTATTCAGGCCATAGCCGTGTCTAATCGTCTAGTTTTGTTTAGTCGAGTGACATCTGCAGGCAAACAGTTTTGAGTGAGTTTCAATTACAGGGCTCGGTACCTATCCTCTGTGAATAGCGGGGTGCGCTCTATGAGCCCTATTTTTATTTCTTTTTTCTTTTTTGAGAGGGGGAGAAAGGGGGGGGATTATGGCATATTTTCCAGAATAAAGGAAGTAACATAAAATAAAGGGGCTTCTTTTGAAATGCAAGTGTGAAAATAGGACTTTCTTCGATTGCTAAACTAAGACTTTTCAAGATGCTAATATTGCAACTTGGAAAAATCCATCTTTATTGCCAGATTTGGGACTTTTCATGTCGACCAAAAACAGCTTTGTTACTGTGGAATTAAAAATGTTTTGACCTTCAAAATTTTTGAATTTATCTCATGACATTGAAATCCATCCATCCATCCATTTTCCGAACCGCTTGATCCTCACTAGGGTCGCGGGGGGTGCTGGAGCCTATCCCAGCCGTCTACGGGCAGTAGGCGGGGGACACCCTGAATCAGTTGCCAGCCAATCGCAGGGCACACAGAGACGAACAACCATCCACGCCCACACTCACACCTAGGGACAATTTAGAGCATCCAATCAGCCTGCCATGCATGTTTTTGGAATGTGGGAGGAAACCGGAGCACCCGGAGAAAACCCACGCAGGCCCGGGGAGAACATGCAAACTCCACACAGGGAGGCCGGAGCTGGAATCGAACCCGGTACCTCTGCACTGTGAAGCCGACGTGCTAACCACTGGACTACCGGGCCGCTGACATTGAAATATTTTTTTTTTTAACTATTTTATTCCTTTAAAAATAAAATGTATTATTATTATTATTATTATCACGAGGAGGTCCTTGGAAACCTCCTCCCCCGGACTCCGAAAATGTTGAGAACCTGTGGTTTCCATAGATTTGACATATTTTGCGGCCCCACTGACTTCTGCATGGGGCTGAGCTCCACCCGCACGATCAGCTCCGTCTTGGCCGGCATGTTCTTGAAGACGTCCGCCTTGAGCCTTCTGAGCATGTGCGGGCCCAGCAGGTCATGGAGTTTCTTGATCTGGTCCTCCTTGGAGATGTCGGCAAATTCCTCCAGGAAGCCCTCAAGATTACTGCGCGGTTTTAAAAAAAAATAAAAATAAAAAAATGACTCACTAAGAATCCATACGATGCACAATCAATCACAGTTGTTGCCCAGTCACTGAAAAGTCAGTCACTGACTTGCACAAAAGTGGGATTTATTCACGAGAACCTCCACAATGGGTGTAATGCATGCCGACTGAGTAAACGTAACAACAGACGATTTGAAGCGGCCGGACATACTTGAATCGCTCCGGCGTGAGGAAATTGAGCAAGTGGAAAAGCTCCTCCAAGTTGTTCTGAAGAGGAGTTCCAGTTAGCAGCAGCTTGTAGTAGATCTTGTAGCCATTGAGGATTCTGAAAAACTGCACGGGACAAGCTTACAGTAAGGGTACACCTTCAGGGGGCCCTGAGCAAAGTGGGATTTTGGGGCCCCCTTTTACCACCAACAATTTACACATGGGCATCCAAATATCCATACAAGCACTTTACCCAAATGGCAAACGGGCAAACCCGTCACGGCAAAGTAGACTTCAGTGGTTATAAGTGGCTACATCGGCAGCAAAGCAAAAACATTCTTCAAAACATCATCGTTACTTGTGACTGTGTGTAAGTTGCATTGCAGGACTGCCCCCCCCCCCCCGCCACCCTCCAAAAAAGAGGACATCTCAAAAAACTGTGAAAAAAAAAAGAAATAAACCTAACAATAACCCCAAAACTCCGCCAGATGGCGCCAGGGGGGGAGTTGTGGAGCCCGAAGCCCGATCCCTCACTGTTGTAGCTTTACCTTTGACTGGTTGTTCTTCAGTCTGTGGGCCTCGTCCACCACCAGGCAAGCCCAAGTGATGGATCCCAGGATGGCTTGATCGATGGTAATCAACTCGTAGGACGTGAGCAGCACGTGGAACTTGATGGGCGTGTCTTTCTGCGAGACGCAAGAACACTTGGAGACGCAAGCTCGTCTTTTTATTAACAAGAAAGCAGACGAGGGCTTCACGGAACCTTCATGCGGAAAGCTTTGCGTCCCAGCTTGACGGCGCTGTCCTCGAAGGTGAACTCGTTCTCCCGGATGATGGCGCGGCTGTCTTTGTCGCCGGTGTAGGTCACCACATAGAAGTCGGGGGCCCACATCTCAAACTCCCGCTCCCAGTTGATGATGGTGGACAGCGGCGCGCTCACCAGAAAGGGGCCTTTGGAGTGACCCTGGATGACCGCAGCGCACACATTCACACACAGTTTGAATTTGGGGGGCGGGGGGGGCAGACGTTGGCAAGCACAAGGACGGGGCTCACCAACCTTTTTGAAACTGAGAGCTACTACTTGAGAAGTGATTCGTGCAAGGGGCTACCAGATTGATACACACTTGTGAAATAGCAAAGGTTCCTTTAATTTGTCAAAATGGGATTTGTAATTCATGATATTCGCTCAAGAGAAGGCATTGATCATGATCATGACGTCTCACGATAATTAGGAAACAGACCTATTAAGAGGCAACAATTGGCTTTGATCAAAACGCTTGTGGGCCGTGATTTGTGGACGTTTGTTTTTCTAAAGTGTGTCATATATTTTTGTTGTATTTTTACGACACCGCACTTACCCCGACGTTTATTTTGTGTTGCAAATAGGAAATGCGCAAAACTTTCAAAAAGCAAAAACTAAGACTAAAATGAAAAAAAAAAAACCACCATCCACAAACCCACGAAATTGAAAAAGCAAAACTCAACTCTCACGAAAAATCCCCAAACTATTTGGCAGTCTAACCCTGATCCGAATTGTGTTGGCGTGTGGAATATGGTTGACCTCTTTGTAGAGCGAGTAGAGGAAGACGATGGTTTGCACCGTCTTGCCCAGGCCCATCTCGTCGGCCAGGATGGTGTCGGTGCCCTGCGCCCACGAGAAGCGCAACCAGTTGAGACCCTCCAGCTGGTACGGGTGCAGCGTCCCCCCGGTGGCGTTGATATACCACGGCTGGTGCTCGAACTTGATGGTCGGCTGCGGAAGCCGCGGTTAGTCACGGCGATGGGGGAGGAAATTCTTCCCCGTCGATCTCGTGAGCTTACGTCGATGATGGGAGCGTCTGGAGGGATCTCCCTCTTGGGCTGCTCCTCTTTCAGCTCGGGTCCTTTCGACGGCACCGCGGGGCGCTGGTCCTCGCCTAAGATTTGCTCCCTGGACGACAAAAACGTGGCTCTTTGCCTGCCTTACAGAGATGACTGGGACGCCAACTGGGATTTTGGCGTACCTGTGGTCCCAGTAGGACGCTTTATGGCTGTCGTATTCCGGCACGTCGAAGTCATCCACCTCCCACGTGCACTGGTCGTAAGGGAGGTCTCGCCACTTGATCAGGTAGTGCACGTCCCCGTCTTTGTCAAAGCTACGCACACGCGCGCACATCGGCAGGGCACATTTTTTACTTCGCTAGTGTCCTTCCACTGACGCAAAGAATATAAGAGATATTAAAGAGCAATTTTAAACCATGAAATGAAAAAAAAAAGGGCAATGTTGAAAAAATGTTTGTTCCAACTCAGCGTGTATATTCTGGTTTCAAACAAGAGTTAAGAAGCTAGGTTAAGGTTTCAAACATGGCTTCGGTGTCCAATTGGAGTTCCAAGCCAAGGTTGAGGTTTCAAACAAAGCATTATGGAGCTTTATTAGGATTTCAAACAATGGGGAAGCTTTTTAAGTAAGCTTTTTGAGGCCAGTGAAAAAATTCCAGCTCAGCGGGAGGCAGTGGCGTACCTGTGATTGACAACGCGGTGGATGATCATCCACTCGGGCTTGATGCCGTATCGGTAAAAGCGCTCCTCCATGGCGGCGTACTGCGGATCTTTGCTCTTGCGCTTGTCGCTGTTGAGCTCCTCCTCGCCGGAGCCGTAATCGTACGGCGGTGGCTCATCCATGTCGTTCTTGCGTTGGTAGTTGCGGTACATCACCGTGTGGTAGAGTTCCAACTGCGCAAGCGCGTGCACACACGCAGTGTTTCAACGTGGGTTCAGGATTTCAAATTAGGGATTCAAATAGTGTTTCAAATAAAGGTTGCATGCCAAGGTTGGGTGTTCAAGACTGGTTTAGGGTTTCAAATTAGAAGTTCCTGACAGGTTGAGGGTTTC
Organism: Hippocampus guttulatus; assembly: GCF_054856545.1. Taxonomy (NCBI): domain Eukaryota; kingdom Metazoa; phylum Chordata; class Actinopteri; order Syngnathiformes; family Syngnathidae; genus Hippocampus; species Hippocampus guttulatus. Next base: position 21,021,295 of record NC_141268.1, on the reverse strand, counting down.
CTACAAGGGCAATGGTTTTCAAAGTAGGGCTTCAAGCCAGGACCGTGGATTCAAATGAGCGGTTTGAAAAAGGATTAGGGGTTGAAAGTAGGGTTTCAAGGCAGGCGTGGGGTTTTAAATAAAGATGTTGGTTTCAAAGACGGATTTCATGCCAAGGGTGGTGGTTTCAAGCTCGGGTTTTAAATCGGTGTGTGTGTGGGGTTTGTGTCCCAATGATTGTCACCTGCAGCTCGCTGGCCCAGGAGCAGTGCCAGTAGGACAGTCCGGCCCACTTGACCAGGAACTCCCGCTCGGGGTGGCCCTTGAGGGGCGGCGGCTTGCTCAGGGGGTCGGCGGCGGGGTGGCCGTCCGGGGCCGCCGGCGGCTCGGCGGGCAGCGGGGCCTCACCCCACATCCAGTGCATGATCTTTTGCACTTTGCCTTTCAGGGGCGGGCACTACAAATAACATCAATGCGGGGATGAAAATGTTTGAGCGAGCAGCAAAAGGCTAACAAAACATTCGACAAGTGAGACAGTCAGAACAAAAGTGGATTAACTCCATGGTTGTCATTTTGATGTTAAGTGCGGAAAGGAATTCTCGATTTATTTCCAACTTTGATAAATAGGAGGCGACGCATAATTGCACTCAGATGTCGGGAGTTTTCATCAGCGCAACACGCGGCCAATATTTTGGAAAGCACATAAAATCATTCACAAAAAGAATGATCATACTGGAAAGCTTAATAGTAAATCTATGCTATTTTTCATGTATAGTGCATTGTTTTTCTTCTGCCATCTCAAATAATAGATCGATTGATAAAAAAAGAAAAGAAAAAGTGAGGCAGAGGGAGGAAAAAGAGCAGCCCCGGCCGGGTCTAAGCTCCTGTCGGACCACCGGTATGTGGGCGCCCTCGAGTGGCACGTGAAAAAAAATCAGTTAGTTGTATTTAACTTTGACGTTCAACTATTATATTTGCATGTAATTTCTGAGAACTGAGTAGAAAGGTTAAAAGAACTCCGTCGTGGCAAACCGTGGACGCATATATGCACATAGATCACACGAATCACAACTAATGAAGTCTATTTATGAGATATTATCGACAATTATGCACACATTGGTTGCATTTTTGTGCATTTTCTTGGGCTCTTCGTTGCAGTGAATAAGCGTCGGCTCACCAGACAGCGCGGACAAATCCACTCGCCGTTGGGTATCTCGGGCAGCGGCGGGTTGAGGCAGTGGATATGGTAGGAGGACGGACAGGCGTCGCAACACAGCAGCTCCCCGCCGTCCTTACACACTCGGCAAAACTCCATGTGGTCGTCTTCTTCCTCTCCGGCCGCCTCCTCCTCTTCCTCGTCTTCCTCTTCTTTGGCTTCCCACTGGATGCCCTCCTTCTCCTGCGGGCGCACAGTTTGAATAACGGTGTTGCTTTGGCACCATCTGGTGGTATCTTTTTGGACCAAGGAAACAAAGTGAGGTGAGTTGAGGAGCTTCACTGCAACAAAGTAGGCCTTTGCGATCATCTTCGGGGCATCTGAAGGAAATGAAAACCCCTTCCTGGGGGAGGATTACTCCAACTATTCATTCAAACTCCTTTAAAAGTCAAATAGGCCGACTACATACAGTAGATATCAAAAGTCTACACACCCGTGTTCAATTGCCAGGTTCTTGTGAGATTAAAAAATGAGAAGATAAATCATTTTAAAACGTAGATACAGTATTTTTTTTTTAATTTTGTCGAAAGGCAAACTAAAAATAAGCAACAGAGATAAAGTAATTGCGTAAGTGGGCACATCCTGAGGTACCTGGGGCTGTGGCTGTTTTCAGATGAAACCAATCACATTCCAACATCCGCCACCATCAATCAGAGGCATTTTACTCTGATTAAGTTCAGATGTCCGATTCAGCTGTTCATGACTTTTTTTTTTTTTTGCTTTCTTGGAGAAATCTGAAGGTTTTGTTCTAACACCGACTACTATTTCTAACTGTTGGCAAAGTCTGTTTCGTCATGGTCGTCAATGCTCCCGGCGTTCACATTCCTCCATGTTGCTGCCTCTATTTTTTCAGCCTTATAAGACTCCCAAATTTTAAATAAATGAAAATCTCAACCACGACCTTTACTTTTCTCTCTCTCTATTTTTTAATTTGCCTTATTTTGAAAAAAAGCAAGAACTGTTTTTGACAAAGTGAGGAGTGGAAAGTATCGTTCAAATGGAGGGAGTAAAAGTGGAAAGTCCTCTGAAAAATAAAAGAATACTCGTGTACTGAAAAAAGTACAGCAGTGTAGTCGAAAGTGTCAGTGGTACTCACGCAGTGCGGACAGCTCCATTTGCCCTCGGGGGCCTTCTCCAGCTCAGGTTCCAGGCACACCAGGTGGTACGCCCGCGGACACGTGTCGCACAGGATGATCTCGCCGCCCTGCTGACAAACCTCGCAGTAGTCCTGGTGGTCCGTCTCGTAGCCGTCGCCGTCCTCCTCTGGAAGGAGAGGAGGCATTTCCCGAATGACGGATGCATTGATGGATGAATGGCTAAACGGGTGACTTTTGAACATTTTCGACTTTGAGTGACACCATGGATCCTCGATGCCGGGTTCCGACGTACTTTTCCTCTTTTTGCGTCCCCGCCTGGCCTTTCTCTTGGCGGCGACGGCCCCCGAGGCCTCACAAAGCACCGAGGCACTGAGAATGCTGATGTCGTCAAAGTCCGACTCGTCCAGGAAGTCTTCGTCACTCTGAAAGACGAGCGCAGGGCCCCACTTGTACGATGACCGGATGAACCCCGGAAAAGAAAACTAAACAAAAGAAAAGAAAATGTTGCCGAATGCGAACGAAAGGCTCACAGAGGACGTCTTCTTCTTCTTCCCGCTTTGGCCCGACTTGGATTTGGTCTTCTTTGCCTTCACTTTCTTCTTCACGTCTTTCGCACTCTTGCTCCTCTTTCGAGCCCCGGGCCCTTGAGACATACAGACCATATAAGTGACCGCCGATATACTCAGCCGAGACTTTATTAGGCACGGCGGCAAACAAACCAATGCGATCGTAGTTGAGCTGTACGAAGAACCTGAAAGCGGCTTTTACTTTTACCTTTTCCCTCTTTGGTTTTGGCTTTTTTGATGGGCCCCAGCTGAGCGTTCAGCTGGCTCACAGAGGCGGGCGGCGCCACGGTGACCGTTTCCACTGCGGCGGCGACGGCGGCCGCCACGGCGGTGGCAGACGCGCCCTTGAATGGGTTGTTGGCGCTGAACTCGCGCCACTTGGCCCCCAGGACCGTCATCATCTTGGACATGGGGATCTTGGGGTTCTTCTTGGCAATGAGAGGCCTGGCGGGAACCAAGACGACAGCAGCACAGATCATCATGGAAATCATTCCACTGCTCAACAGCAAATTGTAATCACAGAGGGCTTTATGTGTCCCGAAACGTATTGTGGACATGTGATATTTTTTTTCTTTTCTTTTTTTTTTCTAGCACTTGAGGTTTGGGAGAGATTTTCTTTTTCTATTTTTCAGTTTAACAAAAGCTTCCACAATACGGAATTTACATTTTCATGAGTTATTAGACTGCCTACTTTTCCTCAATTTCTTGCTGATTCCAAGGCCTGGAACCAGGAAAGGTTCATCATAAGACGATTTGAAGCGATTCAAATATTATTTAGGAAGAATTTTTGTGATGAGAAAACCAATGGAAAATGGCTGGATATCAGCTACTTTGTTGTCATGGACAAATAAAGGATATCTTATCTTATCTTATCTTTTTTTTTTTAAATCATAAAATCAAGTGTGATATTATTACAGAGGTGACAACCCACACGCTGTCATTTCAAATCAGTCCGGTTACTACTAACGTGCATCTACATGCAAATGATGAAACGAAATGCACATGGCCAAAAGCCCCACGCGCTTGGAAACCAGCTTTGCCGTGTCATGTTTGTCATTTGTCAGCCAACAGCTTGAGCTTTGGCACGCCAGCCCGCGAGAGACCGTTGGGTCCGAGCCCCCCCGGGAACCCACACGTGTCTGTTGCTGACTGCACGCATTGCCCTGCGCACCTGCTTTAGCTGCTCCAGACAGCCCCAAGTGAGGATGGTCTGGGCTGACACAAAAGGGGGGCAGAGTGTGTGCCGCTCCTCAGACACAGAAGGAAAAAAAAAAAAAAACGCAAGCTTGCCTGAGAAACTGGCTGAAAGCTTTGTAGTTGGTGATGGTCTTGTAGTCGTCCTCGGTGAAGCCGTACTGGACGTCCTCTAGGCCCCACTCGAGCATCAGCTGGCTGGACGATTTGGGCTCCTGAGGGACACACGCGTACCGAGAATCAGGATAAATTTCAGAAAAGGGGCGATTATCAGCGTCATAATAGTTTGGAATTTTTTATTACTATTGGTCTTTATCTCGTTTTTACTTTTGTTTTTTGTCAATTCAAAATTTGTTATTAGGGCAGCTTTGTTAGTTTCTATTTATTTTTTTTCCAAAAAATGCTTTGTTTTGAGTTTAGTTTTTATGATTTAAAAAAAAAATATGGAGAGTATTTGTCTGGTCACTAAATAGTAAGCAAAGTCAAATAGAATTCTCAAACAACTGTTTGACCTCCCTTCTTCTGTAGGGACATTGAGCAACACCAAAATTAATGCGTTTAAAATGTCCACTGCAAGCTATCAGTTCACTTTGTATTATAAATGCAAGATGTAATTTCAGTGAGTTTTCATTTTAGTAAGCGTTTTCGTTTTATTTTCTTTGGTGAACGAAAATATTTCAATTGTAATTTTATTTTATTAGTTTGAGTTAACTGCAATAACCTTGGTGATTATTGTGGTGTCTCCCAAAGATTATGTGTATATATGACGTAGGGTGTTTAAGAGTGTTTTTTCCTCCCCGATGTGCTTACAAAACCGCAAATCATAAATGTTAAACATGTTCAATACATACGATCACAAAACCTGATGCATACGGTCAACAGTTTGGATGAGCACAGCCCAAAACATGCAAGAGCTTTTGTTCATCTTCTTCTACGACTACTCATCGTTCTTCTCTGTAATTTTCGATGCTTTGCTGCCTCTCACAGGTCAGTCTTGGTACTACCACTGACATCTGGTTTGGGGGAGGAGACACTCAATTGCCAGTGTTTAATATCGTTTTGCGTGTGCGCTATTGCAATATTGTTGTTTTCTCATCACGTTTGGGTTCTCACACGTTCAGAAAAGGAGTTATGATTTTGAAAATCGGTATGTGTGCGCAACTAACTTTCATGCTGCCGTTGTCATCGTCGTCATCGTCGTCCTCCTCGTCCCGCTTCTTCTTCCTGGGCTTCCGCTCTTTCTTTTCTTTGGGCTTCTTCTTCTTCTTCTTGGAGGGACTGAACATGCTGCTCTCGCTCCCGGAGCCTCGCTCGGGACGGTCCGCCTCGTCCTCCTCCGCCTCGGACGCCCGGTCCTGCTCGCTGTCTACGCTCACCTGGATGCCTCCCTGAGGACAAAATAATGAGCACTGTTCAGCTTTCGGCCATTTTAGGAAAGACCGAGGGAAGCAACTGGGGGTTCGGTATCTTGCTCAAGGACACTTCGACCATGTCGCAATGGCCAGGGATTGAACCACCAACATCCGGATTGGGAGATGAGAACTCTGTCACTGAGCCATGCTGCTCCAAGTAGTAAGAAATCGCTTCATGGGTTTTCTATGCTATTTGTTAGCCCATCTATGCCATTTCCCATTATCTGTTAGCATTAAGCTAGCACATGATAAGGTCAAATTCCAGTTTGTTTTAAATACAAAATATATGATTGTCGTTTTTTATTTTTATGTTTAGTTTGACAGTAAGCTTCAAACGAGAGTTGCAAAAAAGAGCTTTTTGTAACATTAGAATTTTTTTTGGGGGGGGGGGTATTTTGAACCTGGTGAATTGCTGAGTTATCTGTAAGCTCAGAGGTTTGCGGATATGGTTGTTATGACGCTACAATGGTAAAAAAATAAATAAATAAAAAACCAAATCTAATGGCAGTCTTTTGCACGTAAAAGAACAAAGAGAACATCTCTGTGTCATGTAAGCGATGAGACATCTGGAGGGCTGCATGATTCAACACCGGCCAGGTGTTTTTGTGCCAGAGAGCACATCCACGGTGTGTGTGTGTGTGTCCGTGCATGTTTGTTCCATCCTTCATTGTGTGTGAGCGCTTGTCTATGTTAGCATATTCATGCATTTGTGGTTTCCTTCCTCTCACATCTGCATGTATTTTCAGTCTCTTCTGTTTGTGTTTCTTTCATGTTGTGCATATTAAAGTGCAGCATGTGTGTGTGTGTGTGTGTGTGTGTGCATGTGTGCAGCCTGTTGCTTCCGCACACACACACACACACACGCACACACGCACGCACACACACACTTGCGGGCGTTTTCGCTCTGTGGCGCAGTGGAAAGGCTCGTATTGCTGCAGCGCCCGCCAACCCTTTACCAGCAGACTGGCAGTGTTGCCATGGCGACCACATTTGAGCAGTCTCTCTCTCTCTCTCTCTCTCCCTACTTTTGCTGTCATTCTCATCAGCCCCCCCAACACAGAAATGCACGCACATACACACATTCAAAACCCTGCCACTGTTCATTTTCCATCACTTCCTCTGCTTGCACATCTCACCCTCATTTAATTTTCTTCTCTCACTCTTTCCTATCCTTCCGTTCACCCTGCGCGCATACACACACACACACACACGCACGCGCGCGCATACACACACACGCACACACACACACACAGCAGCTAATAGAAGAGCACCATCCAATCACACTGCTCCGCATAACGAGCTTATTATGCGGAGGCCCGCGCTTCTCCGCCAGCCACCACCGTCTAGACAAATCTCATTTATGCATAAGAAGAAAAAGAAGAATAGGGGGAGGAGGGGAGTAAATTGAGGAGCATAAATGGAGGAGGGGAGCAAGGCTGAAGAAAGGAGCCGGGGAAGGTGAGGGCGAGATGGCAGGAGACCCACGCGTGGCACAGGGGGCCAAAGAAGACAAAAGAGGAGGATGGTTGGCCCCCTCGCAGAGAGAACAATCAGATAACTGCTGATAGTCTAATCAAATTAGATGCTCCGGCATATTGGTTCTGCCTCGGAGGGGAAGAGCGCAGTGCCGTTGCGCACACAAGCCAGCCAATGAGCACGCGAGTGAATATTATGGTCGGATCTCAAAAACAAGTCTTTGTCCTCACAGCTGAACTGTAAAATCAACACGGCGGGCTGATCTGAGACCTGCTCGGAAAACAGCCTCTCTTGGCGCCACACTGTAGTGCCTTTGTTTCACTCACTGCCCGTTGGATAAACAAGGAAATCCCGACTGGGATTCTTCTAGCTAACGGAAGGAAGGAACGAAAGTGAAGTGCTTGAAGATGAGGCAAGGATCACTGGATCGTGACTCGCTTGGTTGCGAGGTTGGTTAGATTGATGACGGATGATTTTAAGGTCGGATGTGGCTCCCCGCATATTTTAGTTTCAAATCTTGAAATGGCCTCGCCCCACCTTACCCTCTCTGAGCTCCCCCGCAGCCTCAGGTCTGCGGACCAGACGCTATTCGAGGTACCGGCAAGCCCCCCTCGCTACCCAAACTCATTTTTATTCTTTGCCTTTTGACTCGTGATTTTTAGTTTCACTGGTTTTTGTGCATTCTGCAAGTCTTCATTATTCATTTCTTGTTTTCTTGTTAGGGCGGCCCGTTGGTCCAGTGGTTCGCGCGTCGACCTCACAGTGCAGAGGTACGGGGTTCGATTCCAGCGCCGGCCTCCCTGTGTTGAGTTTGCATGTTCTCCCCATGTCTGCGTGGGTTTTCTCCGGGTACTGCGGTTTCCTCCCACATTCAAAAAACATGCATGGCGGGCTGATTGAACACTCTAAACCAGAGGTGGGCAAACTACGGCCCGCGGGCCGAATCCGGCCCGTTGGTCCTTTTAATACGGCCCGCCGAAGGTCGGTCCACAATTAAGGTTCGATGTGAATGATTGCATTCATTTCAATTGGACTTGTAATGACAGGCATTTCACCGCCAGGTGGTGCATTGACTTGAAGTTGCAGAACACAGGGAGGGCGGGATCTATTCGAACACCTAGGACCTCTGTATCGCTCTACTTCTACTGGTCTGATCACAACCCATCTGCAGAAATGCACAGGCTAAAATAGGTCATCAACAACACTGTCGTCATTTTAAAAAAGTATATTAATACAGTACAGTACTTTCATGCTTTTGTTCTGTTGATGTTTGATATGGACTGTCAACAAATGCAGTTTATTTTTTTTAATGTACCATAGCTCGTGCTGACCTGGCCTTTCTGTCAAATTTTAAAAGTCAATGCGGCCCCCGAGCCAAAAAGTTTGCCCACCCCTGCTCTAAACTGTCCCCAGGCGGATGCTTCGATGGATGGTAGGTAGCAGAGTACACATAGCATGGCAGTATGTGTTGTCTGCGTAGTCCATCGAATCTCAAATGTAGCATTTAGCACAGTACGGCGTCTGGAGTAGCTAGTGTACATATATGAACGATCTAATATGCAGTACTCGTGCTTCGGGACTAGTAGTTAATTGGAAGTGTGAAGCACAGAGTATGTTGCCGATCAGACAAGCGGCGGGCCTGTGTTGACTGACCTCCTTTTTCCGCTTCTTGATTTTGGCCACCTTTCCCTCCTTCATCTTCTTGCTCTTCTTCTTCTTCTGCTGTTGTTGCTGCTGCTGCTGCTGCTGCTGTTGCTGCTTGAAGGAGTCGCCGTCTTCCGAGAAGAAGCCGCCGATAGACGCCAGGGGCAGCGCTGTGCGCGCATCCTCCTCATCTGCACGCACAAAAGAACGTTAGGGCTGCGAAAAAGTACGCGCGTTAGGTTCGGCGAAGACTCTAAATTGTCTGCGAGGTGTGAATATGAGTTCTTGTTTGTGCCCAGCGTGTACGCCACCTCTCGCCCAAAGTCAGCTGGGAAAGACTTCATTCACCTGACGGCCACTTTAACTCATTCAGTACCAGCCAATTCTGGACCAAGTCTGAAAAGACGTTTAAAAACGTCTTTGGGAGTGAATGAGTTAATGGGGACAAGCACAATAGAAAAGGGGCATATTGATTGTTCCCAAATGATGCCGTAATATTGAAATTAGAACAACTCGGAACTCAGCCAGAAGAGATTGCGTTCCACTTGAGTTCCATTGGACAGCGGACAACTGAACGCTCCGATTGGGACGGAAACGATTGTGAATTTACGGCCAGAGCGACGTGTCCAATTCTGACAATAATCGCTTGTGCGTGAAAGTCAAGCGGCCGTTGCGAAAACAAAACGTCAGAGCTGAGAGAAATGGAGCGCTAAGCAGGGAGCGGGGGACTCCCTCGCTTGGACCCCAAGCCTGCTGAGCGATTCCCAGCTGCCGCTTGTCAAAGTGTCTGCGTACAAACGAGCCCACTCGCCGAGCCGGGCGGCCCGCTTCGCCGCTGTCCCGGACCGACGACATGGCTACTAACGCACGGCATGAATTACACGGCGGGGGGATCAACCTGCCAACATTCGTCCGCCTTCAGGTCCAAGCGGGCTGAGCAAAACAAACAATTTAGCGGCGCGAGCAGCAGGGAGACTGCCTCACACCGTCACACATCGCATTCCAGACACATCAGGAGTCGCCGGTTCTTCAAGTGGCCACATGGAGACGCTTGTTTTCAGTCACTGGGGGGCCCTCAGTTAGTCACAACTACCATCTGGATGTCTACATTTGAGCCATGCGGTATGCTAGCTTCTCTTCAGTGAACCCACAAATATTCACGTTTTTTGTTCTTGTTGTTGTTGTTTTTTTTCTGGTCAAGCTAGCCTTGGCTACTGGTTCAAAATCACGATGTGCCGTTTATCAGACAGTGACACTGTTAGTTAACATCCAACTAATCCATACATCCAACAAAAGTCAAAGCGGCGCTGCCATCTTCAAACTGCTTTATAAATAAATAAGATGTCTCCTCCAAGGTACAAATACACGAGGGGCCATCAGGGACTTCATTCAGGATTACTGTGTTAAACATTTTTAGGTGCGGAATCCAAAACTGATCACATGATCGCATCAAGTTTTTCAGCTATACAATCTCTGTTTCCTGAGAAAAAAAAAGAAAGAAATGCATAGGTATTTAAATGAAACACTAAAATGGAAGAGGTACAATTTAGCTCCGAAAACTCAATAAAGAGCATAAAATGAAATTAAAACTTAGTTTGCCCATAGTTCCAAGACGAAGAGAAAAGCTAGCACGACTCCTCTTACAGTAATTTCTTCTCTGCTAGCTTTCTGTTTCCAGATATTGATAGCACTGACCGAGTGGGAGCCGCACACACCTCTCACTGTACTGTCTCAATTGTGAGCGCACAAACAAGATGCCACGTAGCTGGAAATGAGTGCGGTCGTAATCAGCTGCCATGTCTTACTTCAGCGGTTCCACGGTAAACTGTGGAGAAAAAAAACTTGACGTGCTACAAAAAAAAAACGTTGGGAAATTTTGGAATCAGCACGGCAATTTTGAAATGTTTGGATCAGAATAAAAATCTAAACCAACAGAATTATTCCCTAGTGTTATTTTTTGCTCATTTCCACCAATGAAACACTTTCACAATCTATTTAAAGGCTTTAAAACTAAATACACGACTGAAATGCCATCTCTGTCTCTCTCTCACGCACACACAGGCACACACACACGCACACGCACACGCAGGCTGAAAAGCTCGCACGAAAAAATACTCAAACACTTAAAAAAACTACCGGTACTCAGAAACAGCACTGAAACTCTCTCACACTCGTAGACACACACACACACAACAACAACTTTTTCATGCACTCACACACAACTGAAACACTGTCATGCAAAACCCCTCAAACTCTCTCACAGCTACTGAAAACGCTTTCACACGCAGCACTGAACTCCTCTCACACATCATCCTGAAATAAGAGTACATAATATACGGAAATCAGAGTTTCAGCAGTACGTTTGAGATATTTCAGTAGGGTATGTGAGAGCATTTCAACAAGTGTGAAACATTTCATTGGTGTGTGATCAACAACAACAAAAACATTGGAAAGTGTGTTTTTCAGTCGTGTGTATGACAGCATTTCAACGGATGCGCGTGAGAGACAATTCTGAATTACATCGCTGACAGCCCTTCACGCAAATCACAGCCTCTCACATACAGAGTGTGACAGCAGCAGCGATAATTCGCCGCCTTCAACACCTGCCTCGCCTCACACGCGCACCCCCCCCCCCCCCCCCCCACGCCGCTAAATGGCCCGTGACGTCCCCTCGGGGAACGACATCTTCTCTCTGCCGGCTGAGTGCGCCGTGACGGGACGGGGCGGGGTGGGAAAGGGTGAAGGTCAGCGGCAGGTTGCATCAGTCACGGGAGCGCGGCGCCGGCGGGATAACGACCCTCGCAAAGCCACGACAGACGACAGAGTCGCTTTTGACCTTCCTGGCTGCAGGAACGGGCCGGCGGAGATTAATGAGGACCACCAGCACCACCGCAGTGAAGACACTTGGCCCCTGCGTGGAAAATCTATACTAAATGATAAATAAAGTCGGTACGCTTTGAAATTTGGCCAACAGTTTCACAAGAAAATAAACCGTAAAGATGCGGCTCTCAACGATTGGCCAATCGGGACCGGCATTTTCTTTTTGTCGGCAAAGGTTGAGAGTGATCGAGGAAGGCTCTCGCACCGCTATCTTACACTCAACTGAACTGAAACCATCTTACGCACACTATTGAAACGCTCTCACATTCCACTGATATGCTCTCATACACACTATTAAACACACTGTCAGTTACATTAATGAAATGCCCTCACATGTGCAACTGTATTTTTTTTCTCTTTTACATTTAGCAAATGCTCTCACACATTAAAACTACGGAAATGCTCTCTCTCTCTCTCATGCACACACAACTGAAACACTCTCATTCTAACTAGTGAAACATTGTCTCAAACACAAATATAACGCTCCCATGTACATCACTCAAACTCTCTCGCAAACGCTACTGAAACTAGGTATGGAAGAGTGCCAATACCAGGTATCAGTATCGAGCCGATGCTAGCCATATTTGAAGGTACCGATAGTGATGGACAAATGAAGCTTCATGAAGCACTTGTGATCATTTTTGACTCCTCGAGATGCACTCTTGGTTTAAAGATAATTTTCTAATTGCACCAGCCTTTATCTTTAAACCAAGTGCACCATCTTGAGAGATACAAAATATCACAAGTGCTTGAAGTTCACAAAGCGTCATTTTCCCATCACGAGGTATCGGGTAGTCTTGGAGGCTGCCGATACCAGCCATAGACATTTTCTGCCATCGTGTTCAATAAAATTATATGAAATAAAATATGACAAAAGGATTACAGGTATCAGCACTTGCCTTGGTATTTGTTCTGAAAAAAAGTGGTCATGAACATCCCTAACGCAAACACGACCGACAGCACTAATGAAACCCGCTCACACACTCTTATACATATCGGATATAAATGGATATAAATGGAGCTGCCGCAAAGACGGACGCTTACTTAAGCATCATGTTGAATGAGAGATTCTGAGGTCTGCTGACAACAGGGCAATCTTTCGGATTACAATTAGAAGAGACGAAGGGCAGCGAGAAAGCAGAAAGTGGAGAGCGCAGAGAGCAGTATCAGACTGCAGCAACAGGGCGCGCTAACATTAGCATGAATGGTTTATTGCCGATGATGCAGCAATCTGCCGGAGCTAGCCGGAGTGGATCAAATGGCGGCGTTGATAAGGCGTTAATGAGAGGGAGGAGACTGAATGTGAATGCAGCACAGGCAGCTGGATTGAAACAGTGTCAACTTTCACTGAGAGCGGCCCAAAATAGACGTGGTTCCAATCCGGAAGGTGGGGGTGGCGGGGGTGGTGCTGGTGATGTTGGTGGGGCGCCATTGATGTTGAGGGACTGTCGCAATATTTCGCCTCTCAATATGGAACCAGAAAATAAATAAATACAAAAACATGGCCTGATGGTTTGTGATGTGAAATGTCCTCATGGAGGAAAAGGCACACGTCCCGGGTGACTTCGCAAGAGTTCATTTCAGCGCGCGGCAACGGATTCGGTATTTGGTGTCACCAATTGGGTTCACCGTGATTTTTCGGTGTGCTATTCTACACCCGGAGCCATTTATTGTTGAAGCCTGTGCGGCTAACATTAGCTGCTTGCACTCAGTGGTGTAGTGGGGATTTTTTAAGTGGGTGTACGCGATTCTGGGATGTTCTATATATACATACAGAACATCAATCATAGGCTACAACACCAGTTGAACTAATGTTAAATGTAATGTTTTACTACTCCAAAATAATCACAGGCCAACGTTATTAAGCGTAACTCGCATAGAACAATGATCAACAAACATTTCAATAAAAATTGAATGTGGCGTCGGGAGAAGTGGGTGGACGGCGTACCCCCGCATACCACGCCCACTGCACCCCTGCTTGCACTATTTGCTTCAGCTTGGCAGTGTAGTAGCTTTTTTTTGGGGGGGGGGGGGGTTCTATCGATTTTAGAAGTGATTCTAAAATCCAGTTTGTATACGCAAGGGCTTTATGATGTGCCTTTGCAATGGATTAATTTCATGAATAGGAAATAAAATTCGTAGAAGTGAAATGCACTGCACATAAGAACGTGACACTATTAAATACATTAAATTGAAGTACAATACAATGTATAAAATATACAGCACTTTGTATGCAGCGGTGGTTGTTTTCACGTTGTGTAGTCGAGGTTAAAGTCAAATTCTCCATCAGTAAAGCTTTTTATCTCCTTCCTTTGCTTTTACATTATTTTCAATCTGCTATTTGTAAATGCATTTAATTTCCGTCAATGTACAGCACGTACGCCCTTTTCATAATTCCTAGTACGTTACTTTTGTTGCCTTTGCTTTGAATGCATTTTAGCAGTTTATTTGTAAAAGATTTGCACTTTTGGTTGTGTGAAGCACATTGAGTTGCCTTGTGGATGAAATAAAACGGAATCGCCTCGCCTTCCAAATCATCGCTCCATCCAGTACCCCTGCTCATAACGCCCAACGTGCACCCTCGATATCGATAAAGTTGGATTCAGGAAAGCATCTGCTTTGCAGTCAACTTTAAAGCAGCCCCCCCCCCCCCGCGCCCCTCCTGCGCTCCCCACGCCGTTGACGACACACGTCTACATGCATAATCAACAAGGGGGACACGAGGAGCATTTCAAGTGGGCTGGACCAAACTTGGGGGGGGCTAATGTTGCATTGGAAGGTGGTGGTGACCCGACCGCATCCCAAAACATGCAAGCGGTTTTTTTTTTCCAATTCTCGTTTTGCCGTCATGTAATAGACTCCCCCCCTCCCCGCCCCCATCTTTCTTCTTTCTACGTCCCCTTACAAAAGACGCCAGATCGCGCATAAATAACAGCATGACTGTGCGTGTTTTTGCAGCCTATCCCTCCTCCTCCTCCCTCTCCTTCCTCCTCGGACGAGCCCTTTCTCTTTGGGCCAGCATTCAAAGCGTCGCTAAATAAGCTGAAGGGCACTCCGCCTCCCCCTCGCCCCCCCCCCCCCTCTCCCTCCCTCCTTCCTCACCTGGCATCTCGTCGTCAAAATCCATGTCGTCCTGCGCCTCGTCTTCATTGCTCAGCGACCCGGGCATCTTGATCTCATCGCCCCCTCCTCCTCCTCCAAAAAGCCCCCTTTTAGGCTAACAATGGTGAAAGTTAACCCTCGGCACGCCGCTCTCCTCCCCCCTCCTCCTCCTCTTCCTCGTCGTCCTCCTCCTCTTGCTCTTCTCGTCAGCCGCCGCTAAATCCGCAGCTCTGTGATGAAAAACAAACATTCAAATGTGATGATCCGAGATCCGCTCGTGTCTCTCGAAGCAAAAAAAAAAAAGAAAAAAAGAGAGACGGCTGGCAGTCTGGAAAAAAACAAGAAAAGAAACACACATTGGAGAAAGAGAAGAAGGGGGGCCGGGGAGGGGGGGGTGGGGAACACACATGCCCAGATTGTGACGTCTGGTCTGTTGCCATGACGATGCATCCCATAATTTCAGACACAACTAGTTAGGGATGCCTGCGGAGTTCTACTAGTAGTGCAAAAATAATCATGAGAATAAAAAAATGGATTGGAAACAACTGCACACACGAAGTCATGAAAAAAAAAAAGAGCGCCAATTGAGGAAGCTTTCCCGCCAGACCTCAGCAGAATTGCGCGCCAAACTTCTCTGCTGCAGACTCGAAAAGAAACCCCTCCCGGGCGCAGCACCCCCAGCAGCAGGTAGTCTGCAACCAAAAGATGCTCATCCATACACGGTCGCTCATGCATGCATGCACGATTCAATTCGGATTTTTTTTTTTTTTTAAATTGCAGGTTTTCCGAAGCCAAAGCGGACGCAGACCGAGGAAGGGGGCAGGCTGCCCGGTTGCCATGGCTGCCGCAGCATCAACACGGGATGCCCCATCATGCACCCAAACGCACTCTACTTTTTCATTGTGCAAGGTTAATGTTGCTCGTAATACTAACTAACAAAACAATAACTACCTTAAGGTCAATGCACCAAACTGTGGTGTTTGATTATATATAGATAGATATACACATGGCTTATAATTACAATTAAGTTGGAAACCCCTATTTTAAACATGGCAAACAATTGTTCTCATGTACTTTGTAAGTACAGACTTTCCTAAGGCATGCTTTATAATTTTTGCTACTACTTGGGCATATGATTTTCCCCGTCCACCCCAACACACACACACATTATTCTCAACTGCGCTTTACAAGATTAAACTCTGTTTTTGGTGCATTAATAGAGTATGTCCATTGTTGTGGTTGAAGGTTGGCCAACTGCACTGCATCATGGACAGCCATCGCTTACTTTCTGACCCCTAAATGGTAATCTGACAACGCAGTACCCCACTTCCCGGCTGAGCAGTCTAATACTTTGCAGATGTATTTGGAAACTTCCACACGTCTTCCTGGAATTAAATGAAAACAAAAGGCAGGATTACACTTCCGTCTTTGGGGAGTTTTATTGAACACGGTGTCGGCTTTAGTCTTCATCTTCCTCCTCCTCGTCCTGGTTGATCTGGAAGTAGCGCAGCTCGTAGCTCTCCTTGGTGTTGGCCACCACTCGCAGCCAGTCCCGCAGGTTGTTCTTCTTCAGGTACTTCTTGGTAAGATACTTGAGGTACCTGGCAGAGATGGGGGGGGGGGGGGGGGGGGGGGGCGCCAATATTTGTAATTATTAGGGAAAAACACAAAAATACATTTTGACTTGCAATAAGCGGTTTGGACAATGGATGGATGGATAATTCATCCCAGAGGCTGGGTTAAGTTGCAGTTTGGTGACGAGGCTTTAAAAAATTAATAAACATTTTCAAACGTTGCTGTGTGTCGCCCCCTAGCGGCAGTTTATGGTCACACAGAAGAACATACTGAAAACAGTGTCACGAGAATGGAAACAAGAGCAAAGCGCATTCGACTGTGATTTTCTTTTTGGAAATTGTTTGCAATCTGTCAATTTGCATATGCACACACTCTGCAAGAACAGAATACACGAGTCAGCAAACAAATTGCGTTTTGTATATCAGATGCATGTGCCTGTGCCACTTTCAAAACACTCAACTCTGTCACATGATGCCGGCAGAGGGGGGAAAAAAAACGTCTTGTTGACATTTCTTGTTGGTAGAGAAACACGAGCGTACCTCTTAGAAAAGGGAACTTCAGAGTTGACAGCAATTTTACTTTTGCTCCTCTCGATGGACACCACACCGCCGCCAAGGCTTCCCGCTTTGCCATTGACTTTGATCCGCTCCTGCAGGAACCGCTCCTGTTGAGTGGACGAGGATAGCAAATGACACGCACGGTGGCATCCTGCCTGAGGGTCGGATATGAGCGATGAGGTATAATTACTCTAAAAAGTGGTCAAGGTGAGTGAAATGATGCCACGCTCAACTTGACTGTTTTTGAACAATATTTGCAAACACATAAAATAAGGAAACAAATGTTCATCACAACTGCAAGACATAATGGCATGATCATCAAGTACTTGTACTCACAATCAAAAAACAAACAAAGTGGCAACATTACATCCGATATAAATGTTTTACGTATTTGCAGTCGGTGGCTAATTTAGAGCTCGTCATTGTCCAAGTCGGGGGTAGGGAACTCCGGTTCCTCGAGAGCCATATCCTGCCTGTTTTAGGTCCCTCCCACCCCCTCCTCCAACACACCTGATTCAAACGATCAGCTCATCAGTAAGCTCTGTCGAGGCCTGAACAATTGAAGTTCCCTACCCCTGCTTTAAGTAGATCACCATCTTGAAAGTGTTAACCTTAACTTTGACTGTGCAGTTCAAGCAGTTCCAATACCTGTCAACTCATACGGTTTAGCCATAGTTCATACGGATTTTGTGGTGAATCTTACGTATATGGCCGTATCGCACAAATCATACGGATTCTGAAAATTTCCGGGTTTTTTTTCTTCCCCTAACAGGTAGTTCCGTTTGCTTTTGCCCAGAATGGTGCTAGTCTACTCGAATGCTTTCATTTCCGGCAACTTTCCAAAAAAAGTAACGCAGGAATACAACTCTGAACACAGTAATGCTACCAATTAGAATGATGATTAGACATTAACCAGACATTGTATTATGGAGATCTACAATAAATATCATTGAAAATTTCGTGGGTTTTTTTTCTGCCGTTATTTTGACATATAAAATGCTTTGGTATGTTATAAGGATTTTATGCTCTTTATAAGGATTTTTTTTGGTAGTTTATACAGGTTGGCGCTCCGAAAAGTTGACAGGTATGAGTTCCTTTGGGAAGTGTTGCAAAAAGCCAAGGGAGAAGCGAACCATTTGATCTTGGCTTATGTCATGCGGCTATGTAGGACACTCAACAGCCACTCCTGCCTGCGATTGACAGCTGTCGCACATTTCTGATCAACACCAACTCACAAAGTTGGCAGCGTCCATGATACCATCCTCCACAGGGTGCGTGCAGTCTAGCGTGAACTTTAAGACCTGCTTCTTCCTCTTGCCACCGGACTTTTTGACCACCACGTGCTTCTTCTGGCGAGACACAACACACTCCCAGTTACATTCACAACACACACCTGAAGAATCAACGAGACACACACGAATCGATTGGTTATGAAACATCTTTGCTCCACCAAACATGCGAGGAGGCTCTCTGTGTGTGGCTGTGGGTAAGCTAACGTGAGCAACGACATTTGGGGACAAGCGAAGTCGCCGAGAAGTGTCAAAACTCTCTCGGGGGACAATAGAGACACTCGGCGACATGTCACGCTCTCCCGTGGAAGAAACAAATCATCCGTATCGTGTGTGGGCAGTTTAGTTTTGTCGCCGAAGTACTCACAATCGGCGCCATGGCTGACACGTTCAGCGAAAAGGAAGGAGGAGGGGCTACGCAGGACGTATAACACTTGGCCGCGACATCGAGCTCGCATCGATGATTCGGTGCTCGATTAAGTCTTTCAAACTTATTCATAACTGTTACGCTGAAATATCCTTTTTTCCTTTTTTTTCTCCAATTTATTTATGATCTTGATTTGAACAGGTAACAGTAAGGGACGGACAAGGGCCACTAGGACCAAACGACATAAAATCAGTTTTCTTTTAGTTGAAATTTAAGACATTTTGTGACATCGAGGCTGTGAATTCCTCTCGACGCGACAAACGTGGTCTTAAGGAGAACACATCCTTTTTGCTCAGCGGGACACAGATCTGCCTGTCATTCGCGTAGGAGTGGAAGAAAATACCATGTAAAAATACAGTGAAAACAGCAGGGGCCACAAAATAGAACCTTGTGGAGCACCATGCAACAACGGGCCAGAGTGGAACTCAGAGCAAGCTAGCTTCACACAAAAAGTCCATCCATCCATTTTCTCATCCGCTTATCCTCACAATGGTTACACACCTACTGGAGCTCTCCCAGCTGTCTTCGGGCAGTAGGCGGGGGCACCCTGACCTAGTTGCCAGCCTTTGCTTGGGCCCAAGATGAGACCAATGTAACAAGACGTCGCTTTAAGCAAATAGGTGCATTTTTCAGTGAATCAGAGGATCGGTTCCCCCATAAAATCTAAGGACAGGCAAATAAACAAATGTTTAATCATGAATACGCAGTGGCTCACTGTTGATCTTGTTTTCTACCATTAGAAATTGTGTTGACTGATTGGAAATTTCACCGCGTCTTGCTCTTGAGATATCATTTCGACGCCTTCATCAGCACCCCGGGCGCACTTGGGGTGAGTCCTAGTTATCACTTGGACAACTGCGTGTCCCTGTTGCACTTTGGTGGGAGGGGAGGTGAGCGAGGGGTGGTGGTGGCACGAGGTGTGTGCCGTCAGCTGCCTGGCAGAGGCGACCCGAGGGCCTACTATTGAAGCATTGTTGTCATTCCTGCTGGGGGCAGGCCGATAGCGCCGCTGAAAGGTAAGACAACGCGTACTGGACACTCTGACTTTGGCGAGTCAGAGCTAGCTTCTTTTGTACCGTTTGTGGATTTTCTCAAGCTGCAAGTGCCGATCAGATGTCAAGGTAAGAGCGCAGCTCCTGTAGTTTATTTTCATCCCTGTGGGAGTCATTTGATTCCCGTTATAGGCTAGCAACAAGTGAGCTGTGACTGTACGACGCATGTTTGAGTGTCTTCCCTCGTGTGCCAGTGACATGACTATTAAAGGGGACATCCATCAATTTTCTTTCGTGTTTTAACCTCATTTGGGTCACAGGTGAGCTAAAGCCTATCCCAATAGTCATTTATTTGCATGGCACATACAGTACAGTAGACCACTGCATATTCATGGTCTAGGGTCCAATGGCGAGTTTTTTTTGTTTTTGACCAGCTCCTAATTGTGTGAGCAAAGCCCAGAATGTGGAGAAGAGAAAGAGCATTTTCACTCACAGAGGCAGCACTTTATACACTACACTGCATTTCATTTTCTACGCTGCTTATCGCATTTAAGGTGGTAGGTGGATCTGTTTTGTTCTTTTTTTTTTGTCTTTGTATGTATTCAAATGTCCTGAGCTCCCACCCAATACGCTGTAAGTAGCTTCTATGTGGGGTCGCTTTAACATGTGATTGCATGGTGAACGTCAGGCTGCCTTCATGGTGGTAAATGTGCAACTGGAATATTTGACGTGAATATATTGAAATTGAATGGCAGACTACACCCTGGACTGGCTGCTAGTCAACTACAGGCAACATTACATTTCATACGCTTTTACAGTGACTCACAACCACTGTGCCATGGTATGGCACGTTGTTGTGGCCTAAGAAATCATCAGTTGTGCTGCGTTAAACTATCCAATTCCGCTTAATTGGTGTGAAACATTTTAATATCTGCATGTGTCGCCATCTCACCGCAGCTCTGCTTACCCATTGGCTTTGACGTAACAGTGTTTCATACATTGCAATTCAGCCGTGGACTGAAAGTGGCTGTGGATGTTCACCCAGGCCAGCATCTAAGTCTTGGATGGAGAAACTTGATGTGAGGACGGTTCTTATGTAAATTAGCCAAATTGTGACATCACATTATGGCAAAATTCCAAAGGGCTGACTCCAAGCGTACAGTTTTAGGAAATATTGACTTGGTTGATTAATCTTGCCCTTGATGTGTGGGTGGGCTCCAGAGAGACAACGACTTGCATAAAAACAAAATTTAAAATATATTTGACATGAAACGCACCCTTGACGGGAGATGAAAAACTCTCCGGCTCATGACGAGTCCCGATTGCAGATGGCCGGAGGAATCCTCAGCAATTTGGACAACCTGTGCAACGTGGACTGCGCCAACGTGCACCCCCTGGTGTGCCACCTGTGCCACGAGCAGTATCAGTCGCCGTGTCTGCTGGATTGCTACCACATCTTCTGCGCCCGCTGCTTGCTGGGCCGAACCAACGACAGCCGACTCAGCTGCCCCCTCTGCGGGTAAGAGATGGAAGAACAACTGGGCGGTTTAAAACAACGATATCGGTTCAAAGCAATGAAATAAAGGAATTATTCCACAAGTTGATTTTGCCTCTGGGCTGCTGGCACCAGTCAAAAACGTAATGTAGTATCTCAAGCCTTCACATATATCTAGGAATGAAAAAGCAAAGTGTGGAGAGTTTCTGTGCCAAAATGCATGGAAAATCTCACAACAAAAATGACCTTTTGGGGTACCTATACCGCGTTTTGCGAAAGTACTTGACTACTGTGTAGTATTTATAATTTCATAACTGTAGATTAAGAAGCACAGCCCGGAACATTTTGAAATAGACAATTATTTTGGGGATATTGTTGGCCTGGGCCAAAACTCACTACTGTATTGTACAGCACGTGCAAAATGAACAGTAACTTGGAGCGTTCCACCTTTAAGTCTCACAAATGAAGTGCTAACAGCCCGGGGAGAAAGGTCAAGGGCTGATTGTGAACTTACAGCGTTTGTACTGGTGATGGCATTTGACGACAAATGATGCAATCTGAGCCAAGCGCGAAAGCGCCTTCCCCTCTTCGTCTCGGTTCCACACACTTGGACAATTGGGGGAGAATCCCACGTCTTTTGGCAAGCGTCGGCTCCGTGTTTTGATTTTCCACTCGCCCGCTTGGCTCAGCCAACTGGGCCTGAGTGGCCGAAACAGCTGCCGGGCTCGATGCGTCTTCCCAGTCTCAGATTTAGCCCTGCCGGTCATCCAGCAAACAAAGCGTAGTGGCATTTGGCGACATAGTCAGCAGCAGCTTCCAGCAAATCAAACGCGGCCACATGACGGCAATCCAATTCTTTCCCACCAAGGAGCGCCACCTGCTTTACGATGACCTTCAGGCTGGTGGCGCTAATTTTAACGCCACATGTGGGGTCACGTTGTGTGAGGCAGTCTTGAGCATGATGATGTACTGTCAATCAAAGTATTGGTTGACATTATTCACATTACATTTGATTAGAATGGCTCTCACAAAACACTTGGTGAGCTACACTTGAGATCCAAGCTAATATCGCACACGTTTGATTTGATACGAGAGTGTTGCCATGCGAGAGGGTCAAAATATGAAAAACAGATGTTTACGATACGTCCCGGTATGTGCAATTGCAAAACCATTCTAAACACGTTGCAATGCCAAAATACTGCTTGGCATTGTTTTAACTTCCCCAAAGGTCGCTTTTATGTTTGCCCCCCACCACTACACAAAATAAAGTTTGGGGGGAATACCTGCATAAAAATATCATTTTTTCCCCCTCTGCCTTTACAAATTATATATATAGTACAGTTGTGATTGACATTCAAGGTATATTCCTCAAACGTTGTTTAGAGATCTGCATACATTGTACACCGCTGCAAACCATATTAAATACAGTTTGTCAATCAAATGCTAACGTATGACGCTGGACTAGAATCGGTTTGAGTTGATGCATAATGCAGAGATGATCAATTGTTGACCTCAAGACAACTTTATTTCCAAATCGCTATTGAACTTCCATGTCAACATATTTTCCTTTCAACATATGATAACACTCATTTTAACGTGAAATATTGCCTCACATAAAAAAATTGACGGTCCCCAAAAATTACCGGTAGGGCATTGTCCAAATAAAATATCGAACAATAGCGTGAGCAATAATTGCGTTGTTGAAAAAAAAAAGTGCCCAGTTCCGTCCGTTTTTAATTCTAACTACTGCTCTGATAAATTATGCTGACAAATTTAAAACGAGACGAACTCCCGGAGCGACCTCTTGTGAAATGTCACTTCACCACAACTAAAAGTCCCAAGTAGTGAATCTGAATCTCTTCCGATCCACTCAATTATGGTTCTGGAGTATTTAATCAGTATCCCACTAATGCATTGAATTTTCCATGCACTCGTACGCTCTTTTTAAGTGCACAAGTAGAACGACTAAGGCATACTAGAAAAAAAGCTACGCTGCTAATGGGGCAAAATTGTGCACTAGTTGACCTCTGCAAGTGAAGCAGGAGATGTTGTCGTAGAATTGTATGTCAATACTCATAATAGTTGCAAGTGGGTGTCAAATAGTGGCGTTGTTTCGTCTCACAAGCTCAATTAGCTTACTCGTCAAGGTAACGAGCGTACTAGTACATAGGCAATTAAGCATACTAGCAAAATATCGACTAAATGCTGAAACAGGTATTCCATGCTTCCATATAACTTAAGTTGTCATGATTAAAATGTTCTCAAGAAGCGCTCAACTCAAGGACGGGAGGTGATAAAATGAGAATGTGAAAAAGGAGGCAAATCTTATTTTGAGTTTCTTGGGGAGGGACTTCGGCTTTTCTTCAGTTGTCCTCCTGGTAGCCTTCCGTCTTCATGTCGTTCAGGCCGAGCTCTTCGTTCTGCTCAAACGTGCGCTCGTACGTGTCCGTCGTCATCTCCGGGTCGGACTCGGGCGCGTACACGTTCTCCAGGTAGCTATTCCCGGCCGGGTCGTCCAGGACCAGGTGGGCTTTCATCTGCCCAGCGATGATGCTGTCAATCTTCTCGCTAAACTCCTTCAGCTTCTGCACGCGGGTCGTGTCGCCACTGTCGCCACACACGAAGGGGTTCTTGGCCACCACTAGGTCCTTGATATCCATCAGAAGGCCCTCCACGGTGGTGAACTTGCCGCATAGCGCCGCCATACCCAGCTCGAAGTCCAGCTCGGGGATGAAGACGGAGCAGGTCTCCGACTTGAGCAGGTCACGCGTCATGTCGGATGCGGCGGTGATGCGCAGGGTGATCTTGGTGCCCTTCTCCTCGGTGGCGCCGCCCGACTTGACCTCGTTGGTGCGGTGGCCGCAGGCGTCGCAGTTGGTGGCCATGATGATGGCCTCCTTGAAGTGGGGGATCTGCACCAGCTTCATGTTGGTGGAGGCCGGCGCGTTGCACTCGGGGCAGTTGGTGTTGAAGACCAGCACCTCGCTCCGCATCATGTCCAGGTCGTCGCCGGGTGGCGGTTCGTTGTCCGGCTCGTCGTCGGCCCGCAAACCCAGCTGCTTCTCCTGCTGCACGCTGCGCCGGAACCACGACACTGTCAGGGCCTCGTCCTTCAGCGGGGCGGACGGGTTCTCCACAAAACTGTTGCCCGACGGATCTTCGATCACCACAGTGAAGGCCTCCTCCACGTCTTTTAACTTCTTCAGCTTCTGGAGGAACGCGTGGATTTTGCCGGCCACCTCGGGGTCAGCCTCTTGTCTGGCCGCTTGGTCTTGCTCCAGTCCGGCCACGGCTCGGTCCAGGAGGCCCTCCACGGTGGATAAGGCGCCTTTCTGTGTAAACGGGGGGATCTCAAAATCCAGCTCCGGTATCCTGGTAGTGGCACTGTCCATTTTGACCACCTCGCGGTTCAAATCGTCTTTATTCGTGACTTTGAGAGTGTAGCAGACGCCCTGCTCCTGAATGCGCCCCGCGGACTGGATCTCCGTGTTGGACCAGCTGCACTCATCGCAACTGAACGAGCTGACGATGATTTCTTTGAAGAAGGGGACTTTAGTGAAGAGCAAACGTGTCGTACCGTTCTGATAGCAGTTCATGCACAAGCTCTCGATCTCGGTAGGCTGCCAGTCTTCATCGTCGGCGCTAAGGTCTTTAAAGACGCCCCCCCCTCGAACGTGTTCCTGGGCAATGACAGACATGGCTCAAATGGTTGAAATGTCGTTCGGCGGTACCCCGGGAGAACTTTCTCGACAGCACAGCGTCAGCACATGCTAGCTATGACGTCTTCACGGTTTCTTCCGCATTTTCTTCTTCGGTGTCAGGCGAGGTGTAAAACCTCTACTCCTTCCTGCTGATTTTCTCGAGTACTGCAACTGATTTATGGCGTCCTGACCCTTTGTGATTATTGATGCAACATTTCTGAATTTAGGTGTATTTTTTTCGTGTGACATTTTGACCATAATCTTCCATTTTTCGATTAGGGTTTTTTTTTTACTGTAAAGCGATTTGCCTTGCACACGTTGTATGATAACGTGCTAAACAAACAAGTTGAATTGAGAGTTTCACAATGTTTCATTATGAAAACAAAATAAATACGTTTCTGACATATGTGATTAGTAATGAAAAGTCTGTTTTACTGTATGTGCATACATGTGTACTATGTATTTTAATTTTTGTGGGGAAAATATGAAAGCATCTTTCTTGTATATTTAAATTATAAATTATAATATATAATATATAATATATATAAAAAAAATATTGACACTGTTTATATTCATTCATTTGTCTGTTTATTTTGTTGACTATATATTATGTTTTATTAATGTTCACTTTTTTCACACGGGGTTGTTGGTTTTAAGTGCTTTATAAATTTAAGGTTGAATTGAGTTGAGTTTGGCACTCAACACAACTCAACTTCAATCTCTAAAGGAATTGGATGGATGGATTTATTACTTGTCCACAGTCGATATTTTCTTGCGTCTTACAGATACCCGTCCGTCATAAAGGGGAACAATGGCCTCCCCCCAGAGGACCGTCTGCTTAAGTTCCTGGTGGACAACAACGCAGACGCCGAGGAGATTGTGCAGTGCGCCAACTGTGACCAGGAGAGCAACAAAAAGGTTGAAATTGACAACATCGCAACAACAACAAAGTGATTTTCTTTTCTTTTGTGACAAATTCTGATGAATCCATGTTTGCCTTGTGTTCTTTCTTTCAACCGTTTCTTTGTGTTCAGGACACAGGCGTGATGTTCTATTGCAACACTTGTAACCAGCCTCTCTGCTGCGCCTGCAGGGAGCTCACACACAAGGCCAGAATGTTCGCCCACCACGACATCGTCTCACTATCCAAGCGCAGCAAAGCCAAGCACAGGAAGTGTGGTGAGAGATGCTTTAAAAATCTCGCACATCTTCTTGAGTCTGACAGGGGTTCAAAGGTTAGGGTCAGCAAGGCCTTTTCTACTAGCCTAAAGACTCTCAGAAGCATTGATATACTTTCTCAACTTAAATCACATTGATTGCATAGAATTGCATTCGTTTATACCCAACATTCTTTTTCTACGGTGTTCAAAGTTGTGTCTGCCAGCAATTTGCTATTTTTATTGGCCCGCAATCTAATCTGTGTCTTCCGAATCAGTAGTGCAATGGGAGTGTTTTATCAGCCAATCGGATTTTTTAAATTCATCCTCACAAGGTCACCGCGATCATTCACAACAGAATTATCCTGTCCTCTGACGAGCCAGTCCGAGCACAACTTAATACTTGTTACATCTTGTGACAGCCAAAACTGAACTTTTCACTTCATGCTGAAGGATTCTGGAACGTAACCCCCATGATGGAGGGAGAATTACTTGACCTCAAAAGTCATTTGGAACCTTTGAGTAAAACTCAGTGAGTATGTGTGTGTCGTCAGTTTTGCACGAGGAGCCCTACATCCTCTTCTCCACCGAGAACAAGTCCATGCTTTGCATCAAGTGCTTCAGGGATATGCAAGTGTGAGTTAACGTGCCACGCAAAACCTATTTGACTGCGCAACAGCGTCCTCCTTGTGGCATCACCTTCCCTGTGTGCGTCTGTTTCTGTGTGTTTGCGTGTGTGTGTGCGTGCGCACTCTACAGGGAGAGTCGCACTCACTGCATTGACATTGAGACGGCCTACATGCAGGGATGCGAGATGTTGGACCAGGCCGTGCTGGTAAGAGAGTTGGCACAGAGAGCTGCGCATAGGTGGCAAAAGTAATCACACTCTGTACTTAAGTGAAAGTTCACATACTTGTGTGGAAAACATACTTTGGTGAAAGTGGAACTACTGATTCAACTCCAATACCCGATACCCATGAATTGTCCCACTGCCAATACCATCGATCAAGATCTCAACGACAATCGGCTTTATCTCGTTTCCGTTTACATTTTGTTTAAGATATGGTAAGATAATCTTTATTAATCACATGATGGTGAAGTTGATCATTTTTACATCATTTTGTGACCAGTCGTGGTTGAAGAAAGCCTTTTTGGACAAAGTAAGGGGTTGAAAGTACATATACCAGTTAGTTTTCAAATGTAATTAGGACCACAAAAAAAGCCATCAGAAAAATAAATACTAAAAATAATGTCCTATGAATCCGTCGGTCCCACCACTGGAGTTGTCGTGTCATGTTTTGAAAGCCTCTTCTCCTCCTGCCTCCAACAAACGCAGGTGGTGAAGGAGCTCCAGACGTCCACCCGAGAGGCCATCTTCCTGCTGAGGTCCATGATAGGAGAAGTCTGTCTGAACGTGGAGGAGGAGGAGAGCGCCATCTGCTCTCTCTTCAACAGTTTGCAGGCAATCGAGTTCATCTCAATATCAACCAAAACACGAAAGCTGATTTCGGAATCATTAAAAAAAAAATGTAGTGGTAATGATTGATCTATAAATGCCACTGGGGTACTGCATTGTGGTTCATGTGCCGCGCAGCAGAAGGGGCGATACAATAAATGTTATTTCAATCTTATGCAGCAAAAGAAAAATCCACACAACAATAATGTCACTGTGTGACCACTGGGGGGCACTGTTGATCTAAATGTGAAACGAGAAAAAATCTTGGGGAGAAGTACACTACTGTACGTGAATATTTTCACACTTCTCAGAATGTATTAATCCTTGCGAAGAATGCTATTTTTTGTTACAGGAAAAATTGGCTGAGAGGAAGAAGATTTTGCTGAAGACTGCACAGAGGTACGTCTGACTCCAAGTGCCATCATCACGACCAACAGTTAACTACTGTACACTGTCATGTAGCGAGATGGTGGTGGACCCCAAAAAGCAGGCAGGAGGGAGGAGCAGGGTGTATTTGACGAATTATATTGAATACAAAGAAAACTACATCCAAAACAAAATCCAAAGCATCAAACAAAAACCATGACTAAAGCTAAAACATAACAATGAACTAAACATGACAGAAACTAAGAGCAAAACACATGACAGTAGCAAGAGCAACAATGACCCGACACTGAATGTTCGGGCTGGGAGTCCTTTTAAACAACTAATCACCAAATGACCAACAGGTGTGCAGCTGCCGGGGGAGCCCTACAGTGCCACCTGTTGGTCCCTAAACCGAATCATGACATACACGAGCCTTGTGGGCCTTTTCAGATTAAAAAAAAAAAAAAGTTAGTAGATTTGTTGTCAAACTATTTTCAACGCGAAAGATTGATTAATGGTTTCTAAAAAATAACAGCACATATGGAGAGATTAGTATCGATGTGTGGAAAAATAGCACGTTGACCATATTTGGACAGTGACATGAGTAGACTATATATTCCTTTTTTTTTTTACACAATTGATTTGAAAAATCCCTCACAATCCATTAAAATTACGACATCTATTTTCAAAATATTTGCAAAATTATTTAAATTCCACAACGCGGAAGAAGAAGTGGCTCAAAACTGTGTATTAGAGGGCCGAGGCACATTTCATTCGACGACGCGGCCATACTCTGCACTCCTTTGATAAAAGCCTCCTTTCAATAGAATATGAATAAATAATAAGCATTTGATTTGATGCCGCCACAGCCGTTGCCGTCGTGAGTCACAAAAGACGACGCGCTCGATTGGAATGACCAATCAATGTTGTTATTCCCTATGATTGACCGTTTTGACCATTTGGGATTGGGAGGGAAACGATCCGGTTGCGCTCTGCGGGGATTGACGCTGCCTGGAAGCGGGCCAGCCGAACCAACGGCTGGCTGGCCGGCCGTTTCCCGGAAGGCCGGTCCAGGCTATTTGAGTCGGAATGTGCCCGAGTGCTGTTACGGGAGAGCGTTGACAGATTAGTTTGTGGAAATGTGGGCCACGTTCAGAATCGCCCTTTTGTGTGTGTGTGTGTGTGTGCAGCCAACACGAGGAGAAGGAGAAAGCGCTCAAGGAGCAGCTGTCACACCTCACCTCACTGCTGCCAACACTTCAGGTAGAGAACTAACCCCCCCCCCCCCCCCACACACACACACGTTGGCTCCAAAACCCAATCTGAACCTCTAACCTTTGTTTGAAGCCCTAACGCAATTTAGAACCGTAGTTTGAAATTTTTCACTTGAACCCCTTGGCCTTCAACCTTAACCCCACGTAATTCAAAAATCTCATTTGAAACCACAATCTTGTATCCCCAATTTGAAACCCTACTGCTCACTTCAAAGCCGTACTTTGTGTTTGCAGGTTCATCTGGTCACCTGCTCGGCCTTCCTCAGCTCAGCCAACATGTTTGAGTTTCTGGACATGGGTTACGTGAGTGGATTCCGCCAAGCAAGAACATTGCAGCCATATTGTGGCTGTGCACCGACAGCCGTCTTCAAATGGAACGAGTCCATCTGGGTGAAGATGGTTTTTGCTTCCGCAGCAACTGATGGAGCGACTGAAGCGGATCGTCAAGCTCCCCCATCGCCTCAGACCGGTGCAAAGCAGCAAAGTCAGTGCCAAGCGCAGCGATGTACTGTACCGTATTGATAGATACAACAAATCTGCATTTGTTTTCCTATTTCTCCAAGTTGACAAATTTCCCAAATTGTAATGTGGAGGTTCCACTGTAAGAACACGCCCTCTCCACCCTCCCATCAGATCAACACAGAGTACCGCAGTGAGTTTGCCCGCTGTCTGGAGCCGCTGCTTCTGATTGTCCAGCGCTGCGCCCCATCGGTCGCCGGGTCTTCCAGCGTCGCCACGAGGTGAGATCATTTCCGACATTCGGTTTTCCGCGTACCCCGCCGATGTGGCGTCGGCGCGTTGCCATCGTTCCAGGAAAGCCGGCGGGGTAGGCTGGACATTTGGCACTTTGCGAGGCATCCCGACTTGAAATCCCCAAAGCTTGCCCATATTTGGAATTTGCTTGCGTAGCAACCAGCCAAGGAAGTAGCAGGGAGGCTTATCTCGTTGGTTGGTCAATTGCCGTTCGCACTCTGAAATCACTCTGCCAGTCCCTCTTTTATTGGATGCCCCCCCCACCCATGTATCACTTACACCATGAACGGGTTCGTCAATGTTGCGTTGCTAAGTGCAGTGTGAAAAGGTGTAGAATGTATAGGAGTGAGTAAAAGTAAGAAGTCAACAGAAAAACAAACACTCAAGTAAGGAGATCTGAAAAAATGTACTCAAGTACATTAACCGAATATTTGTACTCTGTTACCGAGGACTTACACGAGATTAAAAAAAAAAAAACAATCAAGTCTTGTTGCAACTCCATGTCCTTCCCCACTTGTAATTTCATCACACTGTTCACCACTCAACACGCAAAGAGGCCTGGGGATCGGCCAGAACTATTTTTAACATAATTTCACAGAAGCCTCCGGAATTAATCTACGAGTTGGCACGCCGCAGCGGCTTTGTTCCGAGCCGCTTGATGTCACTGGGCGGGCAAAGTATTTCTTAAAAGCGGCGCGACCGGCCTATCTTGCGGCGAGTGGCGGATCCGTGCAGGTGCGTCGGGGAGTCTGGCTCCGTTTCTTTATTGCAGCCTTTCGTCTTCAAGCCTCCGTGACGGACCGATCGATAAATTGGCGTGAGTTTATTATACCGCAGCTGCCGTGCCTGTTTGTCACTCTGCGCCCTCGAGTTTCGGATTGCGGTGATCGCCTGTTGAGTGTGACGACGACGTGATGAAATTTGGATGCAATTATTGACATTGACTAAATTATGAAGCGGTTCTTTTCTTTTTTTAATCAAAAGAGAGCCATATATCGCCCCCCGATGATAAACAGTAATCCTCGCCGAGTCACGCTTTGCTATTCATTCATTGAAAAACATGATTCGATGCCGCCAAATCCCTGTCTTCATCGGAAAGTAGTTTCAAAGAACTAAATTGAAGTGATACATCTCGACTGAGGCATGAGCTTTGTGTGTTGGGGAGGAGCTTAATTCATCCTGGGATGTTCGCGGACGTTACGAGGAATTTACGTCACCGTTCTTATGCTTATATCTATATATATACTTTTTGTCTTCTACTTTCCCCTGTTCGGAATTTTGCTGCTATAAATTGGGAATTTCTCCATTGTGAGACAAATAAAGGTTTTCTTATCTCAAATGAGGCAACCGCGTGAAGCACGTCGAGTCGAAAACGCGCAAAACAAGCGACAACCCATTCACCATTTTGACACGGAGGACATCACCGCATGAAATTAAAAAAGATCAATCCAAAACAGGAAAAGACTGCGCTCCGATTTTCTTTTTTGTCATACGTTATAGCTCAAAAAAGTCCCAAATCCCAAAATTGGTGACACGGGGCCACATTTTCGTTATATATATATTGAGATATTGACACCCCCCACCCCCCACCTCAGGCTGCAGTCGCCTCTCTCCATGTCTTGCCGCTCGCAGTCCCTCAGCGAGATGCCGCCAGGCTCCGTGTTTGGTCGGAGGCCCACGTCTCACCGCAACATCTGCACCAAGGTCCTGCTGGCCGAGGGGCGCGAGACCCCCTTCACCAAGCACTGTAACAACTACGAGAACTCCTACAGGGTGAGTGCACCGCCTACGCGCTTTCAACTGTCTTGAAAGAAAATTATTCAGAGTTGTCATAATTACTGAGAGTGAGATCGCAAAAATTCACATAAAGCCGAAGAAAAAGTTTTGGTTTCATTGATCTAGTGTATTGGGGGCGGGGGGGCGGGGGGGGGGGGGATTTGTTGAAATGCGTCATTTGGCTCATTAGAAAATGTATGAAGAATCTTTCATTTATTTATTTATTTATTTTTGCTTATTGACACGTCCACGAAATGTTTAGAATTTTTGAACTGCGTGCGCCTGAAGTCTATTTCTTGGTCTCAGTTTTTATCAAATAAATGCCCCAAAAAAACGCGAGCCACCGGATAGTGCGAAACCGCCCCTTCTTTGGTCAGTTTCATAACCTTTCCCCAAATCAAATACTCGTGTCTTCTTCTGCATCCGTGCGCGTGATCTGCAGACCCTTCAGACCGAGATCCAGAGCCTGAAAGACCAGGTCCAGGAGTTGCACCGAGACCTGACCAAGCACCACTCCATCATCAACACGGACCAAATGGGCGAGATCTTGGACCGCTCGCTGCACATCGACAGCCAGATCGCCTCCCAGTACGCCACGGTGGAGACCATGAGGACCATGTTTGAAGAGGTCTTCCTCTCTTGCGTCTTTTCAAACGGCGATGCCCGGCAAAATCAATCAATCAATAAATATCACCCTCGCGGTTTTCCCCTCACAGATCTGGGAGGAGACCTTTCAGAGGGTCACCAATGAGCAGGAGATCTATGAAGGTGTGTCTTCTGGCACCACATTTTCAAGCTGGAATCCGGGCCGTACGCGCGCGCCGCTTTATCCGTTTCGTTCGGACCCTCGCAGCCCAGCTTCACGACCTGATGCAGCTGAAGCAGGAGAACTCCTACCTGACCACCATCGCCAGGCAGATCAGCCCCTACATCCTGTCCATCGCCAAGGTCAAAGAGAGACTAGAACCCAGGTGGTGCCTCGGATTTGTTTTCTCTTTCGTCTCCGTTCCGCCCACTTTTTAAACGGGTTTTTCCTTCCGTCCACATATCCCGGTCCATTTTTTTTTTTTTGCAGGCTCCAGGAGACCAAAGAGCACCGTGATGACCGCACCGAAACCATGCTGAAGATTTACGAAGATAACACAACAATGGAAGCGGAGAGTCAAGACGGGTAAGCGCAAAGTCCCTTGATGTACAACCGTGTTTCCCAAACCGAGGTTCCCCCGGATCCCGGCAATGTAACTTGGGGGTCCAGAAAATAATTTGCAAGAAGTCATTTTGTCATATCGTTTAAAGTCGCTGTTTTTTTCGCTCACTGAATGCGCAGCCTCACAGAGGACGTGTCGGGCTTTCTTTTCTTGTTGCCGACAGCGACAAGCAGACGCGCCTCCTCGAACAAGACAAGAGCAACCGTCCGCTCATGCTCTAGTGGCTCCGCCTCGTACCAAACCTGGAGCTTCGCCACATAGCGGACGTGACATTCTCCGAGCAGGAGGGAAGGGGTGGGGGCGGGCTGTCAGTAGGTGAGAAACCGTACTAAGTGGCCGAGGTCACGCCGCCATCGGGGGGCCACACTTCATTGTCGCTGTGACGAGGTGGCGCTCCACACGGGCCAAGCGTTAGTGACTTCATCAGACAACCACGTGGACCCTCACGATCCCCATGAGAAATCACGCAGATAGAATTAAAGCTGCCAGCAACTCCGCCTTGTGGGAGGTCGTTGACATACAAGACCTGGAATTAACCTGGAAAAAAAAAATCTAAATTAAACCTGCTGAGTGTTTTCACGCATGGCTTTTTGTGAGTCTACCAAGGATAGACGACGTGCCTACTAAATTTGTATTTGGTAAGTGTAACAAGCTGTGGGGTATGTTTGTATTTGAATAGCCCTAAAATGGCTGCTTCAAGCAAAAAATGGCAACCCTCCTTTGTCTTTCCAGGCATAGCTTATCCAGGCTTTTTCTGTGGGGTTGCTTATGATTGACATGTCTGTGAAAATTTGTGTTGCTACGGGCTGAATGCTGCTCATGTTGAATTTTCAAAAATTTGGGGGATGACAGCATGTCTGCTTTTATGCTTAAGGTGCTCAACAAATACACCCATCCATCCGTTTTCTAATCCACTTATCGATATGAGGGTGGCGGCCTTGCTAGAGCCTACCCCAGCTGTCTTTGGGGGCGGGGGGGCACACCCTGAATTGGTTGCCAGCCAATCTCAGGGCACACATAGATGAACGACCATTTGCGCTCACACTCCTACCTAGGGACAATTTTGTAGTGTTCTGTTAACCCGCCATGCGTATTTTGGAAATGTGGGAGGAAACCGGAGTACCCGAACAAAACCCACACAGGCACGGGGGAGAACATTCAAACTCCACACAGAATTGCCAGAATCAAACCCTTGCACCTCTGCGCCGCGAGGCCGACGTGCTTACCAGTCGACCGCAACAAATTTGAATGCCAAACCTTTCAACATTCATTTCATCCATCCATCCATTTTCCGAACCGCTTGATCCTCACTAGGGTCGCGGGGGGTGCTGGAGCCTATCCCAGCCGTCTCCGGGCAGTAGGCGGGGGACACCCTGAATCAGTTGCCAGCCAATCACAGGGCACACAGAGACGAACAACCATCCACGCCCACACTCACGCCTAGGGACAATTTAGAGCGTCCAATCAGCCTGACATGCATGTTTTTGGAATGTGGGAGGAAACCGGAGCACCCGGAGAAAACCCACGCAGGCCCGGGGAGAACATGCAAACTCCACACAGGGAGGCCGGAGCTGGAATCGAACCCGGCACCTCTGCACTGTGAAGCCGACGTGCTAACCACTGGACTACCGGGCCGCCACATTCATTTCAATTCAAAACAAACAACGGCTCTGTAGAAACACAAGGCTCGTCCCTCATCGCCTTCCCTCGTTCATTTCATAATTGTGTCGAAAGAAACGAAAGGCGCTAGCTAGCACCCACTAGCGCGCAGGCCGCTGCGGATAATAATGAGGTGTTGACTAATGGAAGGGGGAAAGGCTTATTTACATTTCATTGACGGCCGAGAAAGTTGTGGAAATCTCACGAGCAGATTTGGCCTGAGGGAAGTGCCGAGAAGGTCCAAAGTGCGCATTCATTAAAAAAACATTTGTGACAACCTGGTAACAAACGACCATGTTCCAGCACGCCGCCTCCCCCATGCTTCCCCCGCGGTCGTTCATCACGCCGGGCCGACAGTCCAACCGACTCGCTCGTTATTATTCTCCCACTCGGAAGGTTTTGGCACGCCGAGTTTATTTTGGGGTTGCACGTTTCGGAGTTTCGGGGCAAGCGAGAAGCCACGCCGCGAGTTTTCCACCCGTAATTGAGCATTAAAGATGGAGGAGGAAGATAAAATGAATGTTTAATCATCTTCACCGAGGGGAATTTGGGTCAGCGAAGAAAGAAAAGAAGACAATGAAAGCAAATAGAAGAGAGGGAGAAAGAAGAACACACATATGATCGTTTAATGAGCAGCCTTTTATTTTTTAATTAGCAGCTTCCGTTTGCCCAATAGCAGAGTTTGCCTGAGTCACATTTCAACGTTTTCGGAAAACACATTTTGAAGCACATTGGTGTTTTTCATATCAAAAATGACAAATTCGGCTCATGATATGTTTTATGTTTTCGGTTGGATGAGGTGACCGGTGTGATTCTCAAGTTTTATTTCGTCTTTTGTTCCCTCTAATTTTACAATTAGTCATGATAAATATGATTTTGGATGAGCGTGCTGGCAAGATTTCCACTCACGCTGTGAAATTTACCCCCCAAAAAGTTTTGGACATTATTTTGTGTTGTGGAAAATTCAATGTTTTTATTTATTACTGTGTGAGGCTTGCATAGCTTCAGCTCACATTTGTATCTAGTTTGTATTCTTTGATTTTGTGCTTGTATCCTAAATAAAACCCTAGCATATGTATTCTGTTTTATTATTTTACTTTATGCTCATAATGACAACGACAAAAAAATGTTTGATGCTCATATAAAAACCAAAGGCTCGCGTTTGTACCCATTTTTGTCATTTTACTATTTTGGAACCAAAAAAAAAGGGGAAGCCTTTGTGTTATTTCTGCTCTTTTACTTTCTGTGCATCTAAAAAAGCAAGCGCTAAAACTGGAATTTGAAAAAATATTTTTCTTTTTTTTTTACTCAAAACGGCAATATCCAGGCCACTTTAGCTGTTTTACTTGATGCTTGTATCAAAACAAAAATCAAACAGCAGCATGTCATTGTTTCAACCACGATATTGTTCAAAAACGAGATCTTACCTGAACGCCTCATGACAACATCTCGGGACGGTCAGGGCCGCCGTAACAAATCGACTTCCTGTTATTGCATCCTGCCTCAATTAGCCACCGGCTGCGTGCGCCCTTGACGCATGGGAGGGGGGAGGGGAGGGGGGGAGGTGAGTCACAGGTGCGAGGTCGCTCTTAATCATCCGTGGCGCCTTTCCACACCACACCCCCCCCCCCCCCCCATCCTTGTCCTCCATCTCCCCAATGAATCTTGAGTGTCTTTTACACGAGAGTCAATAATCAATTCAACCAATGAGATCTTTGCCGATTCGAGCATCTGGGCAGATCTTGCCTGTTCTTTTCTGGTTTTGTGTGTGGTTTGATTAATTGTTTGTTAGCAATATATTTTTAAAAAAAAGTCGGAATCAATCATGCTAAAACACAAACACAACAATGACAAATAAGGTGTGTGCAACGTGGAAGAAAAATACAAAAATTGACAAAATGAACAAGGCTCAAAGTAACAAAGAACCAAAACGCCATCGCGGCAGGAAACAAACTTCACGTTACGAAACACAAATAACAAACTGACAAAGGCTGAATGAAACCATGCAATTAAATACAAGCTAACTGATGCGGCAATGAGGCGCACCTGGACAAGGCATGAGTAGCTGGAGGGAGTTGATTGGGAGACCCAAAGAACAGGGCTGGGGAGAACGGGTGCAAAACCAAAAACCCAACGAGCAACACATCAAGAAAATATAATATGGTCAATGACATCAAATGACAATCAACAACATAATGACATCAAAGCATGAAACAAAACACAAATTGAATTCGAAACAAAATGAACAAAAAAAAAAAGATCCGAACAGAACTCATTTATGCTTAGCTGAAAAAAAAGCAAACATTTCTTTTCCTTTGTTCTTATATACTGAACATAGGCAAACCTTTTGCGGTTTTACTTTGCTCTCATGTAAAAATAAAAGATAAATGCGGATGTGTGTCTGTTTTTACAATTTTAGTGCTCACAAAATCCTAAAGTGGGTGTAGAGCAATATTTAATACTGTACTG
Source organism: Hippocampus guttulatus (assembly GCF_054856545.1). NCBI lineage: Eukaryota > Metazoa > Chordata > Actinopteri > Syngnathiformes > Syngnathidae > Hippocampus > Hippocampus guttulatus. Next base: position 20,984,575 of record NC_141268.1, on the reverse strand, counting down.
TATTCACTTTCTTGACCGTGAACCAAATAGACCATTTCTTTCTTTCTTTTTTTTCTTACTAGTTATCCTTGGCGGAGGTTTATGCTTCACTGAGTAATATACAATTTAAAAAATATATATATATATATTTATGTAAGCAGAGCTGCAGCAACTCTGTGTGTGTGTGCGTACGTGCGCGCGCCCAACAAACTGTCAAGTGCCCAACATACAATAAACTTTTCTTTTTAACAAATGCAGCAGACAATATACAATATTGACACGAAAAGGCTTCCAAAATAATGACAGCAATGACACGCTGGAACAGCAGCAGACAGGTGACCGGTCACGCTGCACTTGGCCGCCCGGTTTGCAGGTGGCGCTAGCGCGCGGGCATCAGTAGGCTCGCGGTGCCTTGGCGTCCTGCGCCTGGTTGAAGGGGTTGGCAGCGCCGGTGGAGGCGTCCTGTTGAGGGTCGATGGATTGGTACGCGTCTCGGTTTCGGCTCATGGAGGGGAAACCTGCAGGCAAGCGGGGGACACGCCCACCGTGACAAGACAATGAAGGCGCACTGTCACCGAGTGGAGGATTGGTCAGCGTTCTTGTGGAATCAACGCAGCTTTTTGTTATTGGGATTGGATTACTTCTGTGTTGGCATCATGAGAAAAAAAATCTCTCTCACACACACACATATATATATATATATACACACACACACACACAAATATAAATATATTATTCATATTCAGAAAAATTTATTTATCTCCATGGGGCAATTAGAGTAAATGAAATGGGTGTTTTGAAGACACTTCTGTTTGAAGAATCATCACCATCGTAGTGACAACTGGAGTGAACCATCTCACCGTAAAAATAATGACAATTGTCACAGGTCCACTTTTTTTTTTCTTATATAGATCCCATTTCTCGCCCGTTCTTTTATTTGAAATCATCACTTGTAGACAGTGCGACACGTTCATAAGATTTATTCCGATATGTACAAAGCCGGACACCCCTTCAATCAGCAACTTTTCACGGTGGAGTTAGATTATGATCGGTGGTACCTTGACATATGAGTTTATCTGTCCGGTGTCTACGCTTGCGACCCAAAACACCCAAATCATCTTTCCACATTTATATGAATGGAAATGCCATTGATGTGTTCCACCCACCTGCCCTCCCAAAACGAAAATAGCATCCTTTATTATTTTAGCTCATAAAAGCAGAGAGTAATAACATCCTCAAAAAAAGTGCAAAGGATTGAACAGTTTTTGCCACTTTTTTTTTTTTGCTTTAATTCAACGGACGCTGTGTCGCTCCTTCTACTCTGCGTGCCATGACTACATGGGGACAATATAATACAGGAAATATGCAAACGGCATCACAATAAATATAAAATAGACAATTATAAATCGAACATCTCTCTCACACATATATATATTCTGCCTACGTGTGTCTCCACCACTTGCGTTCAAATATTGCTTCGAGAGTTATAACACTGCAACGCCAGTGCCATTCATTAGCCCGTTGATGGTGTTTTGCACTACTCGTTAGCATGACGTTCAACAGACCTTTTTTTTAATAGAAAGCAATTTATTTATATTAAATCCACAAGGTGTAATTAACTTTTGTTTTACGTTAAGTTTGACAGCACCCTTCAACTGGGAACTGGATTAAAAAAGCTTGTGGCCTCCTTTTTCGAATTCCACAAACTGCAAAGCCAATGACAGCTTGTATCTTTAAAGAAAAACAAAAAAACGTACATGTAAATGTGGTTACTTGTACTGTATATCAAGGCACCACTGTGTTATTATGACTCTGCAAATATTCACACAAACACGCACCCACGAGGCGTCTGGAGATTGGACGCATGAATAATACATGAGAACAAGCACAAACAAGGTGTGAAGGGATACACACGCACACACACACACCCACACACACACACTTATAAATAGAAAAACAAATGACAAAGAGAGAAAAAAAAAGTGCTCTCTTTGTCCTTCCCTGTTCATGAGCTCACTTCCTGTGCAGAGGGGAATGGAAGGCAGATGATTGGCAGAGAGAGAAAGGGGTTGGGCGAGGGGGGAGGGGCGGGGTCAAGGTGGGGCGGTCAATAGCGGCGGCCAATAAATGCACTGTCCGCACTGTCCGTTGTGCAGCGGCTGTCCACTGAGGTCTCTAAGTCTGAGAGGTCAAAGGTAAAAAAGAGGGGACGGGAGGGAGGAGACAAAGGAGGACATGAGAACGTTCCCAGACGAGACACACGCGGGGCCAAAGTGGCATGCGAGGAAGGACATTTACGAAAGCTTCCACAATAAACCATTCGGGAAGAGACCACCACCACACCAACGTTTTTTTAAAAGCATGCATTAAAAAAAAAAGTATTTTCAGTCACTGGAAATGAAATATTGGGAGAGGGATTTCTTTTTTTTTTTTTGCTTTTGGTGTGTCAATGATGCTGGTGTTATCTGATGAAATCGATATTTTTAGGAAGAATTGCTGGAATGATTTCAGTCATGGGGTTTTTTTTGTATTTCTAAATGTTTTCATATTTGTATTTACAATTAATACAAGTTTTCCTTTTTAAACCAAAAATGTCAAGGGTTTTTTTTTTCGTATTGAGGATGATATGAAGAGTATTCATGAAGTTGAATTTTATCCTGATGTCAGAAAATACATTTGCTTCTTATTAGGTATGTTTTAATACATATTTCAAGGTTAATTAATATTTATTATTAAGTATTAACTATTCATACTTACATTTGAATATACTTCAGAAGTTGATTAATTACTGCTGTTCGAGATATTTCAATGAAGATATTTTACAACCGGAGTACTCTGAGAAAACCCGCGCAAACGGCACACAGGAAGGCCACAGCCCGGATTCGAACCCTCAACCTCTGTACTGTGAGTCAGATGTGCAAACCACTTCTCCAATGTGCTGGTCTACTAAATACTTTTTTTAAAACCCTGATGACAGACATTTGACTTTTCGGCAATGGCCTGCTCGAGCAAAATAAGGTATTACCTTGAAACCGACAAATTTCAGTGTTTCAAAGAAGAAAAAAAAAGAAATTTAGTTTCACATCCATGAACTCTCCCTATATTGAGCAACAGATGCATCAGAATGCATCACTGTGTTCTTTTTTTAGGGCTTCTGACTGGCTCAGCAGTACATGTCACTATTGCTACTCTTGCGAAACCTGACGTCAGATTTGAAGTGATCGCGAGCCCGTTAAAAGCGTTTTGACCTGCGGGGGGTACGGGGGGGTAGGACGAGGGGGGACTTCGAAACGCTTCATGGATGCGGCGGGGCTCCAATTAAGTGACACGTCAGTCGCCGCGCGGCTCATAAGAATCTCAAACCTGCTGTGTGCCCCTGCCGGGTGACGTTAGCATAAAACATCAAGACGCGGTGAAATCAGCCAACGCGACACTGAAAATTCTGCCGGCCCAAATAGTCTCCAGTCCACTCAGGCCGCTTTTCCAGCAAGGACGACGAAATCCAGTGAGTACACAAATCAAATTCCCAAGACGTGGACTGATTTGCACATCGGGCCGCATGGAAGCCAAACAATTTCCGGCCCTGTTTTGCGTGAAACCGAGTCACCGCGGTAACAAAGTGGCTTCACGTGGTGCGCCTCGGACATTTCGTGGCATTTACACTCTTGTGACTGGAAATAATGAAGCTTGTTCGCTTAAAACAAACAGCATGACAAGAGCGCAGAGATCTCCAACGCAAACACTCTCTCGCCGTGTTTTCAGACACGGGGTTAACGGCTGAACTTCAACGAAGACATACGATTGCGTGCACTGCCCCAGTGCAACGGTAGAGGCAGCAAAAATATTCACGCGGGTAAAGTAGGCCGAAGCAGAAGCCGCCCCAAACTCACCAAAGTTGACGTTGTAATCCCCCCCCCGCTCGCGGTACATCTGGTAGACGAAGAAGCAGGAAGCGGGCTTGAGCAGCAGGCTGAGGATGGCCATGCCGGCGCTGAAGCGGAACACGTCTCGCCCCTTTTCGGACGCCAGTTCGCTCAGCGAGTAGTAGACGCCAAAGTGGATGATGTCCGTCAAGATGGTCACGGCCATCCCGATCAGAAACTGCGCAGGACCACAAAGAGAAAATCTTCAACTGTGATCCCTTCCCTCAAAAAGTGAAATACTTTCACATTCTAACCGCTTCAACTCAGCGGTCCACAAAGTTTGTTGTCTCTTTTGAAAATCCAAAGTTTCTCATCCAACCCTAAACCACTCACCCTCAGCTCGCAATCCTAAGACGGCACCAAACAATACCCCTCCCGCTATGTGCTAACCCAGGGGTGCCAAACTCGTTTTTTGTCGAGGGCCACTTTGGAGTAGCGTCTCCCCTCGGAGGGCCGTGATGATCGTGAAACCACCAAAAATGTTTCATCGTCTCATTGCATTATGACTTGCAAACAACTTATTAATGGATTACTAGTCCAGTTGATTTATCATAATTTATTCAATTATTGTTCAAGTTGGTGTAAAGAGGGGAAAAAAAATCTCAGCGTTATTTACATGACAATTTGATATTTCGATAGAGTTCTCAGCAAGGATCATGCAAGTTGATGCGCGTGATTTGCTTTCGCGGGCCAAATAAAATGATGTGGCAGGCCGGATCTGGCCCCCGGGCCTTGACTTTGACACCTGCGTGCTAACCCCAACCGGACGACAAGTGCAAACACAAGCCGTGTCTCTAATCCTACCTCGAAGCTAGTTGGCGGCCATTTAATTGAAAACGGTGACAACGAGCGAGCGTTATAACATCCAGATTCGTTTTGAGGTCCGACTGTCACACTCACCATCAGCACGGCGTCAATGGAGTCCCTGTGAGCGATGGCCCACACCCCCACAGCCAGGACGCTAAAGTTGCCCCAGGCGAACGAGGTGGGCAGCCACGCCATGCAGCCCCTGGACACACACACATGCACAGGCACACTTGGAACACCCAATGAACACAAATGTTGATATGTGTGTGTGTGTCTACGTGCATGCGTGTGTGTGTGTGTGTGTGCTTGGTGACCTATTGGAGGTGGACAAGGGGAGAAATTCCTCAAGTTGGTGAAAAAAACGTGTTCACTCACCAGACTGTAAGCAGCCAGTGCACCAGAACGATGGCCTGACAGACAAACACATCAGAACGGTGACGCCACAATTCGGAACGTAGTCATAAAGAGACGTTTTAAATTATTCAGTAAAAAGCTATTTGTAATCTCAAGGAAAATACAAACAAATAATGTTAACAATAATGATGATATGAATTGCAGTTCGAACAATAATGATGACATATTAACACTGAAACATGGAAAAATGTTTTTTATGACTTTCGAACAATACCTCGTGGTGAAAAAAGAATATACGCAAAAATACATTTTGGGTTAGAAAACAAAAATAAAATAAATGACTAATATGTTTATGATGATGAATAAAATAAATAAAAGAATAACAAAATAAATAAAACAATAAAAATACCTATATAAAATTACTCAGAACAAATCTACAATTTTAAAAAATCCTTTTGCGAACTGAGATGCCTATAACAAAAAAAAAAAAAAAAATCCATTAAAAAAAATACACACTCAATACAACAGGGTGAATTCTGAACCAACTAAAACAATGACAAATATTACCCTGACTTTAGTATTAGTGGGATTCAGTTGACACCCTCAAAGGTTCACATTTGGGCCCCCAAGCCACAGTTTGCAAGCTTTGCCCTAAGTGACTAATGCGGGGCAGTGACATGAGCGATGGCCAAGGTGCCCTCAAGAATCTCTCGGCAGGCATTTGTCGTCTTCTCGTCACGTCCATTTGGATACATTGGAATTCAAAATATACTGTTTGGCAATGCTCATGTTTGTTTTTTTTTAAGGTGCACGGAAGTTCCGAAAGGCGTCACGGGACATGAAAACAAGAGTTGAAAAAAAATAAAATAAAGCAGGCTCACCTTTAGATTGATGGCAGGAATTTCCATAACAGGCAGCAAGCGGGGCTCAAAGCTGTCTGGCACTTTCAAATCGAGAACAGCACAGCACGCAAACTTTGTCTTTTTCTTTGTTAGCCTCGGCTTGCAAACACAAACCATGTGACGGCACCCTGACTGCTTCCCATGTGACTCACGCACAGCCTCACTACCCTCTTCCGCATCCCCCCCCCCCTTTCCACCGCTTCACCCTCGGCTGCGAAACGCTCCAGTGAAAGTTGGAGAGCCCCGCTTGAAGGAGCCAACAGTACCACATCATCTGCAAAAAGCAGAGATGCGCAAGACCGAGGCCATCAAACCGGCCCCCCTCAACGCTTCGGCTGCGCCTAGAAATTCTGCCCATAAAGGTTATAAACAGAATCGGCGACAAAGGGCAGCCTTGGCGGAGTCCAACCCTCATCTATGGTCACGAGCTATAAGTCGTGACCAAAAGAACGAGATCCAGGATACAAGCGGCCGAAATGAGTTTTCTCCGCTGGGTGTCCGGGCTCTCCCTTGGAGATAAGGTGAGAAGCTCGGTCATCCGAGAGGGGCTCAGAGTCGAGCCGCTTCTCCTCCATATCGAGAGGAGCCAGATGAGGTGGCTCGGGCATCCGATTAGAATGCTTCCTGAACGCCTTCCTGGTGAGGTGTTCCGGGCATGTCCCACCGGGAGGAGACCCCGGGCACGACCCAAGACACGCTGGAGAGACTATGTCACCCAGCTGGCCTGGGAACGCCTCGGGATCCCCCGGGAAGAGCTGGAAGAAGTGGCTGGGGAGAGGGAAGTCTCAACTCAACTCTGGGCATCATACACTGTAAAAATGAACTTTTTGGTGGAGTATTAGGTTTTGATGACAACTTAAATATCAGTTACATCAATGAATTTGACCAAAGTGAAGCTAACATAAATAGCATGTAGCGATATCATGGCTAATGCCTAGCATGACAATGACCAACTTCCTGTTCACGCTCCAACTTGTCAAGAATCGTTTTACTTTATTCATCCATCCATTTTCTAATCCGCTTTATCCTCACGAGGGTCGCGGACGTACCAGAGCTTATCCCGGGTGTCTTCAGGCAGGAGGCGGGCGACGCCTTAAACAGCTTGCTAGCCAAATGCGGGGTGCAACTTTATTGTATGATAAAAATGTTGTGTTATTTTTACTGTTTTCACTTATTTTTTTGCCACAGTTAAGAATGTTGAAATGTGACAAACAATCTTGCGCATCCACACAAATAAATCTTTTTTTTTTAATGATAGTTGCTAAGGGGATAAATAGTTGGAAAAAGGTCAACGCTTTAGAAAGAGAAGCAAGGTTGGCATTTTGAGTGCCGCTCGTTTGTTACACGACAAACAGTTTAATATTGAATGCAAATCCCGTTAAAGCACAATACTGAAAATAAATAAATCCGCAATAGATCAAGAGCGGAACAGTCACGACTTAAAGATGAAAAAGAAAATCTGTTGCACCTTTGTATTTACATATCGCATTTGGGATGAGGAATCACCTTGCAGATGATATTTATGAGACAAAAAGAAATGACATCGAGTTTGTGTGTGTGTGTTGTTGGGCAAAATCTTCACATTTCTAAAATGAATCGGAACGGGAATCCAAAAAAAATAAAAAATAAAATAAACCATCCTGCTTGAGTAACCAAACAGCGAATCGTTCAAATGGGTATTATTCCTGACAAGCCTTCTCATGCTATTTTCAACACCTTAAATTTATTCGTGATGTGTAAAAAAAGATGATGTGGAGACAGGATAATAGTATTGATTTGTAAAAAAAAGAATAAGAATTGGGGGAATAAACACTCACGCGTGGAGGTTCAGGACGATTAGGGCCGGTTTGGTTTGGGTCGCGGGGAGAGTAGACTTGGGGGGGTCGGGGTAGGTTGAGAGTTCGCGTCGGATTGGGATAAGGTTGGGTTTCGGGTTTTATGGGTTTAGCATTCCATTGTCCTTCAAAATGTCCACCCCTTTACAATACGGTCAGCCGTGTCTGAGTGCTCACGGTTGCCGTCTTCCACGAGCACTCCTTCCTCTCTTCCTCCTCAGACGGTGATGAAGCCTCCTTGGTCACTGCTGACCGACTCAGGCGCCACACAGCGGCCCCGCCTCCTCGTCACCCGTCGCTTGCGATGAAATTTAGCGTAGCAACGGAAGCCTGCGAGGTTACAATGACGAGTCCCGTTTGGGAAATTGTTTGTGAATGAATGAAGATAAAATGGTGGGCCGCGAGCAGGAAGATGGATGACAGGAAGTGAGGAAAACAAGACTTGGCTAACTCGCGGTACAGGAGATGAGCATCCGGGAAATTAGGAAACAGGAAGTGAAGACATGGGCATGCGTTTGGAATAGAAGAGATGGGGAAAAGGAAGGTACAGGATGTTGGGGAGGGGCAGGGGGTGAGCGAACAGAAAGTACGGGGCAGCGGCTGACAGTCGGGGTACATCCTCACCTTCCTCACACATGCAGTCGTCATAGCACTTGTTGTTCAGGCCTCGGTTGTGAGCTTTGCACTCGTGTTGTCTCAGGTCACAACAGGAACCTTTTTGAAAATCAACATTTCAAGACATTTCACGAGTGAGTAAAGATCGACGATGGAGACTGACCGGCGAGGCAGTCCAAATGGTGGTCGCACGGTTCGATGTCGTCAGCGTCCACCGTCGCGTTCCCGCTGCTGAGGTTTTTACTTCGTCTTTTGTCTGTGGATGGACATGACAATAAGAGACTTTTTTTTTTTCCTCCAAAACTATTCAGGATCGGAACAAGCGGTTAGATTTTGGAGCCAGACCTTTCTTCCCGGAGGACGGCCAAGCGTCCGCGGGCTTCATGTCTTCGTAGTCCGTCCAGTCGAAGAGCGCCATGTCCAGCGTGGGCATCACCTCGCCTTGCTTTTTACCTCGTCCGGACCGCTGAGAAGAGACAGCAGCACGTCAATACGCGCCCGCCATCCAGTCAACCGCACGACACGCACGAGACAAATTTTCTTCTTTCGTCGACGGGAGATGTTTTAAAGAGAACCCAAATACAAAGAGGGAGTATCAGAGCTGTCATGTCAGGATGCTGTCGCTTTTGTTGCCCTTTTGTGTCGAAAGCAATTGTCACTGTGGAATTAAGTAGGGGCGGCACGGTGGATGACAGGTCAGCACGTCGGCCCCGCGGTGCAGAGGTGCAGGGTTCGATTCTGGCTGCGGCCTTCCTGTGTGAAATTTGCATGTTCTTCCCAGGCCTGCGTGGGATTTCTCCGGGTACTCCAGTTTCCTCCCACATTCCAAAAACATGCATGGCAAGTTGATTGGGCACTCCAAGGTACAAGTGTGAGCGTGAATGGTTGCTTGTCTATTCATTCATTTCAATAATGCACAAGCAAGAACTCTATTGTTTTTTTATTTTTAAGGGTGAGTTTAGTTGGTAGCAGTCGTACAAGTCAAATCTCGATTATGTCTCAACTTTTTGACGATTCTTTTCGAGTCACCTGTGGTTTGCTGGAGGCCGGGGGTAGCGTTGGGGGATGCTCGTTGGTCACTGTGACAACCATGGAAAAGCCAGAGTCAAAGGGGCTGGGGGAGGGGCCATCTCCAGGAAGGGCCCAAGAAGAGGGCAGAGAAGGAGGGGGCTCGTCCACTACGAGGCTTGGCAGGGGCTCTGTGAAAAACAGAAACAGGAGATTCACTCTTGATGTGCTTCCGCGTGTTGTTTAAATAAGGACTGTTGATTTTTTTTCGTTATCTAGAAATTCATTTCTTAATTTAAAAAAAAGAAAAAAGAATTGATTTCAATTTCAATTACATTTTAAGTTTTCAAAAAAATAAAAAATAAATGTCAAAAACCAACACCATACAATGTTCTGCTTTATTATAGTGAAATCATGAATTTTTGCCCTGGGAACAATCAAAAATGTTCTCACAAAATGGAGACTAATAAACATCATGGCTAATTTTTTTTTCTTGAAAAAAATATTTTCACTGGTCGAGGACTTTCTACTCATAAAATATCTGTCCTGCTTCCATAAAGTTGCAATTTTCCCCCCCAGACTATATTCTCTCCCTACATCCAAAAAGAACCCTGTGAGAATTGTTTTTTTTCCCCAATTCTTACTGAGAAAAATCTCACTTTAGCCACAAAAACTACTTGGAAAAAGAAAACCCCTTTTGAATGTGCCGCCAAGACGCACCTTGTCCATGTCGTCCCTTGTCCCGTTTCCCCCCGTGTCTCCTGAGCTGCGACCGTTCGCCGTGTCCCCTTCCTTTGCGCGTGCCAATCAAGCGGTTCTCACTCAGGCCGGCTCGACCTGGCCCCATGTCCACCCGCACCGGGCGCAGACCCTCCAAGCTCACTCCGTCGTCCTCAAGCCGGGCCGGGCGATGTGCCCGCCCGCCGCCCCGGCTCTTCCGTGCCACCCACTGGTCGCTGTAGCCCGGTGCGGCCCGCAGGGGGTGCTGTGATCGTCCACCAGAGTTGCGCCTCCTCTTTCCGCGAGGGACGCCGGATGGTCCGTCGGCGATGGCAAAAGACACCACCGTTAAAAGAAGCACGAGCGTCAGGAGCAAGGAGTGCGCCATCACCTCTCGAAAACAACAGCGCCACCTGTTGAGAGCAGCAAACAGCAAAAACTGTGACAACTCCCAAAAGTGATGTACAGTATTCCTTCCAGCCCCCCCCCCAATAAGCAAAATCCGTAATATAGAAATAATACTTTCTAGGCATGTTTTGATAACATTTATGACCTTTTTTAAGGCCTTTTAACACACTTTGACGATAACACAAGCACATTTAAACACATCAAATATATTGAGCAATAAAAATGATTGGGCAAGCAGTGTAACAGTGTACCAATCTCTCTATGTGTTTGCAGGAAACAAATCTTGGTTTATCCAAACTAACAAACTTAACTTATCGGCTCCCGTTCTGCATCATTAATCATGTCCAAAGAGATACGTTACACATTGAAACTGCAGCCATTGCTTTCTGTAGGCAAACACATCGGGATCGAAGAGGATTCGACATTCAAATTTCTATTTCAAAATCTAGGCTGAGTTGAAAAGCTTCCTGCTCGTCTTTCATATTTACACAATTCCAGACATAAAAGTGTCTAGTGGTCATCTAGTGGTCAACTGTGGAATTACACCCAAATAAATGACAGAGCACAGTGGAGTTACAATCTGTACCAAAAAATGGCATATTCATTATCTGTACCACCTATCCTCATATATACACAAAGATATCTAATAATTAAAATTTAAAGATACGTTAATGTAAAAAAATAATTTATTTTCCTAAGATTGAATATTTTTTCAAAAACGACCATTTAAAGTTTATTCTTAGAATATGATTGGAAAATTACAACTACATTGCAGATGTTTTGTTTTGACTAACTTCATAAATGTCAAGTGAGTTCCTTACATCAAAAAATGCCATTTGCTAGCTAAAAATGTCTTTCCCCGCCCGCCCTTATTTTCTGAAAAGGTTTCATCATGACCTGGGCTACTATGCTATTCGTAACTGAGCAGGCAATCTATCTTGGCATTGCTGCTTGCAGGATGGCCTAGAACTTTGGAGGATAAGCCGGCCCAAAAAGAAAAAATCCCCAAAACCCAAACATTAACTCCCAGTCTCGGCCTTGGCAGAGAACACAACGTCCCGGCCATTATTCATCGCCTTGTCCTCCAGGTGTTTGTCTCACATTTATCTCGAGCGGACCCGGGGGCAGCCAGACTGAGACGGCCACATACTTGCGCTTCCTCCCGCAAATGACTTCCCGGCAAAATGACATAAAAGGGGTCATCGCACACGTCCTTTAACGGAACTCGCCAGGTGTTCATTACCAGAGTCAACACTTCAGTGAGGTATGACTGAACCCGAATGGGCCAGAGAATGTTTGCATTGCTTTGTCTCAAAGGAAAACAACGGATGTGCTCTATTTTCCCTTTAATCTGCACCACTATCCATCCAGCGTCAAGTGCCATTTAATCAAAACCGTTTACTTCCTCAGAGCTGTTTGGAATTCACAGAAGAGAGCCACGCAAAACGGATCTGATGGCATGAGCAGGAGCAGGATCCAAGGAAAAAAAAAGTGTGGGCTGCCATGCAGAATGAATTTTTGGGAGGATTTAGAAATTGTGGATATAGTCTTCAATAAAAACCAGCATAAAGACAGCTGGGGTTTTTTTGCAGGATGTTTGCAAAGAAACATGCAAACATGAGCTAATGTTAGCCAAATCGAGCTAGCTAGCTCGCTTGTCCACTTTCAGTGAGAATAACGTTTTTAAATGTTGACTTTTACGACCATATATATATATAAACCGCTATTGCTCCGCTGTATATACTCATTGTTTTGATTATGTTTACTATTGTAGTTTGAAGTGGTGTCCAACTGCATTGGATGCAGACATATCCACGTATACAAATAAGTAAGAAATCCCACACAGTCGTCGCGGCTGTCTTCACTGTGTTAAAAGATGAACGGCAGTGCAGAAAAATCAATGCGGTGGAAGTATTGATCTACTCATGATGACTTCTGTGTGTGTGTGTGTGTGTGTGTATACACGCTTTCATGCACACACGTCTGCATGTTGGCCAGGAGGTTCATTATGCTAACACATCAAGTAGGAAATCTTTAGCAGTGACTTATCAGTTGCTTGGCAGCCCATGAGTGTGTGTGTGTGTGGGGGGGGGGGGGGGGGGGATGTCAAGAGCAAAGGATGTTGGGGGATGCCCGGGTTACAAGTGCAGCTCAGGGAACTGCAACAGCTGACCTCAGGGAATCGGAGCTGCTGCACAGTCTGCTTACATGACAGTGAGAGGCTGAAGCGGCAGCTGGTTTGGTTTTTTTTTTTTTTTTTTTTTTGGGCAGGTGCCGGACGGTTTATTAAGTGAGGCGTCTAGAGACCATCGCAGCCAAAAGCACAACTATTTTCTGCCGGTAGGCGGCACTGCATACAATTGTTTGCAGCCTTCATCACAGACGAGAATGTTGACCTCATGGAGCAGACTTATTAGATTTGTTTTTGTGTTTTATGGCAAGTAATCAAATTTCACACTGTGGCCAAAACTCCGTTAATTTTGCCATTTCTGTCGAGCACAGGTACTTACAATTGGGCAGTAATTGGACAAAATCTCAAGGGGTAGTTTGAAGGGACCCTGCATATGGCCAATTTCTTCCTAAAATGGCTGACTTCCTGGTTCTTGTCAGGGATGGCTTCTCGAGATATGTTTGTGGGTCTGCTCATGAAAGACATGCTTGCCAAATCTCATGTTACCAAGTGAAATGACCTTTGGAGGCTGAAAGAAAAAAATCCCCGGAAATGACTTGGCAACATGGTCCTATGATGCTTTCTTTGAAAGAAAACGGCAGACTTCCTAGTGTCCTTTCCCGATATGGCTTCCTGACACTTTTTTTGTGGGTCTACTCATCAGAGACGTTTCTACTCATTTCCAGTTGGCTGGGCTCCAGAGGGAATGAATTTTCAAAAATTGCAATTGACTATGTTTGGCTGAAAGACTTTTATAAATCACCAGAACAATCGTACGATCCAAAAGAGCAGATTTCCTGTGTTATTTCAGGCGTGGCTTTTTTTGTGCATCCAGAAGCACTTTTTTTTTTAAGCAGATGTATGGATGACTTTACTTCATGCAAGCATTTGACGAAATAAAATGAATTAAATTCAACACACGATTTTTTTTCTCCAGTGTATTTTCATCAGCCTCATTGAGACTGTCATTCTTTTAATAAATGGCACTATTTTTAAATGGCCTCCCGGTAAAAAAAGGTCTATTTGCAAAAAAAAAAAAAAGGGCTTAACGTCGGCTTGGCGCCGTCCCTCAATGAGAGCAAAACGAAAGGTGACACAAATTTCTTCGGTGGATCTGTTGCTGTCATCATTGCAAGTTACGACCGTTCATCTAAGCCGCACCACATTTTGAGCTTTCCTCATCGTTTTTCAATGCGCTGCGCATGAATACGAGTCAAGCAAAGATGCAGTCGCGTCTGGTGGTTTTCCAGGAGCGTGTCTCGCGTGCGCTCGGCAGTAGGTTGAGCATCTGTTACGGGGATGCCGGGCCAGGGCGCTGGTGTGGAACCGATGACTTTCATTCTCGCACCCGCTTTTCCATCAGCGTTACAGTCACTCATTTCACAGGACCCCCCCCCCCCCAAGGCCCCGTTAGGCTTCCCCAACACAGATGTCATCAAAACCCACAGTTAAGCACCCTCTTTATGACCCAGGTGGAAAGTGTGCACGGCCGACTCGCAACATCATGAAATCTTGCAAATTGAGCGGTAGATCACCAAGGCGGCCGCACAGAGACGGTAAAACAGCACACATTTGCTTGAAGCGTTTTATTTTCCCCCTCTCGGGATGCACGCATCACATTGAGAGGCCCATACGTGTGAAGTGATGGCTAATTTTGCAAGAAATTGCAGAAATTGATGTGGCTCAGGGGGACCACAATAACATACAGAAGAGCAAGAAGACAAGATGAGGCGTGACGGATAAAAAAAAAACAACCAAACAAAAAAAAAAAACCACCTGCTGTGACGGCAAACCTCCAGCCGCCATCTGCTGCTCCTCTTCTCCGGATCTCTCATAGCAACCCAAAGGATGCGGCAGACAAAAGGATGCAGACGCAAAGAGCACGCCTCACCCCTCGAGACCCTCCCCCGATATCGGAGGCCACAGTCACTCTGCTGATGACTGCTGTACAACCGGGAGGGGGTGTCAACCAATTCCACCCCCAATTGGTTGTTTGGGCCCTGCACGTCCAGCAGTTTGATTTTCTGCTCGACATCGATCGGTTCTTACGACTCTTCTGGGATCAGGTCTGTTCGGAATAGTTTGGGATTTTTTTTTAAATTTCATTTTAGATTTCATTTTGTTCATAGTTTTGCTTCATCTTTGGAACAGGTTTGTTAGTTTTTATTTGTTCCAAAATGCTTCATTTTAGTTTTGTTTTTATGAGGTGTCGTGTTACTTTTTTTTTTTATGAATCTATAGGCGCAGGAAAGACTGAACTGGTTGCCGGCCAATCGCAAGGCACATTTTGTTAGACATGTCAAAGTCAATTTCATGAATGTTTTTTTTTTTTTTGAAACAGCCAAGTCATCATTAAACCGAGCACATGGGAGCATTGAAGACCATTTACACTTTGTTATGCACGCTGATTGCAAATAATGAAGTCCTCCAACGAGGCTTTATGAACTTCGAAGATAAGTCCTCAATGAGCCTAACAAGATGCATTGCTGACGCCATTTTAGAATCTCCAAATAGCATCCTGACTGAAGAGTCGGCAGTGCGAACCACCCATGGCTTCAACGCCTTCGCAGATACAACAGCAGCTTTTTCACATTCATTTTAGCAGCTCATAAGTGCGGATTGGCTGTTAATTGAGCAGAAACAGAAAAAAAAAGAGGAGGATGCTCCATCTGTCCATAAACGAGTCGCAGCGGAACCTGAGGAGAACCAAATGCGGAGGCGAGTCCGAGATGTGGAGCCTTGCGTCTGCTGCACGGCGGCATCGGCAAAATCTCCACATGGGGCCCTTATCGAGCGCTCGCCAAGACCTCGTGCGCACGCATGCACAGCGGGTGAACATCCCCCAGACACCCACCCGATCGAGGCGAGTTCCAACACGCCAGTGGCTCCCCGCAGAGCCAAGAGCGGCAAATAGACAAAAGGATGGAGATGGAGGAGGAAGAAATAAGATGAGGAGGGAATCAAAGGCTGCCGTCTTTAAACGGAACGTGTCTGTGGAAGATCCCCCCCCCCCCCGAAAAAAACCCCAGCAACATACTTTGCGCTTAGCTGCCTGTGAAATTGGGACACCTGTTCAACACAGATACGACAATCAACCAAGTGAGAGGAGAGAAAAAAGCTCATTGGGTGTGAAGCTGAAGGCCACACCACTCAGTATGCAGTCCTCAATTCCAAATTGGGAATTCAGGAATTGGTTTTCTGAAAGGAGTGGCAATTATTTTGGAACGTGGGAGGAAGCCGGCGTACCCAGAGAAAAGGTTTTCTTCAAATATTCGAGAAAATGCCACACAGAAAAAATCTGACCAAGCCAGGTATGACTTAGCTCCTCCCCGACACACAAAGATGTTTGTCCTTCATTCCAGATGCATCACTTCACCATACTTCCTTGACACCAATTACGACTTTCCTATTAGCCAAGCTTTGGCGCCATCTTGTGGCATCTTAGAGCAGTATAGCGACGGTACAAAATCAGGAAATAAGAAACAAACGGGTGAATTTGTGAAGAGTGAACTGAAAATGATTGTGTTTTATGATACAACGGTCAGTTTGTAGTTCTTAAAATACACTGAAATATAAAGTAGACATTTTTCAGATTTAAAAAAAAAAAGATCATCAACTAGTCCAAAATTGTTAAAAACTTATTTTCAGTGCATAAAGTTGATATTCGTTGGTAAGGAGATGAATTAGATTCTACTTACAGTGGATGCCCGCATAGTCAAAATGGGAAAGAAAAGTTTTTGGATTCACTGCAAACGAACCCATTTGTAGATTTTTACAGCAAATATGTTTTTATATACCCGTACAGTACAGTATATGTATTTTGTGTGTGTGTGTGTTAGTCCCTTTTTTCACGGAGAGGGCTTATTCACGTTTTTTGGGGGGAGGGAGAGTTAAGGAAAAGAGACCTATCCCCCTCCCCCCAAAGCATTTATAATCAAGTCAATTATTGTCGCTATTGTCCCTTCGCCCCACTACGCTAACTCTGATATGATACGCTGTAATTTGCCAGACGTTAACATTTCATCATTTCTAGCTCTAAGTGCAACTGATCATCAGGTTGTTTCTAAACAAGAGTTAGGCACCAGAGGGGAAATCTGAGAACTAAAAACTTTACACTCGACAGAAAGAGAACCAAATGAGCACACAAAGAGCTCCGTTTAAATGAGTGTCAACGGCTACTGGAACATTGAGCTATTTCACAAGAAACACACCAAAAAGGTAAAGAAGAGTGGCTCACCTGCGGTTGTTGTTTGGAGCAGCTGCGTGCTGGTGACGTCGCTGCGGGCGGCGGGAAACCTTGGCTGGTACTGTACCGTGCTGCTGCCGGCGCGCATCCACACTGCCGCGGCTTCTCGTATAGACCGCAGGCAGTAAGAGAGTCACACGGCGAGAAATGGCAAGCCGGGTTGACGTCCTCGTCCACGCCCGGGAAAGAGGAGGGGCCTGGCCGCGATTGACTTTGGGGCGTATCGATTGCGCTGCCGTGGTGGGGACGATAGAAAATGACGTCACATGGGAGACATTCCAGTGAGCAAAGCTACTCCCCAAATCATACCTTCTGTAATTTCTTGATCGCTACTTTGACAGTTTTTTTTAAATATTGTATTTGTATTGGTTACTACAATCGCTTCTTATTTACTACTGTTGTACCATCTGCATTTTGAAAAAAATACATATTGTAAACCAGGAAGTAGCCAACCTACTTACAAACGTGAAAACGTTTATTTGCTCTTCTGATTGTTTCCTCCCTCAACTCATGATTCAAAATGGTACCGTCCCATCTGTTATTCCTCATTAACCAGGAAGTAGCTTGCTACCCAATCAACATCATTATGTCGACAAAAAAAGTTACTCCCAAAATATTTCAAGTTAAAAAAAAGTCACATGATAGAATAAAAGCAAGAGTTTTCCATCGTGATCTCCCAGTGGATGCTGAGAGATGACAGCATCGCGTGAATGCACAGAAGAGAGCGTCTCGTCGTGGATGCTGAGACCATCCCAGTAGATGCAGAGTGACGCTGTATTATCACGTTGGATACAGAGATACGAGAGCTCATACATGGTTGTAGAGAGACAAGAGCATCCCAGTTAATGCAAAGCGATAAAAGTATTTCACTGGAGACAGAGTGATGATTAGGGTGAATGCGGAAAGAAAGTTGTATCTCAGTGGATGCAAAACGACGCGTGGCGCACGCAGAGATAAGTGCCTTGGTGTGGATGCAGAGAGATGATCATATTAGAGTAGCTCTGGAAAGAAGCACACCTCATCGATAATTCAGGGTGCCGATCAACTCAAACTGGATGCAGAGAAGAGTGCCTAATTCCGGATGCATGGAAATGAGCATCTTATACTCGATGCAAAGAGCAGACGATGTGGTGTGTTGAAAGCATTATGCTGGATACAGAAAAATAATGACATCCGAGTGGGTGCCCAATGGCAAGCACTTCTTCTGGATGCAGAGTGGCAAGCAAATCGCAGCGGATGTAGATCCAGAGAGAGACGATCACCTCATACCGCACCAGCACGTCTCCATCCTGAGCAAATGCAGAGTGATGATAAAGACCATGACATCAGGGAGGATACAGAGAGGCGAGCATCTCAAAGTGGACGCAGAGAGATCAACTCATACTCGATGCAGAGAGACGTGATCATTGCAGTGAATGTTAGAAATGAGAGTCACACGGTGGATGCTGAATGCCAATCGCATTGCACTCGAGTCGCTTAAACGACTGCACCAGACTGGATTCAGAGTGAAAATGGATGCAGAGAAGAGCACCCAAAATTCTGGATGCAGGGAGATGAGCGCATCCCCGTCTCCAGTAGCTGCACAGTGATGCTGGCATGATACTGGATGCAGAGAGATGATTCTATTCGAGAGGATGCAAAGAGACAATGATGTTCACCTAAAACTAAATGCGGAGTGACGATCTCATTTCAGCACACAGGGACAAACACATCTCCGTGATGCAGAGAGACGAGCACTTCACGCTGGATGTAGCTGCGAGCATCTCTCATTTGAGATGAAGGTGAAAGCGTCACAGTGGGAAGTAGACATCCAGCATGCGCGCTCACTCACAGCCGTGCTGGGAGCAATACAAATGCCGGCAAGCCACCAAATGTACGCTGCTCACACATCTGGAGGGAAATGTTTGGCATTTCCAAAGGAGGTCTGTGAAAATGTCTGACGAAGAGAAAGAGTTCTTAGTATTATTCAAACCAGCTAATTTGATTTAAATACTTAAAGCTGAGTGTAACGTGGCCTGCTTGCGACAGATAAGTGCGGTGTGTCACTCTGGTGAAGTGTAGCAATGGTGACATTGCATGTGTGTATGTGTGTATTCACTCAAGGGGGTTCTTTGTCAGTTTTTTTTCTTGTTCTCATAAGCCCATCGGCCGCTTACCACTTTTAATAAGGCGCCAATCGGATCGGGAGTACATTTTCACTTTGCGCGTACCGCCACACAATTCAAGACTTAACTGTCAACAGCGCCACTCCTTTGAAATACAGGGCGCCACAAGGCACAAGCGCAAATTTGCACAAGTCGCGGGGAAGGAAACCAATTTGCTCTGTCTAATAAATAAATCTGTCTCTGTCGAGCTTTAGTATGCATCAAACGCCGCCCTAAATAAATATAGCGGCGCCTCTGAAATGGAAGCCTGTTAGTTAGGTTTGGGTGTGTTTCACGCACGTTCTGTCTGGAAAACTCAGCAGTTCGATTTTCTGCTCTGTCTGCGAGGCCCTAAGGTGCCATAACATGGTGCCAAAGCCTAAGTTAATACAAAATTAGTAATTGGAAAAAAACTAAAGTGTATAAACGCCTACAGAAGCCACTAGATGGCGCCAAAATGCGACATGAAGTTCCTCAACTCATTTTGACAAAGTTCTCCTGTACCAAGATGATGACGACTACATGAAGCTGCTCGACAAAGTCCTTGGACACCAACTTGGCAGGAAATCACGACAATGAAACTCCTTAATTCACTTCCACAAAGTTCTCGGCACCAAAATGCCACAAGATCGCAACGTGTTGCTTTGGCCGAGGCACAAAAAATAGCAAATGGTACGGTTTACAGCATTTTTTTTTTTCAGTGGTAGGTATCCTGACGTTAACCACTGCATGATAAAACAAAATAACTTCATTCACCTATTGATGACATATGGTCAGGAGTGGCAAGTCAATATCATCAGTCATGTTTTTAAGCTTTGTACTACATTATGACAGGTGTAAAAGATGAGTTGGGAACTGTATAGAATAAACCACATTCATAGTGTACTCACCAGCTTGTGATGGGAAATTTGGGTTCAATACGGCGGTGCCAGTGTCAGGCAGAATTTGTGTACGCGTGCGTGTGGAGCAAGACGAACTACAGAGAAGACGTTTGCAGCCCGCAGCTTCTCAGCAGGCATCAAGCGCCTGATATGGCCTTGTCAAGCTTTAATACAGCCGGCAGATCATGTGCGTGGGCGGCCTCAGTCGTGATCCACTTTCACAAATGAAAACACAGCAGAATTTCTTTTGGGTAATTGTTTTTCAAGAAAAGTGAATCAGAAGAATAATGAAGCAAATGTGCTTTCTATACACGATTAGAACACAAAAACTGTACAGGTGCACTGCAACGAGAAACACAATTCACTACTTAAACCACCTTAAATTGTTCTTTCTCACCTGAATGAACGAATGGAAGCTCCCTGTCCAATATCATCAACACGAGAGTGTGATCTCGATGACCAGGAATTTGTTTCATCACGGCACAACACCGCCACCTTGTGGAGGAGATGGCTGATATCGCACTTGGCTGTTGTGCTTACAAGAGTCATTTGACAGCCGGGGGTTCTCAGACTGCATTTTGCCAAGGAGCCCTTCATAATCTCAACGCAAATTACACATGCAATATAAAAAGTCTCCACAACCCTTTTCAAATATCATTTTTTTGTGGTCTGACAAATGTGATCAAAATAAACAATTTTCAAGCTCTTTCCACCAAAGGTGTGAGGTAGACACCATCAAATGAAATAAAAAATATTTTGAAGGGAAAATCAAGAATCAATTGTTACATCACCTTCAGCACATTGTCTTTTTGGGCTTCATTAGGGTGGTGCATCATGATGTGGGAAATATTTGCCAACTCTTCTTTGCAAAACATTTCAAATCTGTCAGATTGTGATCATATCTTCAAATCATACACCTCCACGAATTCATTCAATTGAACAGATTACAGGTCTTACTCATGGCAGCGATGGTGGTGGTGGGGGAAACTACAGGATTTTTCTTTGTGCCATTTTGTTGTATCACAAAAACCTGCGGTGTGTAGACTTTTTATAACCATTGTGTCAAAATCACATTAGATCTTTTACTGGGCCTAAAGCTAAGGGCAAGAGGAGTAACTGATTCAGTGTGCTCATTTTTTGCCGGGGGCACGCCAGTCCCCACGTGCACTTAAACATTTCTTTTTTTAAACAATGCAACAAAAGTTTATTGCTGATCCCCAGGCAGTTTGAGAACCACTGCTCGACAGTTTTACAGTGCAGTGCAGTAATACGCGTGTCTATGGAGCCTTCACGGAAGTTAAAATTCTTTCTTTCCATCAGCCCCAAGGCACATAAAACGCACTTTTGAGTAAGAAATGCATGGGGCAGAAAAAAAAGGACTGGTGGCTTCAGTGGAACTTCCCAAATCCTGAGTGCCACTAAAGCTGGATTTACGCCGCAAGGTTCACATGACACAATTTCCACTACTTCACTTTCAAGTGACACAAATGGGATAAAGTCATGGGAGCGTTTAGAGAAATAAACACACTGAATCGAATTAATTCAAATCAGAATCAGGCCTAGTCCAAATGTGTTTCAAAAAATCAATTCATATCAGATGTCTGCTGATGCAAGCGTAAATAAACATGTTAAAAAAAAAAACATCCATCATTAAGTCAAATATGAAAATAATTGACAACACCAGCGGCTGGTTTGTTTTTGTTTGATATCTGAAATACTGAATACAGTCGTTTATGTACCATGGGCTCATGATTGTGTACATGCCAGAACAGGGGTCTGCAACCTGCGACTCCAGAGCCGTCCTGTGACTCTTTTGTCCTCCTGTTGTGGCTCTGTGATTTGGGGAAAATAAATCAGCGTTTCAAATCAAATTAAACTATGTCTTTCAAATGTAAATCGAAATTTGATTTATTTTTATTTATTTATTTTTACGTTGTTCAAAATATGCGTCACAAGCGGTGCCAATGTGCAACACCGGCACCAAGAATTAATGAGCTCTTTGAACATGGCAGAAAATATAAGGTGGTTTTATTTATTTTTTTCTGTGGGAGATGGCTGAGTGGCTCTTTGAGTACATCAGGTTGCCGACCCCAATGCCTGAAGCAGCATAGTGTTGATGCTTTATGATCCTCACGGTTGAAACTGCTTTGCTCCCATTTTGTGGCAGCTATACGCAATTGCAAACCCCTTTTGTGAGTGTATCTACTATTTGCGGACGTTTACTATTCACGGGAGGGCGCGGTCCCTTGTCCTGGTAGCTTATTGTGACTAAATAGTCTGAAAAATAAATATGATGTAGGGCAATAAATTGAAATTGGTCACTTGGACCCAGAGCTTAAATCCAGCCGAGTGAACTAAATGAACCAAAACATTAAAACAATGACGATTGTGAAATACAGGAAATGTAATACTTCGCTGCGCCTGTAAAACATTCACTGATCCTCCTTACATTCATGATGTTCAGTCCACAAAAGCATCCGCACGCTCACACAGCATTGGCGTGGGCCCCCCCGGCCGGCACCTCGTACTTGAAGACCACGCTGAAGAGTTTACCGCCGAGGCGATCGGCCAGCCAGGAGTTCTTGATGACGGCCATCTTGAGGCTCTCGCAGCTGAGCGTCGCGTAGTAATTGGTGTGGATGGCCCGGCCCATACCCTCAATGATCACCAGGTCGGTGTGACGCTCGCGCACCACCATGGCCAAAACTTTGTCCAGGCGGCTGGATGGGACACACGACAAAACGAGTCGTCACGTGTACACCACAGTGAGGCTGCGTCGATCGCTGGGGGCATGTTAACAGATCCATCCATAAACTATTTTTACTTTTTAGCTTGCAAGGCAGTCAAGAATGTTAAAAACTGAAGTTTGGGGTGCATCTTAATGTTAACACTGGTGAGCTTATTTTGGTTTGTGCACTGGACAGTTCAGTTAAGTGAATTAAAGGATGGATGATGTTGACATTTTGACATTTCCAGTGTGGATACGTAATGTCATGCAAATAAATTTGGCTTATTTGTTAGTCAAGATAATAACAACATAGCCACTGTTATTTGGGATTTAATAACATGAAATTGAATAAAATGTCTGAATTGATGAGGGAATTTGATTGCTGAAAATGCGAAATTTGGGGATTTGCCGCCCCCAAAAAAGGATTATGAGAATGTGCGTTAATTTGAGCCGCAATACAGCACGGGGCTGAGTAAGGTGAGTTGGGCTGTGATGGGCATCGCTTCCTACCTGAGATCCAAGCAGGGAGAACTGGAACCGCTCTGAATCAAGGTCAACCTGTCGTCCTTTAGCCCCGCCCTGCACAAGTTCACACGCTGGCTGATGATCTCAAAGTGACCAGATGATGAGTTTACCGGCGTCTTGGTCGGCACTCACTGAATGACCGGATCCATCGCGGCGATCCTCTCGGTCAAAATCTGCAGCTCCCCATTTGTGACATCGTTCAGGGCCGGACCAGAGTTGCTCGCCAGCACCACCTACACGAAGGAAAACAATAAACAGTTGCGAATAGAATGTGAGGTCATTTGACTAGAAAAATTAAATGGGAATGGTTATCTGGGTTTCATAAAAACATGAAGAGTATTGACATCATTAAATAGAGTCAAAAGAATTGAACAATTTTTGGTCCATTTTTTTTCTTTAATTCAGTTGATATTGTATTTTATATTCTACTGAGCCCAATTGTCATTTATCCGCCGCATATATTTACGCTAGCCAAAACAGTAGTTCGGGGGGAGGTGTGCCCCAATGCTTTTGTCCGGGCAGCGTACGCGAGGGGCCCCAGGTTTCGGTCTTACCTCCGTTCCCCGAGAGAGCAGCTCCCTGACAAAAGGCATCACTCCTAGAATGATGTCTACGCCGCTATTATCTACGAAAAACAAGGCACACTTGTGAGGACGCCCCTGTAAGACACAACCATTCAAGCACTCATTGCCGAGCGAGCAACAGCAAACAGGACAGAAGAAATATGATGGCGAGGTGTGTTACGATCAACAAGTGACCTTCAGTCTCTGGAGCCATTGGTCGTACGAATCCACGAGCCAGGGCCGCTCTGAAGGAAGAACATGACGAGAAAAAAAAAAAAAAGAATTTTGATGCCGCGTACAAGCTTGTCTCTTTTTTGTTGTTGTTGTTTTTTTTTCGATCACATTACTACCTTCCAGCTGCCTCTTTGCCTCCTCGAAGCCAAACTCGGGGTCTGAGTCCAGGACGCTACACATGAGAAAGAGGAAAGAGGACTCTTCAAGTCATTCATTTGACGCTTGATTAGGTACACCTGCACAGTCAAAAATCTGGTTGGTGACCCCTGCCCGAGGCCTGCGAGTAAACCAAAATACCAAATCAACACACACGCACACTTTATAATAAAGCAAAAATAACATTTCGAAAAAGTTGTATAAAACCACTTGAACCTCAAATCATTTTGACCCATTGAAATGAGTGGAAATACCATTGATCCGTTCCAGCACCCCATAAAACACCATCCCAAAACTTCTAACGTGTTTCTAAATTAGAAAATTCATTGCGGTGCTGGCCCCTCATTGGCAGCGTACTCACTCAGAGACGGCTTTGGCTCCCCAGTCAAAGACATTCCCGGCCAGGACGCCCCGAACGAGCGCAAACTGTCTCTGCTCCCAGCTCAGCTCCTCCAGAGACCTGACGGCCGTCTGGTAGTACTTGAGCGCGCTGTCGTTCTCCTTCTGTTTGATCTGAAAGCACACGCATATACAAGAGACCGGGACGAGTTGAAAAATTAAACACGCATGAGTGCAAGAGAACAAACATTTGCGGTGGGCAGACTGAAGTTCAACCTTGGAGTAGGGATCTGGAAAATTGAACTCGTTTAAACAGTGCTCCCTCGTGTCCAGCAGACTTCGGACCGTGAGGGACCCGTAAGCGCTGGGTGATGAGAAAGAAACCTACGTTAGCCGTGGATGAAGCATACATACGGCAAGCATTCAAATTCAGTGTCGGAGTGTCTCACAAAGGTTGGTGGCGCAAAGTCTGAAGCTTGTGTCTGTATTTGTGACGGAATTTCTCGGCCCGCTCCACCGACTCGGCCATGTCGGGCTGGCTGGCCACTGCTCGCTTCACCACCTGCACGGAACAACTAGGAGACTCGTCACGTGTCAAGATGGCGTGCCTTTACAGTGAGGCCGTTAAATAGCGAGGGATGTGTTCCAGACCCACCCACCATAGGTGGAGATCATAGCAAAAAACGTCGCCAAGCTTAAAGTGGAACTCAAGGCAGAAATATGCTGTTGTGTGTTGTGTTGGAAGTGTGATCTCACGCCGTCGAGGGCCTCCTCGAAGCAGTCCAGCCAGTATTCGCGGGCCGGGGCGTCCTCGGTGAGGTCCACCGTGTCAGGGATGTAGGAAGACGGGTCCTGCAGCAGATGGAGATTCACCAGCTGCCTCTCCAGACGGTCCATCTCCAGCATGTCGAACTGCGACACGGCACGGACAAGATCATGCAAAGGCAACCAAACTATTCCCGAAAAATAAAAAAACAAAAATTCTGGTTTGGCATCACTGATAGATTGCAAGTATGATGACAATTATAAAGCCATAAACGAGAGTTATCGAAACATAGCAAAGGCTTACTTAAAAAAAATCGAGCAAAAGTGTTGCCAAATTAGTGACTTTTCCAATGAGGATGTTCAATTGCTCAACATTTAACATGTGAAGTTATTAAGGACTGTGTCTACATTAATGTTTTGCAAAAACATGACTGACTGACTGACTGACCGACCGACTGATTGAAGCACAGAAGACAGCACAATAAAATTTCCCTCAGTCAGGCATCACCGAGGATACACAGTCAAGCCCAAGTGCTTATTTCCATTGTGGTCCTCAAAATCTAAGAGAAAGCTGTTATTTCACATTACACGAAGATGGCTTTTTTCCCCTCATGTTTCATAATCTCTATGGAAGTTGATGCAAACAAAACCGGGGGGGGGGGGGGATTTATGGATTAAAAAAATTCTCCAAAATGTGTTTTTCTGATCAGATATGAGATTTTTAGGGGAAAAAAATCTGATTTAAATTTTAAACCTAATTAAGATAGCAATACAGAAAAACATGAGGCGTCAGTATCGCTTTGTAAACGCCTTCCTCTTCCCTGTCTATGAAAAGTCTGCCAGGCCGCTCTTAAAAGATGAGTAGTTTTACTTTAGTGTAGTTTTATTACACCATGGTTCACGTCTTTTTGTGCTAGTAAGACAGCGGTGAATGGTGAAATGCAAAACAATACAGTCCCTGCACGGTTAATAAAGGTTTTGTGAAATATAGATTTATGTTTCATCACGTTTTAGAAATTAGAACAGCAGCCAAAGAAAAATGTTAGCTCTGGATGCTTGTTGCCAACTTCCATGCGGCACATAGTATTAAATACTAACAAAGCAAGAAAAGAAAATGTGACAGATGCAACTTTGTCTTGTGCAAAACTCAAACCCGGCGCACAAGAAAATGTGCAAGGAGGTGAGTCAGCAGCATATAAAGATGAGGCGGGCTGGTCGGAGGTACTTACGGGGAACTGAAGATTAGCGAGACAGAAAAAAAAAATCAAAAGAAGAAGATGATGAGGACAGATGCGATTTCACAAGAGAGTCAATCAAAGATGAGGCGTAATGATTACAAGGAAGTCATGTAAAGGAAAGAACAGAGATGGTGATTGTGATGTTTGACTCGTATAGGAAGGCTCACCGTTCCGCTTCGCGCGCGTTGCATGGGATTCATTTCCGGAGAAATACTCATCAGGCCGGAGCTTCCCGCGTAATTCTCCCCCCAGCTATACTGGTTTGGATCTGCATCAAACATACACAGCGTACTTCTGAGTAGTATATGGCATGCGATCTGAATGTCATAGTCACGAGACAAGTAACAATACAGTAGGGCAAATTAAAGATGCATTATGTACGCAATCTCACTGTGGGGGAATAAAGTCCAGCAAATAAGAACACAGGATCAGAATTTTGATTCTCTCTCTCTGAGGGGTACAACAATTATGTCTATGTGTGTATTTTAAAAAAATTAAAACATTAACGAAATGCCACACTTATTCTCACTAGTATTGTAAAAAATAAATAATACACACTTGACTAAACTTTTGCAAGCATCTGCTTGACTTTTGTGCAGAATTCTTTTGGGGGTTTTTTTTACACCTGAGTGGGAATGTAGAGTGCTTAAAAAAAACAATGCCTGTAGCTCAAGTATTGCTAAAAAAAAACTGAGAAATATTTTGTGTAAAAATTAATCTAACGCTCTTACTGTCTTCCTCCGCTCCTTTGAGAAAAGCCCCAATGGCTCCCAGATAGCCTTCATGTCTCAGGAATAAGGCCTGCACCTCACCCTGCACACAAAAATGTTTCATTGTAAATGTGGCTCACAACTGCAATGTGGAGATTTGTCTTCAGGCTTGACGTCAGCATTGCCTTGGTGAAGAAGTTGATGCTGTAGGTGATGGTGTGCATGGTAACCGGATGCCCCCGAATAAAAAAGCCCCCAAAGTAGACCCGCGACAGCTGGTGGAGTTTGGCGTACAGGCAGGCCAGCTGCCCGATGTCGTTGCTGATCATGTGCAACAAACTCTTTGCCATGTCTTCTTTGGAGAACTCTGAAAGGTACCACAAACCAGAGCTACACTCGCTGTCCACGGCATCGCAGAGGAAAAAGGGTAACTCTGTGCTTCACCTTTGTCCGCCGTGGCGGACTTCCCAAAGCTGCTGGCAATCAAGTCGCCAGTGAGGCCCAGAGAGCCGTAGGATCCTCCGTAAATGTCTTTGACCAGCATGTCCACGCTGGTGTGCTGCCCCTTCGAGGCCAGTTGGAGCAGCTCGTCAAACCTCTGCGGGGGGGTCAAGAAAACAAAAAACTACCGGTGAACAAAAAACAGCGGGGCGATGATGGTCTCGCTAATACCTTTGAAGTAAGCGAACTCATTCTGAGCAGACTGACACAACTGCAGTGGTGTCCAAGTGCTTTTGACCGATTGTTTCAGTGTTCGTGAAAGTTGGAGATAATGTGTGTTGTCTGTTTGAGAATGAAGCACTTTGAATTGGAGTCAAGCTATAGAATGCTACATTCGCTTAGCTCTACTGGTTATTTGCCATGCTTGTCAGTCGCGGCTAATCTGTGAGCAGTAGTTCACTATTTGTGAAAGACTTGATTGAGTTCGCTGTTGTGAATTTGAGTCAAACTATCCAAGAAGGAGCCCTGAGTGACGACGTAGAATGAAACATTGACTTAGCTAGCTAGCCAGCAACCAGTTAGCTGTCCTATGCTTGTAATCAACAGTGTTATCTAGTGTTATTACCCCATTTTTTTTGTCAAAAAAAAAAAAAAGAAAACCTTTCATTTGGAATGTTGTGAATTTGTGCCCATGTGTTTGTGTCAAGGAGTTCTTAGTAGAAATGTAGACTGCTGCGTTAGCTTAGACTGGTTAGCTGCTATATGCTGTCATGGGTAAGCGGTCGGTTTCATTTTACAATTGCATGACAGTTAAAAAAATAAAATTAAAATATATACCTTTGTTTTGGTGAGTAAAGCCCCAAGTCCCCAGAATGTCCCTCCACCTATCGAGCTTCCGCCGATACGCTCAAATTTGTCCTCCGATTCCACCTGTCAGTAAAATAAGAGAGCAAGAAATGACACGTTGCAGTGCATGCATAGCATTGTGTTTATGGAATAAGAATTAAGAACATTAAAACATCCGTGTTCATCAATCTGAAGGTGCTTCAATTTTGTCCTTTAGCGCTCTCTGCTGTCCACTGCCATCAGGGTGCGCTCAGGCTTTAATTTGCGAATATCACGGCTTACCCGTTTTCTGGGTTTCTTCATGTGACGTTCGCAATGTGAGCCCGAAGGCGCTTGACACTGTACACTGGTGTTTGTTAAGCGTTCGTACCTTGACGATGGAGACCCCGGAACCGATGTTGACGAGCAGGTAGGGGAAGATGTCTGGCTGGGTGGTCTGGAAGCGGAATTCGGAGTCGGCGTGCTTGGCATATACGAAGGCCTCGTGAGGAATGTTCCTCAGCACAAAATTGCAGCCCTTGATCAGACACGTCATCTCGTCCTCCTTGTCCACTCTCACACCACAAACAAACACTTTGTCATTTTTCATGAAGCAACCACACAAGAGAAGTGCAGCATGAGGAGTGTAGAACAGGAAATTACAATAGAGGCCCAAAAAGTGTGTGTGTGCATGCGTGTGCGTGCGTGCGCGCACGCGTGTGAACACATTTGCCATCAATGTACTCACTTGAGTCTCAGTTTCCTTTCCAGCAGTTCTTTGAATTTGTGCGCCCCGCCACCCGTGGCCTTGATGACTTTCGTGTCGGTGTTGACCAGGTGGTCTTTGATAAAGTCCAAGCAAGTTTCGATGTAGGCATTCTCAAATTTGATGAAGTGCAAGCGCGCCGTCACCTCCTCTTGAACCGAAATCTCGTACAGTTTGTCGCCGGCTGCCTCCTGGGAGACAAACAAACACAAATGTGAGCATCGGTATTCATAAAGCCTTGTTCTGTTCAGAACGGGATCATGTTGTCATTGCAACTATGTTATTGTAGAAAGCATGTGGAAATGAGAAACTCCTTGTATTGGATAAATAAAGTTGAAGCAGTGGAAGTTTGGGTCCACCTCCAATGTATTGGGTTTTTCAAAGAACTATTTCAAAGTAGAAATAAATCGTTCCACGGTCCACTTTTGTGGTTCACTGTTCAGACAAATCTTTAAGCAGCATTTTAACATACCGGGTTACATAACTTGGTTAAATGAGTCAAACAATGACCTGCCATGTATACAGCAGTAATAGTACGTTCTAGACACTATTAAATACATTACCAGGAGTTTGTGGAATCCACAACAACCACGAAGTCAACTCTGGAGGCAAAAACGGGGTCAACGCGAATAAAGTTTAACGGCTGAGACAAGAAACAATAATTGCCTTGGCAGAGTGGTCGAAGGAGCGAACTTTGGCCACTTTGTGCTGAACAGTTGAATAGTAGGCGAGTTTGGTGAGCGATCCACCTGTAAAGAAGTCAAAAGCAGAGATTCATGCAATTAGCTAAAGAATGTGCTCAAATGCTTTGCACATTGTCTCAGTTGTCACTGGGTGGTACCACCGCACTACGGTTCACTTACATTACGAAATGTCCTTCCATACCTATTTGTCATGTCCTTGTTTACGATGATACTAATGCAGCGTGTTATAAGATAAGATAAGAAAACCTTTATTAGTCTCGCAATGGAGAAATTCACGATACCGGAGACAAATTCCTTGTGTGTTCTACATACTTGGCCAATAAAGATGATTCTGATTCTGAAATAAACGGAATCGGAAACATAAAACATCCCAGCTACTAGCTTCAGCTGCTAACCTCCGCGCTCGTCGAGGTTGCTTACAGTGGTTGACAAATTCGGCGTGTTTGTGATTAGACTCAAAAGAAGCTTCTGAACGTTAACTCAGGAGAGGGTTCCGACTAAAGCAGCCTGTTGTCACGCGGACTTTCACTTTTGCCCTCGGTCCATGAACACAACATCATTTTCTGTTTTGTTTCTGTTTTGAGTCGAATAGTGTTAAGGTGAAAGGAAACGTCGGGTACCTATGTCTATGGCGAAGCGCTTGGCGTTCTCCAAATTGCGGAATATTTCGTCTGGAGGTAAAATGATGCTTTTATCCATGGTGTGGTGGCGGCTCGCGTCGCCGCTGTCAGCTTGCCTACATTCCGCCATAGTCGTCGACGTGCTGACGAGTCACCAGGCGTGCATCCGCTGGGCCAATCAGCGAGCGCGTATGGTTTGGTGGGCAGGGTCCAGTACACGCATTCTAATATTAAATATTAAATTCGCATCAAAAATATTTAATATTGATGAATACGTTTTTCAATCAAGTTAAACCAACATGGCTTAAGCAAATATTTACGACTTTGGAATTTAAATTGATATCTAATGTACGGTATTTTATACAAGGGGCAAATATGCAAATATATTACAAAATAGATGACCACTGTGTTATCGATTAACTCGATACTTTACTGATTACAGTAATGACTTTATATTTTGAGTTGAAGTTCTCTCATGAAGCTTCACTGCATATTTGCCATTTCATATTTTGACATTTCTGTTGGCATTCTGATTAGATTTTAAAACTGCATCCGACACTTCATCATTAATGCTATTGAGCACTAGAGGGTAGCAGTGTTTTGCAAAGGGGTGGGGAGGGGGGGAGTAAAGTACATCATTTGTATTGAAAAAAAGTTGAAGCTACATAAAAGACCCGTACATATTAATATTTCATTCGTTTTATATCAGGGTCTATTTTTATTTCATGTAAGTCCTGCCGAAATTCACACCACGACAGCGACGGGACACACACACACACACACACACACACACACACACACACACACACACACACACACACGTCAAACACACGTCACACACGGAAAACGGCACGCGAGTTGGACGCGAGGGGGGAGCGTCCGGGTCCATCAGACATCTTCCGTCAAAAAAACAACAAATAAATAAAAAAAGGGACAGACAAGGAGCAACCTTCATTTCCACAAGTTGGGGCGTTCCCCCGATTTATCATTGATCATATTGACTCCGACTTGACTGGAAAAATAGACTGTTTGGCTTCTTCAAAAATGATGGGAAAAAAAGACTAAACAAGTCCGTGAGCGGGGTGACTTCACTCATCCCAAGAATGAGATGATGAGGGGTTTTTTTTCTTCAGCGTGTTTTTTTGAACAGGCAGAGAGAGAGAAAGAAAAAAGCGTGTAAAAAAGCAATCATACAACCTGAGCAAAGTCTCTATTTTCAATGGAATCATTATTCTGGCTAAATTCCATGTCCACAAGTCGAAATGTAGTCGTTCAAAATCGCTTTTCCGAATTTTTGAAGCGGAAACTAAGCGGTACCCGATTTCATATTTTTTTTCAATAAATACAAAGCAAAAGAGTATTAAAATATGTGTCGGCTGAGAATGCGGATTATAATGAATGAGCCGCTTGATGTAAACATCTAAAGAGACCCCGCAGCTGCCCCCCCCCCCCACCCATTTTGTCTATTGTGCATGCGGGGCTGTGAGTCTCATTCCTCGGCTTTCCCACACTGGCTTCCATTCAACGCACTTGTGCGGGACAAAAGAAGTGTGTCTGCTTGCACATCACATGGATGACACAGAGACTCGCTTTACTGCTTCACCCCCACTGCTCGTCAATGGGACCCCCCCAGCTTTGGCTTTTTTTTCTCCAAGGGCCAACAGGAATGCAGAGGTGAACGAGATTCCCAGGATGTGGCCAACAATCCCGGCGACTGTTTACGTTGCTTGTATTCACCCCCTCATTTACAAAGTACCACGAAAGAGACGGCCATCACTCACTGCGCTTAATCGCATGAAATCATCAATCAAAGTTCAGGATCTTGAGAACCATTTCACATCCCGCAAATTCTCCACATTTTTCACAACAACCTGAATCCATATCAATAGCTACATTCGAAATATTACCTCTGTCACTTAAATTACACATTTTTCAGTCTGACATTTCACACACCCCCCCTCTAATATATTCCAAGTCATTTCACTTCAGAATCTATCCATTTTTTTTTTAAACTGCTTCTTCATGTACCGCCACATAGGATGGCCCAGGCTGAGATTTGAATCTCAACTATGAGGCAGACATGCTACTCAGTCACTGTATGTAGCTGGCATAGACAGAAGAACAAAGATCCAGCATTTGAAATCATCTCAATGGATCACTCCCCGTTGCAGTGTACGGGGCCTGCCTCGTCCAAGTCTTTGATGGCAGCAGAAGTGCACTCTGGAGCACCACTTTCCCACATTCACACAGATCCCCATTAACCCCCCCCCCCGCCCCCAGCCCGCCCCCTCTCCCTTGGTCCAGCTGCTCCCCCGAGATGTGACTATTGTCTCCCTGTGCTTCTTTCTGATTGGTTGCCAGTGTGAGAAAGTGCAGAGGCCCACATTAATATGGAGACGCGGGACTATAAGTAGGAGGCAGGAAGCCGGGCGAGACCACTTTGTGCATGGACGGCACACACAAAACTCGGTCATGGCACCTACAATCTCTCTACAAGATGCTCACCTGACTCTCACTCACAAGGTACGGTCATCAGCATCATCGCCTTCATCATCACGCACAGCATTTATTCCAGGTCCTTGATATCTCGTACAAGTATAGCGAATTGTCTAATACTGTGGACGAACACTGACAACTGGACATCAAGGATATTGAATGGCTCTGCATATCATCCTTTTTTTTTTTTAATGGTATAAGTTTAATATACTTCTTTGGGAATGTTTCGGGGGGTGGGGGGGGGGGTCTATCCATTGTTTCTACACGTGTGCACTACTCATTATATTTCAATAATGAAGAATATGTGATTGTTACGTTTCGGACAAGCCGAATTAAGTTTGGATCACAAAGTGTAAATGTCAACAAGGTCTCCGTAGCAAAAATAAGTTTTAATACAAAAATCGCACTGACAAAAAGGTAACATAAAGCGCTGGTCAAAACAAAGACCAGAGGGCACAAAAACGAATAACAAAAAAGCGCTTGCAAAAAAGGCAAGGGAGGAAAATAAGGACCGCAAAGACAAATCACAAAACAAAATCCATACTTAAAAAAAACATTGGTACCAAGAGTTCAAAAAGCGAAACAGGACGCGGTCTATAGCAAAATAGTCTATGAGCATGGAAACAGCAAGGCATTAACAATACTCCGACAACAGGTGCACAGCAGAGGAGTCCTTAAATACAGAGTCTACTAATCAGAGATTGGCAGCAGGTGTGCACAGAAGTCCGCTCATGCCACCTGCTGGCCAAACCGAAAACAGAACCGTGACAGTGATATACTTCTTGTGTTTGACAAACACACGAGTTGAGGCTAGTATATAACCACCTCCTGTATTTTAATGTGGTTAAATATATACAGTATATATATATATTTTTTTTCATTAAAACGTTTGAAAATTCCACAATCCTCATCCTCGTGCAGATCCGAAAGCCTCTGGTGGAGAAGTTACGGCGAGAGCGGATCAACAGCAGCATCGAGCAGCTCAAGACTCTCCTGGCTCCCGAGTTCCTCCAGCAGCAGCCCGACTCCAAGATGGAGAAGGCCGACGTCCTGGAGATGACCGTTTGCTTCCTCAGGAGACTGCAGTGCGTCCGTCGCGGTTATGCCAATTGCGCCAGAGAGGCGGCGCAATTCCTGTCCGATGAGCCAGCAGGGACGCACTTGGGGCAGCTGCCGCCTCCAGAGGAGGACGCATCTTCTCCCGGCAAGGAAAAGAGCTCGGCCAAGAGCGCCCCCTGGAGGCCCTGGTAGACCGTCTTGACTTGGGCTCAAGTTTCAACTCGCCTTTTGTGAAGGCTTACACGTTGCTCTGCGAAAGAACTTTTGCGTTGTTGTTGTTGTTTTGTTGAAAAAACATGATTGGCATTCAAGTGATAATGTTGCGGAGGAAATGGAGCTATTCCCACTGGGAGTGCATATACAGGACATGAATCGCTTTTACACCGTCGAATGGTGTATTTGTAGTTTTCCTTCTATGAAGGAGCAATCGCCATACATGTTGAACATGTTTCCGATATCCATGCGTGTTTTAGGTTCTGTGCAAGAGGATGAATGACAGCACACACACACACACACACACACCTTCCGTGAAGGCGTCACCATGAATGTATTGCTTTCAAACCAAGGCATTCGCATTAAAGCAATCATGAAAAAACAACGTATGCTTCTCTGGTGCTTTATTATTATTTTTTTAAATCACTGGTTATTAACCTTTTTGGCCTTTTATTGTCACCTGGTGGCTAATTGTAATTAAGCATCTGTCAAATAAGCTGCCCGAAGCCTCCGCGGCGCACAGGTGCAAAATGAAAATACAGGGGCAGGACAGTTTTATTTATATGGTACATGTCATACACAAGTGAACTCAACGTGCTTCACAGAGTGACAAAACTGCTGCATTTCATGAACATTTCATGGAGGTATTCGGAAGTTAAGCCATCATTGATTTATAGACCAGTAACAGAATTTTAAAATCTACTCTCCATCTGACCGAGCTGCAGAAAAGACATTACCACATCCTCAGTCTTGTCATTAAAGGCGGAGTCATTGCTAATTGTTGGATTTTGTCCTTTTTCCATAATTGTTATTTTTGTATTACAGTATTAACTTTAGTGGGCTCACAAATGGGAGTGCTGACAACTTTGCAAGAAATGAATTGTGTTTTTCCTACTTTCTTTCTATGGGCCAGCATGGCAGACTTGTTGATTAGGACATAATACTCTCACAGTTCTCAAATTCTGGGTTTGACTCTCGACTCCCTGTGCCTTCTGCACGTTCTGCAGGTCTGACTTCCTCCCAAAGCCCCGAAAACAACATTGCCCTTCGACGTCAATGTGAAACAAGTGAGGCGCAAATACATTGTGCAATTTGCAATATTTATTCTTTGATTAAAAAAAAAAAAAAACAATCTGATATAACACAAAACAAACTGAAAGCGTACAACATGTGCATACACCAAACAGTAGAGTCCCTTTTAAAGAAAATAAAAGGTATATAATGCAGGTGAGCCCTTGAAACAAGGCAGGACATATATGGAAAATGTGCTCGGCCGCACATTCTGCTCCGAAGGCAATCTAAAAAAACATTTGCAGCCTTAAAAAAAAAACTGAAAATAGTTGAGAGGTTGCAGAGAAACACAACCATAAGACACTTTGTGTGAAAAAAAAAATTAGCAGCAAAGTCAACAAAGGTCCACCACCAACAGCCTCTCCACCTCCAAAACCGCTTGAATGAGGCAAACAAAACTTGCGATGAGTCTCTGTGAAGTCGATTATGGGCAAGAGGCTAGCAGCAAAGCGGTGCTAGATCCTCGTCCGCGTCAGGAAAAAGTCGCAGGAGTTCCCGGGTGGGTTTGGAGTAACCCTGGTGGGAGAGCAGCGTCCTCCTCAGCGTCAGGAAGCACTTGCTCTTCTCCAGCAGCTCGGCCAAGGGAAGGCCACACCGCAGTACCAGCTCCTCCAGCAGGGTGCGCAGTTTCTCCACGCCGCCGCTGCATTTCTTCTCCAGCGTGTGCAGCTTGCACCTGAAGAAGAGAAGAAAAAACGTTTTCATCATCTGATTCCGCCTTGTAGCTCCATGCCAATGTCAAAATGTTCGGAACAGCCTTCACTTGGGTGCAATTACAACTGTTCCTAATATTTCGACCTTCACTCGTAGCAAATTAAGGGGACAAAATATATTTTTAAAACGCTTAACTGCATCCAACTGGAGGTTGTCCCTAATGTTTTGACTCACTTGTGTCCCTAAATAAGGCAAAACATTTTTGGAACAGTGTACAGTCGGATGTAGTTTTAGCTGTTCCTCATATTTTGATTCCCTTATTTAGCTACATAAACATTTCGAAAGATTGCACTTGTTCCCAATATTTTTACGTACCTGTGTCTCTAAATAAAGGAATCAAAATATTAGAAACAAATGGTTGTTCCTAATACTTTAGTTCCCTAAGTAGGAACACAAAAAGGTACCCAAAAAAAACCAAATACGATCAGCCCTAAGCCAGTGACTTTCGATGTAGTCAAATAAGGAAATGAAAACATTAGGAACAGCCCTCATTCGGATGCAATTGTGGCTGTTCCTAATATTTTGACCCTCATGTTGCAAAATAAAGAAACCAAAATATTGTAGATTTACATTTTTCAGTTCTCCCAGTCAGACTTCATAAAGATAAAAATAAACAAACAAAAATATATACAGTGCCTCACCTAAAGAGCTGCTCCTTGATGCTGTCCTGAAGTTGGAGATCTGCATACTGAGACATGATGTGTTATGCTTTGGAATCCAAATGGTCGTGACGAGATGGATCGGTAGAGCGTGTCTCATATATGTTCCTCGGCGGCCAATCAGAGGCCAGCGTGCTGCGGTCAGGGGTGTGAGTCCTGGGTGGTGGGGAGGGGGGGTGGAGATGGGAGGTGGGTGTGTTTGGGAGGGAGACAATGGCAAGAATGGCGTGTCAAACAGAGCAGGTGGGCTGCTCACTGGTTCCTGGAAGGTCAGTGGGAAAATGTTGGGTGTACACGACCCATACGAGCGACACCCCCACTCGATGAGACGCCCAGATGAGACCCGAGCGTGTGACAGAAACGTGCGACGGAGTCTCACGAGAAAACATTCACAAAAAATATTTGTGAAAGGACGCTTTGCTATATAGTATTGACCACGAAATGTTCATTCTAAATAAAGCATCAAACGATTTCGAGTAAAATAAATTATGACATCACTAATTTGTCATCGTTTCTTTTTGATGTGGCCTTTTCCTTCTTTTTTCTTTTCCCACAGTTTTCTTTTTGCATCCAACTATTCATACTTTCTCCCTTTCTTTTTGATGCTGCCTCCTTTATTTCTTCCTTCTCCCACCCAGCCATCTCTCATTCTTTCTTTTGTTCTGGCTAGCTTCCATCTATCCTTTATCATCTTCAAACTTTCTTACGTTTCTCCATGATCATCAACATCGTCATTTTTTTTCACCATTCTTCCATCCTTCTTTCTTTTCTTCCACCTATCGCCTTTCATGCCTGTTCTATCTATCATCTATCTATCCATCCATTTTTCTTCTTGAATTTGCTCTTGTCTTTTAACCATCCATTCATCCCGCCTTCTTCTTCCCTTCCCTCTGTCCTCTCCCTTATTTTACCTGCAACCATCCAGCTATCCCTTGTTTTACATTTCATCCATCACTATGCCCTTATCTCAACTCTTCTTTCCGTCTTGTGTTGATTGTTGCCGTGGTAACATAGTTACAAGACCGCGCGCGTGTGTGTGTGTGTGTGTGTGCGCGTGTGTGAGTGTATCTTGCGTCCGTCGTGTGTTTCCCACAAGCGGATGGTCGGGCAGCGGGCAGATGGCGGTTGAGTCAAGTGGCCTCCTGGCTAGGCCTGGGAATCGAGCCGAGGCTTTTGTGGGAGTAGACACACTTCTATTATGCTGGCCGCCTTTCAGCAGTGTGGGAAGTCGTGTGTCACCGAGGCTCCCAGCGCCCTGTGTGGAAGGGGATGGGGTGGGCCGGGGGGTGTTGACGGCACTTGAGCATGTCCAGTCATGTGGTGGGAAATGTGCAGGGTGGAGGGAAAGATGAACATCTGCAAAGACGGAGCAGAGATGACAAACAAAATAAGAACTGTTTACAACAGTGTTGACTGGTTGAAGTTAAGACACTGTTTATACACCAACCGGCCAAAAGATTTGGTCCACCTGTACAACATTATTGCATTATAATGAGAGCCAATTTTAATTTTGGGGGATAATTTAAATTGTTTTAATGGTTCATAAATGGCAAAAAAATAGATTAACACCACTACAGGACATATTTAGGTCACTCACGAGATTTGTTTATGTTTTTTATGCTGGATTCCCGCCCTGAGGCAACACTTCCATTTATAATCATATAAAATTGTAATTAAATTAGGTTTTGTAAAAAAAAGAAAAAATATATAAAATACAAGGGAAATTAAATGAGCAATAATAATATTCTGAGTGCATGGGGTTTACTTACCACATACTACAGAGGCAAAAAATTGCAATGAAATTAAAAATAATAAAATTATGATATTCATGTCACTGTGCGCATGCGCAATATTGGAGAGATACTTCTGGTGTAGTTTAGCACAGCATTACACTGAAGAACACCGAATAATTAAAGTACGGAGTCTCTTGTCATTTGGATGTTTAAAACAAGCTTAATGCGAAATATTAATAACGATATTATGTTATGTGGAAACGGCGTTTAACTATTTATTTTTTTTGCTTGTAAGCATTCTGGTAGCCGTAGTGCTAGCTTTGCGGTGTTGTGTGCGTCTATTTGTATCTTCCGGGCTGGTACATTCCTTCTTTTATATTCCGGCATTGACGCATGTACTGCGTTGAATTTCGCTCCCTTTTTCTGAATATAACAATAATAATGATTTAAACTTTAAATGAACATTTTTTTTAATTACAGATCTGAATTGAAGTTGGTTGGATATAATGATGGATGAAGAAGTTATAATTTAGAAACCATTTTTTTTCTTAAAAAAAAAAAAAAGAAAATACTGTAAAGCTGTAATATGAAATCAGATCACAACACGAAGTGTTTACAATGACGTATTTGTTTATTGGCAAAGGGTCAACTCTGCAAAGTGCTGTCACACAATCAGCCGCAATCACATTTGTCTTTACAACAGACAAAAATAGGAACACTATTGGTTCAAACAAAACAAAGACACAAAACAAGAGAGATCAGAAGTTTTCACAGGTGACGGTCACGTGCCATAGGACTATTTTCCAATGAGTGGACAAAAGAGACCAATATGATCATTCACATTGCATTAAAAACATAATGTCTTCACATCCAACAATGTATGAAAAGATCAAGCAACAATCACAACTTCAATTTCTAACGCAATCATAATCTCCATGCAACATGCATGATGGAATGTTATGATAAGACATGATTGCTTTTGTTTCCAAAGGAAAAGTCATCCAGCAAGAAGTCACATCATTATCATATAAAATATATGAAAAGATTATTAAGTATTACTTTTGTTTCCATCGGAAAAGTTACCTATACATCAAAAATAATGACAATCAAGATCAGCATGATGATATCCATCACCTAACAAAATGAATCATATGAAATACAAATGCAATCCTATGTGATTCATGCAACGTGCATGACAAAATGTTGTATTTTATCCAAAGGAGGAGCAAATAGTTGAGATCAATATGATCAAAAACACAAGGAACGAACACTATCATCATATAAAAATATATGAAAAAGCTTTAAAATGATTAATGATTGCCAAAGCAATCAGACTATGCACACGTCTCGCAAGACAATATTATTGTGGTTGTTTTTATAGGACATAAACCAGTAAAAACAAAAAAAAAGACCAGTATGATCAATAACGTCACAAATTAAAATAATCTGTCACCATTTCTTTAAAAAAAAAAGAGAAGGAACCAATTGCAAATGCAATCAGATGTGACTCATGCATCGTGCGTGACAAAAGCTATTCCGATGATATTTCCCATCGGAAACAAAACAAGTCGAGGTCATGACATGATAGCAGCTCACGTCAGCCTGGAGAGCTGAGAGGAGACAAGTCCTCTTCTCTGCTCTTATCCTCACAGGAAGACCCGAGCTGCACGAAGCGCGTCCCGGCTAGGTGGACGGAGCAGATTCTCCCGAGGACGCAAACGGTCAACTCCAGGATGTCCGCCTTGTCCATCTTGGAGTCGTTGTGCTGCCGGAGGAACTCGGTAGCCAGGAGAGACTTGAGCTGCTCGATGCTGCTGTTGATTCGCTCTCGCCGGAACTTCTCCACCAGAGGCTTTCGGACCTGCGCGGGGAACAAACGTGGGATGAGGACGCTTGTCGAAGACGACGACCGTGACGATGATGGATGATGAAGATGAACGTACCTTGCGTGTGAGAGTCAGGTGAGCGTCTTGCAGGGAGATCGCGGGTGCCATGGCTGGATGCGTGTGCTGGCCGCGCTCAAGGTGCTCTCTGCTGGCTTCATGCCTCCTACTTGTAGTGCCACATCTCCATATCAATGCGGGCCTCTGCGCTTTCCCACACTGGGAGGCGGCCAATCAGAGAGTGGCATGGGGGTGTGTGGAGGGGGAGGGCAATAGTTACATCTCAGGGGAGCAGCTGGACCACTGCGCGACGCAAGGAAGGCTTTGTGAGGGTCTTCGAGGGGTCTGGTGGGAAAGTGCTGACCCTGGAGAGAGCACATCTGCTTCGTGCAGGCACACGCCATTAGCATTCTTTTCGGGGGGGGGGGGGGGGGGGCTATGTGCGCCATGACGAAAATCCTTTCAGAAATGTAACCAGTGTGATGTTTTAGTGCTAATGCTGTTCGCGTTACATGTCCCACTGTTTTGACTTTTTCTCAAAATGACGGTGAAAGTGTCAAGTCGAAATGTCCGTTGAGCTAATCGGTGCATCCAAGCGCCGCATTCAAATGTCATTTTGGCCTCAGTGGTCAGCGTGATGTGTTCACGTGTCTATTGCGAGTCAGCGTTGCATTCAAATGTCATTTAACAGCAAGGTGAGAAGATCACCTCCAATTTGGTTTTCAAAAAGGACACAAAAGAGTTTTTTGGAAAACTAAAGTATGGGAAAATATCATATGCTTCAGTGTGAAGCATATCACGACTGTTGATGCGTTTTGATGAATGACGTCCAACATTCCAGCGTCCTGGACCGAATCAAAGGTGCGAACCATCAGCTCGGCGTCTCCTTCACTTGTTGGCCATGAAACACGGCGGTGGGAACCGCTTGCAAAGGCCGAAGGTCAAAGTTGACTCCACGCGCCAAACGCTCCCGGTGAAGTGACGGCGTGAAAGGGGCTCTCTGATGCGCTGCATAATGGCACACGCTCGCATTGTTGCTGGTGTGGGAAAGCGGAGCGGAGTCTCTCTCAGAGCCGATGCGGGACAATTGAAGCTGACCTTTGACCTGCCGCGATGTGATCGCGCAATTATGAGCAACAACAATATGACAATATTGGTAAAAAAAATGTTTTTAACTAACTAAAACAAAAATCAATACAGAGGAAATTACTCAATGATGAGAACACTAACACAGGTTTTTTTCTCTACTTTCTTATGCAGCACCTGAGTCGCGAGAATTTCAAATCCACTGTTTTTTTGCATATTTGTTTATTTTTATAACCCGTGTCCTGTTCTAATATCACGGCTACAGTTCAATCGTAGTTTCTACCTGTTCTTGTCAGACAGGTTCCTCGTGTCTACCAATCATTCTACCCACATTCTTGCTGCTGGAGGCTGTAAATTTCCCCAGTGTGGGACAAATAAAGGATATCTTATCAGCTCTCTCCAGCCGCTTGTGTTTTGTTCAGGTGCGCCTCATAGTTTCTTCACATTGCTCGTTTGAATTCAGTGGCTTTGTTGAGTTCTTGGTTCGTTGTTGCTTTCAGTTGTCATGTACCTCTCGTCAAGCTTCATGCTATGGGGAGGTTTTTCTTTTTGTTTCGGTGTGTTACTTTGAGTTTTACTCACACTGAACCTTGTTCGCCTTATTATAATATTTTTGTGTGTCCACAATCACGTATAGTACAAAATACATTCATAATGAAGACTTTTTTTTCTTTAGACTATGATTAAGTTGCTCTGAAATTTGACGTTGTCGGTTATCAGCCTCTGACGTGTGACACACTTTAAGGGATGACGTGATGAGTTTGTGAAAGTGCTGCGCGAGAGCGCCACCCGCAGGCCGCTACTTCCAAACTCCAGAGGGATTTGGCACACTTCAACAAACAGCTGTGACCGGCGGCCACTGCCCTTTTTCTCCAGATGGTGTCTTGCGTGTGTGCGTGTGTGTGCATGTGTGCGTGGGAAAGTGGTGACCCCAACAATGACTTTGACCCGGCACGCGCCATGATGATGTTAAGGGGGATGGCATGCAAACAGTGGACAGCACCACTCATGACAAGAAACACTGAAAAAAATCAATGTAGTTGTGTTGCGTTTGTCCTATTTACTTTTTTCTAATTTGTTTTTTTTTTGAAACAGGAACTAGAATGCCACCACTTGCGACTGATTCCTCTGAACACAATACCGAGATGCTAATCAGTGCCCGTGTCACACAAATGGACTTCAGCGTGTGTGTTAAGCCGCGTCTCCAGGGTTGCACAGAAAAGAAACGTTTGTCCCAGGGGGCTTCCTCAGGGACGAGCACCCACCACACCTCCTCCGGTTCCCACACTAAAAACAATGCAAGTGTGTCTCATTAGATGGGCACCACAAAACACGCGAGCCAGGATGCCTCGACGGACAAACGTGTGTTTATGACGCAACTTGTTGGCATGTGATGGTGACTGCTGTGAGGAGACGCTCGGCCCCCCCCCCCACACACACACACACGCACACACACACGTTCCTGCAAAAGTGCAAAGACCTGAATAGGCCTGAGGGCCGACTGGCTTCAAAACACACACACACACGCGTGTACAGAAGGTGACATCTGGAGGGAAAGGGCGCCATTGGCCGACGGTGGCAGCCGATTTATGAAGTGTGCCAAATCCCTTTGGAGTTTGGAGTATAACGGCCTGCTGGTGGCGCCCTCCTCGCCCTCGCGCTGCACTTTCACACACTCGTCATGTCATATCTGAAGACAAAATAGAACATTTGCAAAAATCTGCTTTTAACTTGGAAGGCAGCGATCAACACCGTTGCCTGTTTTCCGAACATGTTCCGGAGCAAACCGGGCACTGAATGAAAATCTGCACCGTCAATTTAAAATGCTGTAATGAGTTAGAATAAAGGGATGGAAAATCAAAAGTGAAAAAAGAATCAAACGATTGAATGAATATTAAAATAATCGCGAGTTGCAGCCTTCGTGTCAAGAACTTTGATATGTCCTTGTTTACAATTGATGTGAAATATGCATTTTTGAAGCTGAGCTAAGATTTGACATTCTAGTTTTTCGGTTCGTTAAAAAGTGTTCCCGTTGGATCATGATTGTGTGATCACATAGCCACGGGTCAAAGGTCAGCTTCAATTGTCCCTCAGTCGCTCGGAGAGAAGCTCTGCTGCGCTTTCCCACACCGGAACAATACAAGTGTGTGGAGTGAACTGTGACCTGCGGGCACACGAGCTCTTCCCACCGACGCGCTTCGCCGGCAATAAGTGAGGAGGAGTTTGCAATTTTGATTCGACACATGATGCCGGAATGTTGGACATCATCATCAACACCAACAAACGCTATAAGCTCATATGGTAAAATGTGTAATTCTGTGAAAGTATTTAAAAAAAAACAATGAACATAAAATAGAATTATAATTTCCAATACTACAGCTTTCAAAAGATCCATTGGTTAATTTTTTTCCCCCAATAACAACACTGTGTCACATTAAATACGAACGACCTAACACAGTCATTTTTTATAAACATAAATAAATACTTAAATACTGGAACAGTAGCTCAACATTGAAGTTTATGCATCACAAAGTGGTAACTTATGCTCATAATTGTGCACAGCTGTTTGTTGAAGAGTGCCAAATCCTTCTGGAGTTTGGAAGTAGCGGCCTGCGGGTGGCGCTCTCGCGCAGCACTTTCACAAACTCATCACGTCATCCCTTAAAGTGTGTCACACGTCAGAGGCTGATAACCGACAACGTCAAATTTCAGAGCAACTTAATCATAGTCTAAAGAAAAAAAAGTCTTCATTATGAATGTATTTTGTACTATACGTGATTGTGGACACACAAAAATATTATAATAAGGCAAACAAGGTTCAGTGTGAGTGAAACTCAAAGTAACACACCGAAACAAAAAGGAAAAACCTCCCCATAGCATGAAGCTTGACGAGAGGTACATGACAACTGAAAGCAACAACGAACCAAGAACTCAACAAAGCCACTGAATTCAAACGAGCAATGTGAAGAAACTATGAGGCGCACCTGAACAAAACACAAGCGGCTGGAGAGAGCTGATAAGATATCCTTTATTTGTCCCACACTGGGGAAATTTACAGCCTCCAGCAGCAAGAATGTGGGTAGAATGATTGGTAGACACGAGGAACCTGTCTGACATGAACAGGTAGAAACTACGATTGAACTGTAGCCGTGATATTAGAACAGGACACGGGTTATAAAAATAAACAAACATGCAAAAAAACTGGATTTGAAATTCTCACGATTCAGGTGCTGCATAAGAAAGTAGAGAAAAAAACCTGTGTTAGTGTTCTCATCATTGAGTAATTTCCTCTGTATTGATTTTTGTTTTAGTTAGTTAAAAA
The DNA here is from genome assembly GCF_054856545.1 of Hippocampus guttulatus. Taxonomy (NCBI): domain Eukaryota; kingdom Metazoa; phylum Chordata; class Actinopteri; order Syngnathiformes; family Syngnathidae; genus Hippocampus; species Hippocampus guttulatus. The sequence goes on along the minus strand of NC_141268.1, from coordinate 20,939,733 downwards.
ATTTTTTTTTACCAATATTGTCATATTGTTGTTGCTCATAATTGCGCGATCACATCGCGGCAGGTCAAAGGTCAGCTTCAATTGTCCCGCATCGGCTCTGAGAGAGACTCCGCTCCGCTTTCCCACACCAGCAACAATGCGAGCGTGTGCCATTATGCAGCGCATCAGAGAGCCCCTTTCACGCCGTCACTTCACCGGGAGCGTTTGGCGCGTGGAGTCAACTTTGACCTTCGGCCTTTGCAAGCGGTTCCCACCGCCGTGTTTCATGGCCAACAAGTGAAGGAGACGCCGAGCTGATGGTTCGCACCTTTGATTCGGTCCAGGACGCTGGAATGTTGGACGTCATTCATCAAAACGCATCAACAGTCGTGATATGCTTCACACTGAAGCATATGATATTTTCCCATACTTTAGTTTTCCAAAAAACTCTTTTGTGTCCTTTTTGAAAACCAAATTGGAGGTGATCTTCTCACCTTGCTGTTAAATGACATTTGAATGCAACGCTGACTCGCAATAGACACGTGAACACATCACGCTGACCACTGAGGCCAAAATGACATTTGAATGCGGCGCTTGGATGCACCGATTAGCTCAACGGACATTTCGACTTGACACTTTCACCGTCATTTTGAGAAAAAGTCAAAACAGTGGGACATGTAACGCGAACAGCATTAGCACTAAAACATCACACTGGTTACATTTCTGAAAGGATTTTCGTCATGGCGCACATAGCCCCCCCCCCCCCCCCCCCCCCCCGAAAAGAATGCTAATGGCGTGTGCCTGCACGAAGCAGATGTGCTCTCTCCAGGGTCAGCACTTTCCCACCAGACCCCTCGAAGACCCTCACAAAGCCTTCCTTGCGTCGCGCAGTGGTCCAGCTGCTCCCCTGAGATGTAACTATTGCCCCCCCCCCCTCCACACACCCCCATGCCACTCTCTGATTGGCCGCCTCCCAGTGTGGGAAAGCGTGGAGGCCCGCATTGATATGGAGATGTGGCACTACAAGTAGGAGGCATGAAGCCGGCAGAGAGCACCTTGAGCGCGGCCAGCACACGCATCCAGCCATGGCACCCGCGATCTCCCTGCAAGACGCTCACCTGACTCTCACACACAAGGTACGTTCATCTTCATCGTCCCATCATCGTCACGGTCGTCGTCTTCGACAAGCGTCCTCATCCCACGTTTGTTCCCCGGCGCAGGTCCGAAAGCCTCTGGTGGAGAAGTTCCGGCGAGAGCGAATCAACAGCAGCATCGAGCAGCTCAAGTCTCTCCTGGCTACCGAGTTCCTCCGGCAGCACAACGACTCCAAGATGGACAAGGCGGACATTCTGGAGATGACCGTTTGCGTGCTCGGGAGACTCCGGTCCGTCCCCACAGCCGGGACGCGCTTCAGGCAGCTCGGGTCTTCCTGCGAGGAGAAGAGCAGAGAAGAGGACCCGTCTCCTCTCAGCTCTCCGGGTCGCAGCACCGTCAGCGAGGAGGAGCGCTCGACCCACAGCGCCCCCTGGAGGCCCTGGTAGACACAGACTGACTGACGTCAGCTGCTCTCACGTCACGACCTCAACTTGTTTTATATCCTATGGGAAATATCGGCGGAATAACTTTTGTCATGCACGATGCATGAATCACATCTGGTTGTATTTGCAATTGGCTCCTTTTCATTCATGGAAATAGTGACAGATTATGTTAATTTGTGATATTATTGAGCAGTCCGTTTCGCTGATCGCACTGATCATTTTTCTTTCTGAGTGATATCTTTTGGGATAATTTCATCTTGTCATGTATGTTGCATGAAGGGTCTGATTGCTTTTGCAATCATCTTTATTCATTTCTAAAACAGAAATGTCAAATATTTTTAGATGATGCTGATGTTATTTCTGATCATTTTGATCTTAAGATTTTGCTGGAGGACTTTTCCTCCAGAGAAAAAAAAAAGCAAAACATTCGGTGTCAATGTTTTGTCATGCATGTTGCATGAATACGATTGCATTCTTGTGGGGGGGGGGGGGGGTATTTTTTTTCTTTTTTTGTCATGGAAATTTGTCTCTAATTCAAGAAGTTATTGATCATAATGACTACCCCACTGCTGATTAATGTCCTATGGGAACAATGGCAATAATGCTATTGTCACACATGTTGTATGAACTGTATGATTGCTTTTCATTAATTTATTTTTTATGAAAAGTGAGAATAACTCATGCTACTTTCTGATGACGCTATCACTGTTGTTTAGAGATGACATACTTATCATTTGTCATGCTCTGATGATTGTGTCCTTTGTGTGGGTGGACATGAAGTTCTGATCTGTTTTAAGGTCAATAAGTCACCTGGTATTTTCACGATCAAAGCTTAGAGTTGAAAAATCTGTTGCAATGTCTTAGTTGCATTGGAACAAATTTGAGTTTTGGGGTCTTTTTCTTTTCTTTTCTTTTTTTTTTTTTGAAGACTCCTTTTCTTGTATTTGCTGTGAGTGCAATGTGACTTGTTATTGTCGTTGTGATGCATCATCACTTGTTGCCAAACTCAATATGGCTTATTCAGCAATTATAAAATTTTAAAAAGCATTCAAATATGAAAACATTGTGTCATTAATGTCATTTTTCATACAAGTAATATCTAAACAGATGAAAATCTAAATTGATGGTTTCAGCAAAGCAGAAGTCTCATATAATATATACATATATATATATATATATATATATATATATATATAGTTAGTTAGTTTTGTTTTGTTTTCATTGTTGGGTAAATGAAAAAATCCAACTGAATTTCTGCTCTATACGGTCCATTTTTGTTCCGCAAGCCACACTGATAAACGTATGGATGCTGAAATGTGTGGACGTTTTTCATCATCGCTTTACCATATGTTAATTTTGCCGCCTTTTCAATTCTATCAAATAAATAAGTACTGTATATATTACTAAAAAAGTTAACAGCTAAATTACTGGAAAAAGTATCAACAGGACTCTTATAATGTACATATTTGGTGATCCTACGCTGGTCCGATCATCAATGGTAAACTAATATAATAAGAAGAATAATAATGAATGTTTGACATTTCCTCATAGAAAAGTCATCTGGAGTCACTGGTCTGACTAATTCTGGCAAGAGCCTCTTTCTGAATCTGCCTTGAGGTCCGAGTGACTCCAGCCATGTGGGTTTGTTGCCGCATGAGTGAACACAGAACAGAACCAAAGGCTAACAGCTGATTAAAATCTCACTCTCTCTCTTTTTTTTTTTTAATTCTTAGTACGGCACACTTGTACATCGCATTGCAAAAGGTTTGCTGTACAGATCCTGTCGGCCCGGATGTGGTTGCTTTAATTGTAATTGTAATTGTCTATTTACTGATTATTTTGACGCTAAACGTCTTTTTTTTTTTTGGAAGATTGTTGAATCTACTTGCGAAACTGCTGCTTGTTGTGAGTAAGTTGGGTCACTCATATCTCAAGGCACTGTGGGCTTCTGATGACTATTGGATGGGTACGAGCGGGCAGTTTTTTTTTTTTTCATTCAAATGAGCAATCGGTTGTGGAGTCCAAAGGGGGAGGAATCTGAAAGGGGGCATCCGCAGCAACGGCCTAGCGAGATCACGTCATTCGTCCCAGTCTTGCTCAAAAGAAACGGCAAACTCAACTGGTGCCGGAACTATAAATACGTCGACGCTATCTTTGTACAGCCTCCAAAACAACAGCTGCACTTCTGTCGACCCAAAGAAGAAAGCTTCACATCCGGTTTCCACTTGTAACGCCTTCACGACGTGACCTGTTGGCCGCGTGTGACGAAATCAACACGGACACACCTACGCACATTCGTGTGGCACAAAACAACAGTCAGCTTTAATTAGGGGACATGGATAATCACACAAATTGTGTTCACTTAAAAGAAAGAGAAAAAAAATCTGAGTCGCCGGCTTTCTGGATATCATACAATGTGCAATAAAACCTTTCAAGATTACCAAAACAAATGCAGGACCGTAAGAAAAATATTGAAATATGTTCAAACACGTCAAGATTTTTTTTTTTTTAATGAGAGTTGATAAATAAAACATCAACACATACACACACACACACACACACACACACACACACACACAGTCTGTGTTCTATCTACAGCTTCGGTCATAAACTCCGGCCGTTCGTGTTTTTCGATGTCTCCCTCCTCCAAAACACCTGATTCAAATGATCAGCTCATCAGCAAGCTCTGCGGCAGCCTGATCACGATCCTGATCATTTGAATGCGCTGCGCTAGAAGAGGGGAACATCAAAAACATGCCGGCTCGTGGCCCGCGAGGACTGGAGTTTGAGACCCGTGGTCCACACTCATCCACTGGCCTCGGTCCCTGTGAGAGAGCGATAGGTAGGGAAAACCTCTTTTGAGTCTGTATATTTTTTTTAGAAAATGTGCAAAAACGGGCTGTTTTCTTAGGTCCCCCCCCCCACCCCCTCGATATGTAAATATCTACAAGGGTCTTTGTGCACCTTTTTTGTTCCTGTCTGCCTTAAAAATTGCAGCACTGCGACTGAGGTATTATTGCACTTTTTGCCCGCACGCTTGACCTGCCGACTGGGCGTATTTCCAGAGAGTAGGACGCAAATCCTTTCCGTCTGTGCATCGTCAGTAAACGTGTGGGAGGCTATAACGTGTGACGGAGCAGCTGCGTAGAGCCAGATCTGCTGCATACATATTTGCCTCGACTCCAGAAAAGTTGGGAAACTAGCGGGCTGTATGTGTGAAGTTTCACAACCGAGGCTCGCGACGCAGCAAAGCAGTGTGACGCTGTGTTAATGCACACCTTGGACGCAGCAATGTCCTGCTGCTGACTGCGCTGTGTGAATATCTAGCCACGTCCGACTTGGGCAAACCTTCTGGAGAGTAAACTCTCCGATTGTGCCCCGCTCGGGGGTTGAATGACATTTGCCTCCGTCAGTGATTTCAAAACACTATTGTGCCGCGAGACGACGAAATTTCACCCACTTTAGGTTGGTGAGCATCACAGTCTTCGGAAGAAGAATTGCTTGCAATACAATAAGTATCGGAAACGGACTGAAAGGCGTCACCTCGCCTCCGTTACTGGGTGCAAATATTGCCCGGCTCGACTTTATCATCTCGTTTGGTTGCATCGTGCGGTTTATACGGACAGGACATGCGGGAAAAAGGCGGGCAAATCACAGCTGTCACAGGCAGTGTAGGAAGCTTTAGTCCGCTGGTGTGCTGGTAAGGTTTGGAACAGCCTGACTGCCAGTAGGGTGGAAAAGGGGCACCGCTTTTGTGTTGCTGTGTTTTCCCCATACAAAGTCACATCGGAAGTTGGAAGTCGCAATTGTGTGGACGCCATGTTGCCAATTAGGGATCAGGAATGGAATAAGTGCTAAGGTGAAAAAGGTTTTGTTCCCTCGGGGGGAATTTGCGCTGCGTGCTTCTGTGAATTCAGTCAACAACAGTGCTGTTAAAGTTCTGGGAACACCCGTGCGCCGTGATAGGACACCCGCATGCGCAGCGGTGCACTGCAAAGGACGGCGAAGTTCATCCATATGGGCAAGGGTTCTCAAACTGGGACCCGGGGACCCCTGGGGGTCAGCGAGCTGTTGATTGGACTCCGCAAAATAATTTGCAAAAAATAAAAGTTATGTCACTTGGAAAAAAAAGTGCCCGCCAATAAAACAAACATCAAAATCAAATATTCCGACCTAAGCACGCTTTGGGCCAATTAAAAGCTCTGTCGAGAACATCTTTTTTTTTTCGAGAAGATGCAACCTGTTGCAAATAATGAAAATCTGATTGATGCCTACCTCAAAAAGATTCATATTTGCCAACAGATGCCACAAGATGGCAGCAAAGCACTACTTCTCTTTTTGACAGGGAGATGGCCTGTGTCAATGACGGTCCTCCCCTCACTTCAACATAGTTCCTCTGCACCAAGATGACATCGGACGGTGCCAAAGCAACACTTTAATATGAAACAAGGCCTGAGACAAACTGGAGTAAATAACAGAAAGTTAAGAAATAAAACTATGCGGGGGTCTGCAGTTGTGTGGTTTTTGTGGGGACGTTTTCCCATTTTAGTAGACGATAAAGGCATCTTTTCTGGAATTAAATGTGTAAAATTATGAGACGGAATTGCACTCTTGAACTTTGACTTCACCAAAAAAATATTTCATCTTGAAAAATGTATTCTCGTAGGATGAGGACTTCATCCTGACAGAATATGATAATGTATCATATTTTGTCAGGAAAGAAAATGCCAGCATTTCTTTCTGGGGAACTATGTAAATTTTTCATTCCTGTGGCATGGTTATGTTTCAGTGGCTTACAATAGAGTCCCTTGGAAAGGTTTTCCCTGTGTGCGTGTGTATGAATAGGGGGACGGGGGGTCCCTGGACCCCAAAGGTTTGAGAAGCCCTATTCTAGACGGTGGTGACAGTGAGCAGGGGGCTGGCGCACAGCATGGGCTGGTCGTGGCTGTCCAGTCTGGTCCCGTGAGTCAGCAGCTCCTCCACCGTGGTCCAGTCGTCCAGCATCTTGCGGTTCCTCAGACGACTCAGCTTCCTCTGGCTCATCTCCAGCACCGTGTTGCAGCGCGCGTCCATCAGCGCGCCGCCCACCCGGGCGTCAGGCACGGGGGAGCGGGGCGGCCCGGACCCCAAGCCGGACGCCCCCCCTCCCCTGGCCTGCTGCTGCTTCTGCTCGCGGGCCAGCAGGAAGTGTTCTCTCCTCTCCGTCCGGCTCCAGTAGCGACCCAGCAGCATGTCGGCGCTGGTCTCTTCGTCCGTGCTCATCCCGCTGCGCTCATCGGCCAGCTGCGACGCCCGATCCCTTAACAGCTGGTTCCTGGACACCCGGGAGGTTGCGCAGGCTTTGGGTTGCGGACCGGAAGTCGGCAGCTGTGCATCCGGTCGGTCGTTCTTTGCATCCGAAGCAGTGGTCGGGGTTGCTCCTGTGTGGCCCTCTAGGGTGCTGTAAAGGCCTCGGGCTCCTCCGCCGCCACCCTGGGACTGGCGACTCGCCGGCTTGGGCCACGTGTCGTTGACGTCCCCCGGCTGGGCGGGGTGGAGCGCCCCCTGGAGGTGCCGCTGCTCCCTGGCCGCTCGGCTCCTTTGCATCTCTCGCTCCACCTCCTCTTGAATCTGCGCCTCCCTCTCCAGACTTTTCTCCATTTGTTGCCTTTCCATCTGCTCGTCTCGCTCCGCCACCAGCGGGTCGGGCATCAAGCTCATTTGCTGCCACCAGTCGTGGTGGGCGTTGGGGCTGCCGTTGTAATGCAACTCGTGGGTGCTGGGCACCCGGATGTGCACTGCATGAAAGACAAAAGATGTGTCATATCGTCAAAAGTGCATTTTTACCTGAGTTGATCATGGGGTTGTTCAAACTACACCTTGCGGGCATTCTGTGGCTCATCATCCATGCAGACTGGGTCTAGGCATAAACTCCAAATAACTTTTGACCGTGCAGTTTTTTAAAAACAAGATGTTCCGCTGTTACAATGTTAAATACAAAGGGAAATGTACCACCCAAAATGTATCTTTGTTGGTTATGACAAACATTAAGGGGTTACGAAATAAGTTCTTGAACTCATGAACTCATTTTATAGCTTTTAAATTAACCGTATTGGTCGGCCATCGGAATGGTTCAGAGAATATTTTCGTGTGCCCCGCGGTACCTGGGTGCTGCTGTGCAGAGAGAGGGGAAGCCATAACGTCCGCCCCCATCTCGGTTTCCTCCGGTAGGCCCGGCCGCAGGACGCCATGAGGCGGGACCCCCCCGCAGTGGTGCAGGGTGGCAGCACAATAGGAGGGTGAGGCCGGGTGGCTGGCCCTACGCCGGTACTCTTGCTGCGGGGGGCGGTGGTGCAGGGTACGGCTTCTCCTCAGCATCCCCAGCGAGCCGGAACCCTGGTGGTGTGGCGGCTGCACGGGAGCCAGCGGCCTCCGGTGGCTGGAGGGCGTACTGCAGGTGGAGAGGACCGGGCCGCTCAGTCGCGGCGCGGCCGTGTGGCCGTTGGAGGGGTTGAAGAGAGCCCCGCTGCTGGAGCTGTGACGGTTCAGGCAGGGCCGGTCGGCTTTGTGGAACTGGACTGATGACACCCTGGAAACAAAACTCATGTCAAAACGAGTTACGGGAGTGTTCACCATATTCAGAGAACAAATGCAACGGATAACACGAAATTATTTTACAGTGTCACAGTATACCCCATCCCTTAATGTGTTCACAGTAAACAAATTCCGTTTTTTTCCAAATATACACACACGCTACACACAGTGTAAATAATCACGTTCGTAAACTGAAACTACAACTTTCTGTTGTGTAAAAATCAGGATAACAGCTGATGACTAAATAATTTGAAACAAAAACGAGGCCGCGCTGAAAGGCAGCACTTCCTGTTTTCTTCTTTGAAAATTGACACGATTTCAAGTGGACCGTCGTCTAGTGGTTGATTTTGGATATGCACACCATATAAACAAGTGTTAGACCACAAGAGAGTTAATAATTGTACAAGAAAAACTCCACAAAACAGCGGAACTGTGAACGTGGAGCCTGTGATGGAGGGGGGGATTTACTGTATCCAGTGGTGCCCTGATGTACGAGCTCCAGTTTTTCAAATAAGCGACAGCTTTGTGTTGTGAGCACAATTTTAGTGCCCCTGATTGACTGTCGGCACGTCAAGCCTGTATCCCGCCTCTCTCGCTGAAAAATGCACCTTTAGTCTAGGTGAATTTCTGAACCGAGGACTCTCCGAAGTAGACTTTGCGTTGCAAATTTTACAATGTTGTTGTTTGAAGCAGAAATCAACCTACTCCATAGTTTCTCATTTTGCAGCCGCTCAGACATTTCCCTCAAATTTTCACGTTTGCGCAAGAGGTTCTTGGCTGTTGCCATGGAGACAAGCTCCGTCTGAGGCAGCCCCTCTCGGCTTTGAATGAATGTGGTTTTTGGATACAACTGATTTTCTGTTGCATGGGCAGCAGAGGTGGTCAGCAGATTTGTTCCGCGGTTCAGAGTTCAATTCTTAGCGTCTGCGTGACTGCATTGTTTTTTTTTCCCCCTCCGGCCTCCTCCCACAAAAACATGCACGGAAGCTTCAGTGAAGTCTCTCAATCGTCCGCAGGCGTGAATGTGAATGTGCTTTTCCCGCCACCAACCATACCTGAAAAGTCCACGGTTCGGCACGTCCAAGACGGACCCGGCGGCCTCCTCCATCCCCATCTGCATGTGCTGACACGGGGGCTGCATGGTGAGCGTCTCGGGGATGGCCTCCAGCAGCTCGCGGTGGCTCATGGGGCAGCTGTCACGACGCTCCCGCCTCTCGCACGTCTCTCCCTGGTGCTGCAGCCTGGCGTTGTACAGCCGCATGCGCTTTTCCAGCATCCTCTGGAAGTGGCGGAACTCGCCGGTGCTGTAGAAGCCCGAGTCGCTGAGTTCCGACGAGATGAAGGACTCTGAGGAAGGCGAGCCGCCACCGCCGGGTCCAAAGGCCCCGCAGCCGCCGGGGCCCAAGGCTCCGTGGGAGTGGCAATCCTCCAAGCCGGCCTCCTCCGTCTCCAGCCCGGAGAGGTCACCTTGGTGGAGGGACCCGTCGGTCCAGCCAAGGCCGCTATCCAGCTCGTGGTGGAGGGGCAGGAAGCCCATGGGCTTGTCCGGCATGTAGTCGTCATCGTCCGTCTGCAAGAAGACGGGTTAGGGTGAGGTATGCTTTGTTGGCACGAGTCGGACCTGACGATCTGGCCTTTCTGCGCCCGCAGCGGGTGTTTCGCATTATCGAGCCATATCGGCGCATACTTCATATTGGAAAAAAAAAAATCTCACAGCACACCATCAAATCAAAATCTCACAAAAAAGAGGAAAGTGAATGAGCCCTGCCAAAAAGAGTCAAACAATGCAAGTAAACCTCCAAAGTGCACTGGACCCTTTAAAATCGGTAGCGTGGGGTCGGTTCCAGCTGAGTGACGGTGCGGGTGTGGCTTCGAATGGTTGTTTGTCTCTAGATGTGCTCTCCGACTGGCTGGCGACCAGTTCAGGGTATAGTCCGCCTTCTGCCCGAAGGCAGCTGGTATCGGCTCCAGCAACTCCCCGCGACCCTCTTCAGGATAAGCGATGGTGAAGATGGAAGAACGCATTTGTTTAAAGAGTGTCATTGCGCCTTCTGTTCATTTTTTGGATGCTAATTTTGTACTGTCGTTAACTGTTGTGTTTGCTGCGCCATCGAGGACCTGAGAGCGCTGATCCCCACCCCCGCCGCCCCCTACTGATGCTGGTCCCCCACATTACACAAAGATGGATAATTTGTGGTAAATAAATGACAATTTTTTTGGACCAATGAAGTTCTCGCTGAGCTATGACGGCGCCGTGGCCTTGTTACCTGGCTGCGGTATCCTTTGGGCTCATCGAGGTTGATGTTGCAACATCCCAACAGGCAGTTCTGCCCCTTGGCTCGCCGGCCACTCGCTTCCGGGTCCTGCATGAACAAGAAACGTGAAGGTGGGAACGGGCACATAGCGCCCGGATCAATCCACGTCTGGCTGTGCGCCGTTACCTGGTGGCTCATGTCCACGGTGTCAATTGGAGAGCTGGACAGGTAGCCGTAGTGTCCTCCGTCGTAGTGATCTTGCGGCAGAGACAAGTGGCCAAAATAATGTCTAGGAGGAAGGGGAACAACTTTTAGAGTCGTACAGTTGACGTTTTGTTTTTGTTTGTTTTTTTTTGGGGGGGGGGGGTCAATTATATCATCTGATGTGTGCTGATGATGAAGCTGTTGATCACCTGTCCTGATAGGTGGGGCTGGGAGCGTTGAGCCCCGCCGGCATCCTGGGCAGGGGCAGGTTGAGGTGCTGCAGGTTGAGGGGCAGGGCCTCCCAGGTGCCCCGGGGGTCCGCCTCCACACCGCCGCGGCCCCTCTGACTTTTGACCTGCATGGTGACGGGGAGCTGACTGGCTGCGAGGATGCGCAGCGCGTCCCGTTGGCTCAGGTGTGCCAGGCTGCGCCCGCTACTTTGCTAAGGGGAAGGAATGAAAAAAAAAAAAAACCCCACAAAGGTGTGGATTTGAGGGAGGTGCTTAATTTATTTGCTGCAATGAGCAACACACCGAACTCGGTCAATTTATAACCTGGCCGTTACTGTCATAGGTGGAAGGCGTCTACTTGTGGGAAGGCTTTGATTTAGGTGCATGATTTAGGAGCCACTTGACCAGTACCGGTATACATGCTACTGGCCTGGGCAGAAGGCATCTATTTGAGGTGATACAGTGGACAACATACTTAGGACTACAGAGATCCACAGTAGAACCTGACCAGTCGTCAGTCTTTTCAGGTTTGAGGGGAGGTGATAACTCCTCAAATTTACAGCCAAACCAGAATCGCTTCTACTGGCCTATACGGGAGTGATCAGTTTGAGGGGGGCGGGCATTTATCTTTTGCATTGGACAACAGACCTCTGGAGTTCCTCACTATAACCTAAGCAGTCTTTGCGCGATCGCTGATTCTTGGATGATTCGCCTCACATGGTCCAATTATAGTTTGCGAGCTTTATCCTGTCTGGAGGCAAACGGCAGGTGTTCCCTACTCTTCCTCCTCCGCCTCTTCCTCGTCTTCTTATTTTCACACGTGAAAACAAGCTCGCCATGTTCTCAAGTCAGAGCTGACAAAAGTGTCACCGTGATGTAATCGGCTGCCTTTGTACATTTTGAAGCGGGATCCAAGAACCGCACTGAAGGTTTTCTTGCAAATGTGCCAATGTCACCTATTCGGTCGCGGTCACGCAAATGAACACGTCGCTGCTTCCATTTCAACTGCGGCGCAGTCGTCATTATGCAACTGGGTCAGAACGCGGCGTTCTGCCCGTAGACGTTCGCGCGGCCTTCTTTCTGAGTTTGCTGCAGCCTTGTGACGGGAGTAAGATGGACGTGGTGGCACGCGCACGCACGCACGCAATCACGCACGCACACACACGTACACACATGGCTCAGCACACATCAAATGATACGCATGAGCTCCATCACATCACATCCATGAGTCACCCTCCTCTACTTTCAAATACACATCTAGGCAAACACACACACGCACACACACTGACCAATTATTCAGGTCAATGCATTTATCCGCATGTTTGTTATTGAACTTACTCGCATTAATTCAAAGCAGTACCAAATAGTTTGGGAACATTGTTCAGCTACCTGACAGTGTCCACCTAATAAAAATGAACGTCTCCCCCACCCCAATTGAATGGCTCCACAAAGGCCAGTAGAATGAAAACTGACCAGGTTATATCTCTCCGGAGGTCAAGTGCATTATTCATTTCAGCAAATAAACGCCTTCCCTCAAATAGTCACCAAATGCGAATTGAATTATAGATCTCCGGAATTAAGGTGTCATCCACCAAAAAAAAACGCCTTCTAAAAATTCTTGGACAATAAATACTGGTCAGCACAAAGATCTGCAAAGTTGAGGTGCATTTTCGATTTCAACATGTAAATGCCTCCCCATCAAATTGACGCCTCCCGCAAAGGCCAGAAAAAAAATGGAATAATGGTCAGGTTACAGATCTGAAGCGTTATCCACTGAAATAATCAAATAAATCCCCCCCCCCCCCCTCAAATCGATGCTTCAGCAAAGGCTAGTAAAATACTCCCCAGGAAGCGTAGTCCACTTCATGGAATAAATACCTCCCCTAGTATTGCAATAACAAGCAACTACAATAAATATGTGTAGGGTTATTTTGTGCCGTTAAGCGCCACTTCAACAAATAAACGCCTTCCCTTCGGAAAGAAAATAACAGGTGGTGCCACTTGGCCACAGCGATCATTATATTTCCTCACATAGTGTCTGCCAAAAAGACTTTCCTTGATTTTTATGTCCGTCCCCTTTGACAAAGAGTAACGACTAAATATTTATTGTCATTTTAAATTGTCATTTTAAAGGCGGAATTCTGGCGCTGAACATCGAGAGGCACGTGCCTAATATTATGGCGAGGCAGTGTAGACTGCCTCACACTCACGCGCACGCACGCACGCACGCACGCACGCATGCGCACGCACACACGCGAGCACAAGCACGCAGACATACGCAGAACTGGACAGAGAAGCACAAAATGGCTGACGGAGTGCGTGTTTCTTTGCCACGAACAGACATAATGATGGGAAATATGAGGTTATATCTCGAGTATGCGGCGCTCTCACATTCACGCTCATATTTTACAGGTACCCGAAACGAAAAGTTTGCAGCTATGTAAATACTGAGCCAATCTGGAGGGCCACGGACGGGATGGACAGATTTCACACACACACACACACACACACACACACACACCCACACACACATTCATGCCCAGCATCTTTAGCCAAACTGTTGTTTGGTGGTACTTACTGCTGCGTCGCCCACCCACGGTCCCGAGAGCCAGCAGCCCATAGCGGAAGATGCCGGGCTCCTGTGCAGATGAACAACGACTGCTCTCCTCCTCCTCCTCCTTGCTTCTGATGTCACAATTCCACGGCCTTCTCCTCGTTTATTTCCTCAGAATCTCTGCATCATGTGCATGGCGCCCCTCCCCCTCCTCCATCATCACGGCCCTGAAAAACCCGCCGTCAAGCACCCGCACATCCATGCAGCACTGTAAAAGCGTGAAAGTGATGTGCAAGGCAGGGAGTGGAGAGAAAGACACGCAGCCCGGGGAGGAATCCGATTGGCCGCCTGCTCGGATCGGGAGCCAATCGGGGCTGCTGCGGGCACCCTTTGGGATGCCATCGCCTCCGAGGGAGAAGCGACGTGTGCAAATGGGGTAGCCTGGATGCGGAGACGAATGCAGAGGAAACACTTCATCCATCTTCGCAGAATGTGAAGATTTCCCTTTGGCACAGAGGTCACGTAAAATCACCACGCCTGAGCTTTTCACCTCCACACCTCTGGTCCATATTTAGGAATCGTACCAATATGAAATTGATGCAATGTTGTGCAGAAGTTTTACATGTGACACTCATTTCTTCGCCCCTGTGGTCTTAAAAAGTGTTGTACATTTCAACCGTAAAACCAGCACCCTTTCTAGGCTGTTCAGAGACTAATTTTATTATGTGTGTGAAACGTTTGTTGAAAAGACTTTCAATTAAAAAAAAAAAAAAACAAGTTTAAATATTTCCACGCTACTCCAAAATTACAAAGTGCTCTGAAATGGTAAGCATTGTGCTTGTGGACGTGCGTCTATTTCCCCATTGGTTCTGGTTAAAAAGCAAATCAATTCTAAACTAATATTATACCTCTGATGCGGCAATTTTGCAGGGTCACTGTGTGAAAGAGGCTACTGTCTTTGTTTTCCCCTTCCATGCTGATGTCAGTTTTCGGCCTTTTTCCCCATTGCCATTGTAATCGCCGCAACTCTGAATGGGCGACACCAAGTCAACTTGGCAATTTTCTACCTTTGCAGGTATCGTATCACAGCCGTAACAGAGGCGGGATAAAGTCACGCGCTTTCACAGTGTTACACCTCATGCTCACATGCATGAAGCCTTCCATCATAATTACCGATCCTGCCCTGGTGCTTCAGTTGCTATGGATACCAACCCAGTATATACGTGTGTGTGTGTGTGTGTGTGTGTGTGTGAGATGGCTGCAATGCATCATGGTGCCTTTCGCTGAGCTCTGCCATTTCAGGGCTCGAGAACGGAGGCAGGGGTGGGGGTGGGGGGGTATTGTGTGTATGCATGTCTCTCCCTCTCCCACATGCACACACACAGAGTGTCTCAGACCTGCCTGTCTATTAATGGAACACACACTTGCTGTTGCTAAGAGAGAAGATGCATGGATGCTCTCCTATATACGAGAATGCAGGGTAACATCCAGCAGCTCACTGTGGGGCAAATACAGCAAATAATCTTCCAACACATCCATTGAACAACCAAAGGAATGACCAGGGACGACACACACACACACGCACACACGCACGCACACACACACACACACACACACACACACACACAAAGTGGGACTAAATGGTTCATTGTTTTGGCTGTTCAATGATGGATGTGTGGGGAAAATTGAGTTGGAAGACTTTTTGCTGTATTCGTCACACAGTGAGATGCTGGATGCTACCCTGCATTCTCATATGTAGGAGAGCATCTGGATGCGTAGTAATGGGGATTGATGAATTTCTACCTTTTGCCTTTAGAGAGCGGTAACGAGCAGTAGACAGGGATTGTTTCAACATTAGTTTCTGTTCCAGGGGATTTTGGCTACTTTTAGATTGGTAAATACGCGTTATTATCATTTCTATACACTGTATGACTTAATAGAGCGTATATAAATACCATTAGAAACTATTTGCTCGTTTTCGATTGAAGAAAGTACGGTAATAGCTGAAGAGGACACACAAAAACGAGATGAAATGAGTAATTTTTTTACTGAATTCGTCAACAAACATCCGTGAAAACCAAACATACACAATGCATAATGTAAACGACATAATGTACAGATACAAGCAGTAAATCAACAAGTAAACATCTTTTACTTGTAATCTGTTTACAAGCGCGGTTGAATGCTCAAATCGGTGCCGTTTGTCTTAACCAGGTACCCGTAGCATAAAAAATGGCGCTACTCAGATTGGTCCAAAAAACAAATCCAAACCGTGTTTTCATTGGTCGGATTAGTCATTTGCATGGAGAGTTGAGGGACGAAAACTAGTTTCTTCCTTTCGCTACTCATACTGCGTGGGTCGTTTAAACTGAGAATTATTTTTTCAACGATGCGTTAGCTCGACGCACATTTTTGCGACGGAATGATGCAGATGCACTCCGTGTAACAACGTGGTTGCACATCGTTCAAACATCTCGTTGACTGGGATTGTGTTCCGTTAGCCTAGCAGTCGGCTAAACTGCTATTCATTGTGGTAATTCGGTGGTTGTGCTAATCAGAAGTTGACAGCACCGGACTCACAGGTAAAAACACACACAATTTACTTCAAAAGATCAGCAAGATTAGAATAAAATGGTTGGATTCCCTTTTTAATGTTTCGGAGAATTTTCTCCTGCTTCAAATTGAGACAGCAGTGGTGCCATTCCAATCATTCGTATGCGCCCTTCATCTGGCTAAACAAACACTATTTGTATCATTAATTATTTACATGGATTGTATTGTTATTTAACGTCCGATTTTTCCTGAAATGATAATATACGAAAACACCGATTAAGATTGTGGGCTCTCTGTTTGTTCGATATTGATCAAATGCACTGCAACCAACTCAACAGGTGTGTACTATTAAACAGCAGGCAATTAACTTTCATTTGGCTGAATGTGTTGATAACACATTTAGGAGGCATAACATTTAAACCTGCTATTTTCCCCATCATGTTCTCTCTGTAGTCCAGTGCAATCAATGTCCTCCCTAAAAAGTCTAAACACAGTCAAGCAATTTTTGTTTTTTTAACATTTAAAGTACAGAATTTTTACAGATAAATTAGGGAAGTGGCCACCTTCAAATTTTAAATGCAGGAAAACACAACCTTTAAAGTCACAATTATGGCTCTGGCGAACATTATTTCAATCATTTATGGTGCTAAAAGGCCATTGTTTGCTTCAAATAATCCACAAGCTCTACCCCCAACCTCCCTAATAAATCATAGATCCGTGGATTCCTGCTTTGAGACGCTTTCATTTTGTCTCTCATACATAGCATGGCCTTCCCTCCCTGCAAACGCCTCCGAGGCTTGAACCAGGATGTCCCAAAGGCGGATCCTGTCGAAGTTGACCCCTTTGGGGACGATGACGACTTCACTCAGGATGACCTGGACGAAATCGACATCATTGCCTCGCAGGCTATCGGCTTGGCCACCGCGCCAGTTTTCGGGACCAAAGAGGCAAGTAAACCTGTATTAGAACAAGCGCATGGGTCAGGATTTCAACCCTCCACCAGAGAGAACAATGGCGGTCTTGGTGGCAAGAGCGGACGTTTGGGAGCACCCGACAAAGAGCCAACAGGTGAGTTATGTGCCCACCAATATCTCTCTTCAGGGCCAAAACTTTAAAGTGCTGTTAAAAGCACAGATTCCATTAGTATCATTTGAGGGATCAGCCGATGGACCGTGTGAAGTTTAACAATTGTACGCAAATGGTCCAAAAATGGTTCTGTATTTCACTACAAATGGCTGTTTGTCTACATGAGCCCTGCCATTGGTTGACAACCGGTTCAGGGTGTACCCCGCCTATAGCCCGAAAACAGCTGGGATAGGCTCCAGCACGCCCGCGACCCTTATGATTATAAGCTTAGAAAATAGATGAATGAATTAATGTTTCATAAAACATATGTACATATGTGTGTGTGTGTAGTTCAAATATACAACATGTGCCTTGGTTTGAAACACTGGTGTAGGCTTTATTTATTCATTTTATTTTATTTTATTTGTACTTATTTATTTTGACGGGAGGGCGTTCAGGCAACAGGCCTGGGCAGATTGGTGCCCATCGAGAGGACTCCTACATCCTGCTTGAGGCTCAGCATGCAGATCTCCGGAGGAAGGTGAGCTGGTGCGTCTCAAAATGTCCACCGTGGAGGCGGAACACAGCAGCGGTGAGGTCTGTGGTCTCTTTGTGTGGTGTGGCCAGCTGAAAGAGGTGGAGGAGGAGATTGTGTCGAAAAACGGTGAGATCCGGGTCCTCAGGGACTCACTGAGAGGAGCCCACCAGGAGAAGGAAACCCAGAGGCAAGCCCTGGCCCTGCTGGAGAGGCAGAAGCAGAGGGAGCAGAGCGACAAGGAGAAGGAGCTCAACAAGAAGGTAAGTGGACTCAACCCCCTCCCTGCTCTTTGCGACTTGCGAACGCACCTGTTTCACACATTTATGCACTGAAAAACCTTTTCTGTGCTGAGGCCATCTTGTGGTGTGCCAAGGAAGTCTATTGAAATGAGTTGAGACACTTCGGCTAGGTCAAAGTAATGCTTTGCCGACCTCTTGTGGCATTTTGGTGCCAAGGATATGTGTTAAAATGAGTTTCGGAGCTCCATTTAGACAAAAGTGGTGCTTTGGCACAGTCTCTGTGTGACGGAACAGTGTCAAAGGTAGTTCAGGGGCTTCATTGTCCAAAAAGTAGTCCTTCTTGTGTTGTCTTGGTGCTGAGGAACTACGTTCAAGTGAGTTGAGGATCTTTCCACCATATGTCATCTCTCGGTAATTTCTGAGGACTCTGATTCAAGTACAATGGGACCCCAAAAGCTTTGGAGAGACCATCTAAAATTAAATGTATCTCGTTTTACCCTTCACACATGATTCAACGCACAAAAAATGTGAAGGTACAAGTGACCTCAAAAGCATTTTGGGGATGCAGTCTCTGACTCCTTGGTTGGGTGTGACAACGAGCCTGCGATGTTTTGCTCGCAGGTTCAGTCGCTGCAGTCGGAGCTGCAGTTCAAAGAAGCCGAGATCAACGAGATGAAAGGCAAACTGCTGAGCGCCGACAGGAGCAAGCCGGCGTCGCCGCTGCCGCGAAACAGGTCCGCCCCTCCGCTTCATTCAGGGTTAAAACGCTCTCCATGCCAGCTTTGAGTCGAAGCAAAAGTAACGATCTGCGTGCGTGCGTGTGTGTGGCTTAGCTCCAAAGTGCCCAACGGGCTTTCCCTTCAGCGTGGCAGTAGCGCCTCCTCCTCGGCGACAGGAAACGGCTTCATCACCAAGGAGACATTCGCTGCACCACTCAAAACTCCCGGCAAGATGCACAGGGACGGTGAGGCACGGGACCCGGCGCCGTGGGGGGCGATGACGACATCGGCCCGCGTTGTAAGGAAAGTTCTGGTGGCAATTTTGCAATGCAGGTGTTGACAAGCAGGAAGTAGCCTGGCCCGATCCGTTCGAGTGCAACCGGCCGCCACATCAGCTGCACCGAGGTCAGATGTCGTTTTTTTTTGTCAGCTCACTCATGATCATCGAAGCTTCATTCATCTCAGCGAAAAAAGTCTGTGTGTGTGTGGGGGGGGGGGGGGGTGACGGCAAACTAACACGGGCAGTGTTCTGCTTTCCTCCTGCGCTTAGCCTCTTCTTGACAAGCAAGCCTCCATTTTTGTTGTCCTTTTCTGACTGATGTGTCCGATGTAGCTAAATTTCTGAAGCGTCAACATTTGCACCTGAGTGATGATGCTTCCGTCTTTTGGTCCATAGGTGGCGTCCTGTTGGGCTTGTTGCTGCAGCAACCGCTCTCTCCCAGCAGTCTTTGCCTCTCGCACCTGCTGTCCATCAGCCCGAGTGACCTCTGCTTGACGGCCAAGCCCGACTCGGCCGCTGCTAAGAGGCACTTGAGGTCTAACGCACGCCTAGTTATACAATACTGTGTGTGTGTGTGTGTCTGTGTGTGTGTGCGTGTGTGTGTGTGTGTGTGTGTGCGTGCGTGTGTGTGTGAGCACACTCGCAAATGTGTTTTTGTGCATGTCAAGACTTGATGCGATGCGCGTTTCAGGGCTATGCGCAAATATGGGTGTGTTTCTTGAGATATGATGTCCATGGGTGAACATGTGAAATGCGCTTGTGCGCGTCAATGTGATGTGTGAGTTGGTTAAGGTAATGTTTGTGTGTCAAGATGCAACGTGTGTTTGTGTCAAAAGGGCGTGTTTGTGTGTGTGATTGTTTAGATGTAAAATGTGGGTGTCAATGTTTTTTTTTTTGGGGGCATTAACTTGAACTTTTACCTAATTGCTTGTGTGCAGGTCGGCCGGTGCGGGCAGGAATCAAAGCAGAGCCCCGCAAGCACCCCTCAGTCCGATCCAGAGTTTGGCGATAACGGGACTTAACATGCTGAGTCAAAGTCAACCCGCGGCAGCCGACGCTGAGCACCGACACGGGTGCGCACCAACTCGTCATACCCTTTCATAGAACTGTTCTTTCTATTCATCTGTTTCATTTGATTTCGCAGCTTCAGTCTTTCGATCAATCCACTCATTTTTACTTTCACCCCGTGAATCATAACAGGTGTCCGGGGGCTGTGCTTCTGCTCCCGCTGCTGGACATGCACTTATCCCACCTCTGCCAGGCCCTGGATGCACGGGGCGAGGCCTCCGGGTCTGCGCCGGAACGCCGCCCCACCACCACCACGGCACCGGGGAGGCCGGACGAGGTGGATGCCGTTAGTCTGGAAGACGCGGGACTGGCAGCGCTGAGGATCCTCTACCTGCTAATAAACCACAGCGACGAGGTTTGCCGACACGCCACGCCGTGCACGCGCGCGCGTGCGTGAGAAGACCCGAGGTCTGACGTGCTTGATGCGCTGCAGGTGGTCCGGGCAGTTCTTTCAACACAGAACGAAGTTGGCACAGAAAACCAAGTATTGGGACACCGAATGCACAAAGTACGCTTCGGATTTCAGGACGGGGGGGGGGGGGTGAAAATGAAGTTTTGTCGAGTTACATGCTCACGGCCGTCGATTGAAATCGAACTCTGTTGTGTCAGACCGACGCCGCCATCGCGATGGAGGCTCTCCGCTCCCACCGTGCCTTGCTGCAGTTCGTGTTGCGCCTCTGCCACGCCAGTGGGGGTGAAGGAAGGCTGGAGGAGATGGTGGTCGGCGCCGTGAAGGTCGCCAGCATCTTGATTGAGAGGACACCAAACGCGCATGCTGACCGGTACCGCTTTTGTTTTGGGACCAAGACTATCTTTGGCCTATATTTATGGTTTATCTATCCAGGGATGGCAATTTTCCGCGGATACGCGGAAATCCGACGTTTTATTTCTTAAATTGATCATTTTTGTGAATCGTCTAAATCCGGGGGGTCAAAATTTTAGGGGGGGTCAGGTACCTTATCGAGTTTTCACGAGCTCTCCCGATCAGTCTTTCCATCCTCCGATTGTAAACAGCCCTGCGATTGGACGTGTATGATGTCTTACTTGTTGTGATTGGTCGCCCCGTCCAGGCCACGCCCCTTTCCTCTTTTTTTCATCACTAGCTATTGCCATCCCTGTCTATTGGCAATTCATTTGGATTCGTCTTAACTCATTCAGTACCAGCCAATTCTGGACCAAGTCTGAAAAGACGTTTAAAAACGTCTTTGGGAATGAATGAGTTAATAGTGAGGGGAGCATTTTTTTTTTTTTTTTTTGGCAGGGCTTATTGTATAATTTTTTTCTTTTAAATACTATTATTAAAAAAAATAATTTGCACATTCTCCATCTATCTCCCCCAGGTTGCAATGTGTGCTGAAGGCGCTGCATGCGTGCGTGTTGGCCCACCGCAAGTCTCGCGTGCTCGCCGAGTGCACCGCCGCCTTGGTGCGCGCATGTGACCACGCCTCGCTGACTCGGCAACTCTGTTCCCATCACGGTGAGGTTTTGTCCCCAAGCGTGATGTCAACAAAAGCCTTCCGGAAGTTTTTCTTTCCCTTTTGTTCTGGTTTTGAGTGTTTGTCGCCTCCACGTAGGGCCACGCCGCAAATGCATTTTGTGCTTCTCCGCAGAACCCTGCGTCATCCTGAGGCTGCTGCAGCACGTGCGAAAAAGACCCGTCAAGAAGGCGTCGCACGGCGAGCTCATCCGGCTGGAACTGCAGGTGCTCGGCTCGTCCCGCCGGTACAATTTGTGGTCGTCTGCAACGCTCCCATCGGAGACTAAATTAACGCTCTTGTTTTGTCTCCTCTAGGTGGTGCGATTGTTGAACCGTCTCTCTCAGACAGCAGAGAGCTGGCAGAACAGCAGCTGCCAGTGCGACATCGAGGTAACACACACACAGAAATGCACATCCAGTGAGGCATTTGAACAGTGATTTTTGCCCCTGCACACAAGTTGTCAAGCAATATGTCCGATTTTTGGCTATTAACTTGCAAGCAAACATTTGAAATAAAAGTAGGGCTGCGCAATTATGGGGGGGAAAACATGATCACTATTTCTGAGTGATATTGAAATCGCGATTAATAAGCATGATTATTCATTGATTTCAAAACATCGGAAATGTCCAACTCCCAAAACTTAACTTGAAATATATTTGTGACAAAGTAAAATGGTCGTGTCTTCTAATGATCGCAAAAAAAAAAACTGAAAATGGTGTACGCACTGGCATTGTCCGAACTGTGTCAGGTGGTTCAGACGTCGGTGATCATTCTCCATCGTCAGTGGTTGGACCTTTACGACTCCCCGGAGCCAGCGGACGGGTCACCAGGCGTCGGCCCCTCGCGGGCACAGAGGGACTGGTGGCGCGAACCGCCGGCATCGCTGCTGCGCGAGTGCGTCCTTCTCCTTCACCGGCTGCTCCACCATCACGCCGAATTCTCGGCCAGTTGCAGGCCGCTGCTACACATGTATGACCAAGCCATCCCGGCCCTGCGCGACATCTTCAGGAAGATCCCCGACCTCAGCGAGAGCGAAGGTAGGCCCAAAATGAGGGGATCGTTTCTTCTTTACAATTTTAAATGGCAATCCAAAAAAATGCAAGAATGACTGTTTGTGGTCGGGTCTGACAAATTTTGATGGGTTTTTTTCCCCCCAAAAAAGAAAATTCTCTGATTTGTCATTTTTCAATGACGCTCACTTTAAGAAATAGGAAATTTGTGTGGAATTAATTGTGTTTTTAGTGCGACCCAGACATTGATTTTCTAGATTTTTTTTTGGTTGCCAATTTAAAAAAAGAACGCTCCACATATTTTTGCCGGATTGCATTTTTTTTGATATCCTGATGACTCTGAAGTGATTATTATTATTCCTCCATATCCGTCAGAGCTGGCCTTTGAGGAAATCTGCCGTCAAGAATGCGACGACACCGACGACATGGACACTGAGTCCGGCTCCTGATTGGTTCATCGCCTTGATCGATACTTGATGTGCAATAAAGTCCAAGTTGAGCCAGAAAGATGGAGGAACCAGACTCCAAAATCCATTTAGCAATAAACAGGATTCTCAATATGCCTTTGATTTTCTTTAATTTCTAATCTTAAAAGAATGGCATTTAATCGATAAATCGCCAGCATAAGATTTATTTTTTTAAGTCTAATTAGTAGTGTGAAGCAATGCTTTTAGAGGCAAGGCTCAAATGGCAAAAATCTGTGACAACCCTACCTGAAAAAATTTGCCTGTATTAATACCAGAAATAGGCCACACATTATGATGCCAAAGCACGTAATTGTTTTCAAATAATTAAATGCTTAAATTACTTTTTAAAACCTTTTAATGATTGGTGGGGGGGGGGCAAGTCATATTTTCTTGTGACACCCCTGTCAGTGCTCCTCTCTCCAGGCATGATTAAACGATTAGCTCCATCAGTTTGACGAATGCAACATTTGGATTCAGCATGCATTGATTGGTCATGCCTTGAGAGTGATGCACAACGGTAAAGTACTTGAAAAGTGACACCCCAGGTCTGCTGGCTGATGAGTTGCTTCCTCGTAATAGACAAAGCCAATTTGCCACCCATAAACACATCCGGGAACTAAACCATTTTGCCGTGTTGCACTCGTTCATTGTTGGCTTGCCAAGTCACAGTCAGACGAAGCACTTCCTGATGGTGTGCGAATGTTATTTGGATGGTTGGTATGCTATCGAGGAGGGTTGGGCATCTTTGAATTTAAAATATTGCGGTTGCTTGATTCGATTCCGGTTTCTGAACGATTCTCGATTGCCCTGCTTTTCAGGGTATCCGAAATTTTCTTTTGAGCAGCTCGCAGCAGACTAAAATAACAGGACGCGGTGTTATTTGCCGGCATTGTACGACGGTACTTCCCTTCTACACTGAGCGGCACGACAGGAGAACAGAAGTTTGTTGTTATCGCTCACTCCCTGAATGTGACGTCAAATGAAAAAGAGCTTGACTAAATATACAGTGGCTGCACCAATGACTGGGCAACTTATTTATTTTCACTCAGCGCACTGGAACTGAATATTTCGTAAACTACCCCCCCCCCCCTCCCCAGTTGTGATTGCCACAAAACACGCTATGGCAAATTGTCAAACAGAGAAACATTTCTTTGCCGGCTGCCTTGCTCGCTTGTGGCAGCATCCATCTGATGAATCATTTATCATTGTGGCCAGTTTATAAAAAGATATCTCTTCCTTTTCCTTGGAATTGAGCATCTCCACTGCAAAGGTATTTAGCGTTAGTTGAAAGCTCGAATAAGTTACAGTTAAAATTTTAGGGGAATTGATGGAGTCATTCCTTCTGAACCTCCCTATTCCTGTACAAAAATGGCAGAGCACGAAGACATGCTCACGGAGGTTCGAACCAACTTGGCAAACTTCCTGTGTCATCATGGCTCCTTCATGTACGATGACCTATGTTACTATTTGGGTGTCCTCATCGGGAAACTCAATCAAGGAAGTGTACATTACGAACAGAAGGGAGCTATTTGGTTGGGAATCTCCCATAAGCCAAATGTACAACAGACGGGGGTTTCAGTGCAGAGATGGCTTTTATGGCGATCGTAGTCGCTCCCTGAATTTTTCAGGACTGAAAATGCACCTCTTTGCTCTGACTTGCCCCTTAGCAGCCACGCACGCACCGCATCGCACAGACACTCGGCCTTGGGCCATCGTAACAATGGGGAAGGTTAGTTTGCATGCAAACACGTTTTGACGAATTGTCAACCATGATGACTTTTGCTGTTTTTGTGGCAGAACTCGTCTGGGGAGTCATGTGACATCTTATCCACCCTTATAAAAAGATGTCTCCTCCCTGTCCTTCCTCGCTGAGCATCTCCACTGCAAAGGTAACGGCTATGCTTTTTTACTCTCTTCTTTTCGCCGGGAATCGTTATTGATGTCAAATGTAAACCACGCAGCCAACATGATGCATTGGTGTGTCACTCCACAGATGGCGTATGATCTCAGTTTGTTGTTCTTCCTTTGTGGAATCAGCCTCCTGCTCACTGGGACTGTGAGTCAAAACAGACTCTTCATGATCAATGATGACTAATACAGTATTTGAAATCATGAATTCGCGTTTAAAGTGGAGCGATATCAGTTGCTGCGTTTGCGCTAAACAAGGTGTCCTTCCTCATTACAGTCTGCTCTGGATGGAACAGCAACGAAAAGTATGTAGGCTACCTGTGACTTCTGCTTACTTCAGTGCTAAATTTATCATGTCAAATTTCTTCGATCGGGAGTTATTAAGCTTCACCCACAAGTGACGTCAAAATCTCAGATGTGTCATGCATCTGTCTAGTATGCATGATTTGAATTTTGTAGCATTGGACATGATACCTACAACTTACCAATCTCGCCAAAAGCTGAACTGTTTCAGACTTTCAACAGTTTCCGGACATCCCGTCTTTTCAAGCATGGCTTCTTGAGTGTTTGATTGGCAATTTTTCATTTTAGTTTAGCAACCAGACTTGACGTTGCTCAGTAAAACTGGCTTTGGGACCTGAATGTTGAAACTCGAGTGGTGTCAATGAACATAAGGGGGCTAATTATGGCGCCTTGTAGCACACCTTGGTTGACGCAAGGGTGAGAATCTCAGCAAGGTATGAGTGGAATCAGGAAAGAGGTGAACATGAAGCTGTTGAGGCATTGCAGATGATCACTCCAACATATTTCATTGACACCAATTCCTACGCAACTGTCATTGTCAGGGTGTTTAAGGGCTCATACCTGAGGATGATTCTCACAAACAAAAATGGGAATAGGTGAATTTTCCGATGAGTGGATCGCAAATACATTTTTGTTGGGTTAGTGTCGAGTGACAAAGCGTAATGTTGACTATGTACAAAAGAAAGTTGAGATGGAATGAAACAAATGCTGACTTGTTTTGTTGTAGGTGACAGATGCCCTGCGGGCTGGACTCAGTTGAACAATCGTTGTTTCATCTACCAAAATAAGGCTGAGACGTTTGATCAAGCAGAGGTAGCAAAGAATTAGTTATTACAGTTATTTGAACGAACGTGAACGTTGCTTCACGGTATTTAATACCAATTTCAGTTGACGCTGACTGTCAAACTAAACATACAGCTGAAAGAATAACACTTTGTGTATGTAATATAGTCAAGCAAAACAACTTGATGCTAGCATCTAATGGAAAATGCTCTGGAGAGGCTAAATGTTTTTGTGAGGTTTTTCAGCAACTCGTATTTAACTCATTCAGTACCATCCAATTCTGGACCAAGTCTGAAAAGACGTTTAAAAACGTCTTTGGGAATGAATGAGTTAAACATAAACGGTGGTGCAACACATATAGACTATCACAGTACTCACAGTATTGTGTTCTTTATCCTCTCTGGGGAAAAAAACAACTAATTTGTATTTAATATGTACTTTCTCTATGTTTTCATAAGTATACTATTATGGAGTGCTGTTTTCCTATTTAAACTGAAAGCGATTGAATTGCATTTCCCTTAATTTCGATCGGAAAATACGATAAACTTCAGTGACTAGGCACCAGTATATTGTGCACGGAATGATCTTTGAAATGTTTGATTTGTCCTATTAGAAGTCCTGCAACCTTCTTCGTGGCAATCTGGTGTCCATCCACAGTGATATGGAACTGGCTGTGGTCAATGAGCTGACGACACTGTCTCTCGATGCGATCGCCATCTGGATTGGACTCTCGAAGACCGATTTGGCGGTGAAACATTGACTTGCGGCCGTGGAACATATTTAAAGCAGTTCTTCTCAAAACTCCTACACCCAAGTACCACCTCAAAAACCACGTTGCTCTCCATGATGACAGACATTGAAATGGAGTAATGTTGTGCTCACCCCCCCCCAAAAAAAACAACAAAATCCTAATTTTAAAAACTTTATTCGTCCTTGGTGGGCAATTGAATGCACGTAGAGGAGTGACGGAGCTGAACTCAGGACGAGAAAAACAATCAGCTGACAGTTCAGTCAATTCATTTTACAAATGTTTTAAGTGGTATTTAAAAAAATTAGCATAAATAAAAATACTGATTGCAAAAATGTTCACGTTGCATTTTGGGGACTAGCAAGATGGGTACAAAGTTTCAGGAAGCAAATTGTAGATGGACAGATTCAAGTTAGCCCAAGAAATACATTACAGTAAAAAAAAAAAAACTTTTATTCCTAAAATATATATTTATAATTATAAGCCACTTTAACATTATGAAATTTGAACATCAACACTACATGTAAATTTCGGAAAATGACCCCACCCCCTCGCATCCCCAAGTATAAAATTACATTAATATACTTGGGGATGCGAGGGGGTGGGGGTTAAACTTAGTTTTTAAAATAAAGGGGGGGGGTTGTTTTTATGTTTAAAATTTTTTTTTAAAGTACCATGAGTGGTATGCATACCGCATTTTGAGAAGCACTCATTTCAACCACGCATATTAAGGATTTTATACCCAGTTTCAAACTATTCCCTAGTTTGTCTTTGATCCCCATCTCTCGTCTTGTATGAGCTCAATGAAAACGTAAGTACTGATTTGGAGCAAATCTCTGTTCCTCCAGGGTGACGTGATGTGGACTGATGGCTCGGAAACAGAGTTTGCCGAATCTCAGTTCCCGGGGTCAATTGGTGTGGGCTGTTTAGCCATACAGACCAACGGTAAAAGTGTTCTTTCAGTCCATTCTTCTATTGTGTACTTGTCCTTTCATCTTCTGTGAACTTGGTAGAAACATGATCGGGCTAATTGGTTGTGTGCGTTTGATTCCAGATCTTGTCTGGGATGTTACCGATTGTGGCACAAACCTGACTTACATTTGTGGCCGCGACGTGTTGCAGTGCGTGTCGCTCTGCGTAGCCGAGGCCGTATTCTCTGAAGCTGTTGCCGCATAGCAACATTTCCTGTCGCTCCAATGCCACTTCAGGAGACCTGAATAAATGTTCTTGGTTTTGCACAGAATTCATTTCTTGAATTGAATGTTAGTCTGCTGTTCAGTAGTTTTGTGTTTTAGAATGGGCATTTTATGCGAGAGAGACCTTTACGAAGGGTGGAGGGTGGGGTGTCACTCTGTATGTGGTTATATTTTGTAGTTGGGCAGTCATATCTATAAGTGTAGGAAGAGACTCTTCTGTACATTGGTTTAAAAAATGAACAAACAGATGCATGCACATATTTTGTCTATATTAAAAATGCCACTTTTGCAATACATCTGCTTTGGAGGTGCACGGTTCTATGCAACCCCCCCCCCCACACACACACACACACAGATGCACCAATTAGTGATGAACTATTTGCCACTAGAAACAATCTGAATAGGTCACAGCCTAGTACGGGACTAGCTCGACAACAAACATTGGACCAACCGGGGATCTGATTTTTGTTGTTGCTGCATTTTTGTTGAATTAGCTCGAGAAAATTGACACTCAGTTAAGATTGACGTTACTTTTAACAATCCCCAAAAAGTTTGTGCAGTAAAAAAAGACGAACGAAACAGAGTATTTTGTGAATTGTTGTTTTTTTTTTTTATTCACTGTGCAGCTGTTGAGCGGGCTCCAGCAGGACTCTCCGTGATCACCGCCTGCTTCCAAGTCGGTTTGTTTTGGAAAACGAACCACTTCGCATGTTGTCACACAACACTGTGCGGCGGCCGCATGTCAGTCTGCTGTGGGATGAGAAAGCTCGGAGAAAGGAAGCTAAATGACAGGAACCGAGGTAGACAATGTGTATGTGATGGAGCTCCCCCGGAACATTAACACCAACGCACACAACGTTGTGGAACACCCACATCCAAGTCGAGTGGTGTTGAGGGAAAAATCTGGCAAAACACTTCCACTGAGAAGTTAACATTTTCAAATACTTCACTCAAATTGTGGAGACGCAACAGGAACCCTGCCCAAAATAGCAAATATTCAGTAATAGACATCCCCCTAAAATGTTTTACAATTGCCTATACGAGCATCAAAACGGCGCCAAAGCACTACTTTCCGACTGGGCAGGGATTAAGATTGTCTTTCAACCCAATGTAGTACCCCGGCACCAAAATGCCACAAGGTGGTGCCAAAGCAGACTTCTAGCTAACACTGCTTTGGCGCCATCTTGTGCCATTTTAGGGTGTTTTACATAACAGCCGCTATGCTGTTGAGAATCAGTCACTTATTCCTTGTTCCCTTATACTTTGGTCTTGGGATCTTTCGGGAGACCACCAGGAGTTTAATTTAGACTAAAATCGTGTTTTGCCGGCATCAATGAACCATGTTGATATGGGTTGTGGCGTTTCAGTCAGACAAAACTAATGCCTTGCGCCACCATCTTGTTGTCAAGGCACCGAGTTGAAGTGAGTCGAGTTTCATCTCGGTGAAAATCGCGCTCTGCTTGTGGCATCTTGTTGTAAAGTAACTATGTTGAAATAGGTTGCTGCCATTTTGTGGCCTCTACGGGCAATTTGAAACCTTTATTGGGAAATGGCGGTATGTCTTTTCCCTATCGCTCACAAATATACGAGATTTACCGTCCCTACTTCGAGACCACAAATTAGGATTTCATGTAGTCTTTTGGTGTTTGATAAAGAGCCGTTGCTGCTGGGGGGAGGGGGGAGGGGGGGGGGGGGGGTGAAGGCACTTGAGGCTCAAGTAATCCAGGACTCTGGAGTAGTGTCAAGTTCGTGAATGTTTCGTTAGTGCTTTTGGGCGCACGTGGGAACCACCTGGTCACCGCCTTCGTCATCCCCATGCCTCAACTCCAGCGCCCGGCCCGAAGCGCGCAGCAGGATCGCGTGCGACGCCGTCGGCGCGGTGCGCCGACCGCTCAACCACGGGTGCATCAGCAGCTCGGACGCCCGCAGGCGTTCGGCGGGGGACTTCCGCAGCATGCATGCGATCAAGCACTTGGCCGGCGGAGACAGCCAGGCGGGGAGGCTGAAGGCCCCGCGCCGGATCTTGGCGAAGAGGGCGGCGGGCCGGGTGTCCTGGAAGGGGTAGCGTCCCATCAGCATGGTGTACAGGGACACGCCCAGGCTCCAGACGTCAGCGGCGCGGCCCGAGTACGACGCCTTGCCGCTGGCCAGTAGCTCGGGGCCCACGTAGGCGGGGCAGCCGTGACGGTCCGAGAGGGAGTCCGATTCGCCGGGCTGGAGGATGACGCAGTCGTTGAGGCCGAGGAGGGCCACGCGGGTCCTGCGGAGAACAACAGGTCACGTCATTGTTTTTTTTTTTCTTCTCATTAGTTGACAACAAAATGGATGCTATATTTTTTTTTCCTCGACAATATATGCACTGACTGTTTATATGCTTGTATTTTGGTTAGCAACAGAGTGAAAATGGGCCAAATGTTTCATGTTGCTCTTATTTTTAAAACGAATCACTGTTAAATAATCTGTCATAGTTGCCGGCACAATATTCTAGATTTGCTAAAACCGTGCATTCCTCTGACTGTCTCAAGTGCTTCGGTAGGTGCTGCTGTTTCATTTAGCAACCGAGTTCAAATGACAAAGCTTCCAAAAAGAAAAAAAAAAAAAAGCTACCGGGGCCTCGGTTGGACTCACCTGAATCTGTCAGCGAAGACGAAGCGGCGCAGCTTGACGTCCCTTAGCACCACGCCGCTGCGGTGGCAGTGCGCCACGGCCTCGAGCATCTGCGCAAACAGGAGCCCCGCTTCCTCCTCGCCCAGGCGCTTTGTGCTGCGCACGTACGCGTGCATGTCGCCGTGATGAGGCGGCAGGAACAGGTAGGCGCCATCCGGCCGTATCACCGTGTCCAGGAGGCCGCAGATGTTGTTGTGGCGACCCAGCCGGGCGTAGGCCGCCAACTTCTCCTGGTAGCTGTGCAGGGGCAAGACCTGTAACCACGGTAACCAGATAGGTTAGGCGAGGGAAGCTTCTATCCACCAACATATTTCCACTCTACTGTACAGAGAGTAAGGAATGAGCGAATGCACGCCAAGATTACCTGACACGTGTACTGTTGCTGTGTGGCGGCATGCATCGCTCTGTACGTGTCCTCGCCCTCGCAGCGCTCAAACAGGAAGTAAGGCCCAACCTTGACTTTTGATTGGCTGTGGTTGGACTTAGGGGAGCGACCTTTGACCGGACTGAGGTGAACCGCTGCGCTCGTGTCAGGAGGAGGCGGCGGCGGAAGGTCCGGACAGACTCTTTTGCATTTGGGCGACGCATCTTGGGGCTCGTCCAGTAATCTCTTCAAACAGCGCTCGGCCACACCCACATTCATCTGTGATTGGAGGAGGGAGAAGGGCTGTGACATCCCAAATCTACAATCAATACTCAACACGGATGACAGTAAAACCCGACTCGCAATTAAGACTCCAAATCAAACCTTGTCACACGACGGTGGCAAAGCATTCCTTACTTTTTCAGCCTGAAAAAAATGTTTCAAAAGCAGAACTATATGTTGAGACACGTTTGCTTCATTTAGACACGTGTCCCGTTTTGCCGCCATCTTGTGGCATCTATAACTTCAAAACTTTTTTTTTGCTGGTACGTCAATAGTTGTGAGGGTTCACTGCCGGTGAATTTGAGCAGCAACGTGTAAATAAAGAAGGGATTCATGTTTGGGTTGCATTTTGAAAGACTGCCGCTGATTTGGTTAGCAACAACAGAGCTCCAATGAGCACTTACACAGCCTGACAAGTTGAGCCATCTCAATTTCTCGACTGAACGCCGCCCTTTGTTGTTCCCCCTCGACCCGTAAATATTGGTACGGTAAAAAAAACCAGGGAGGGTATCAACTCCAACTGCGTCCCGTGTTCACGCGTCTATAGGCTGCATGATGCAATTTCCTGTAAGATGACAGACGCTTTCAGATCGTTGCATCAGAGCACAGCGCTTTATAGTTTTAACTGTTTTAAATAGCGGGGACCGCACGCATGCGCGACCGCACAGACACAGACACACACACACACACACACACCAGTCAACCAACAAGTGCACTCCCATTCCCCGAAAACTAGTCTGATTTATTGCTTTCCTTCTTTTTAAAGAGACACCCGTTGACAAACACTGCTCTGATGAAACAAGCTGAGTCACCTAGGTAACACCATCCTGTGACACACACACACGCACGCACTCGGGAGAGGATGCTTTTGTTGGACTTGCGGTTTCATTATGACACACAAACACACAAAGCGCCATGTGACGGCCACTTAATATGACTTTATAAACACGATGATGCGTCACTGGAAAACTTTTTGAGTAAAACTTTGTGGCGTTGATCAAGAGTTGGCGTCAATGGGAAACATTTAAGAGACCGTCAACGTTTGGAGATTATGTGTGCCTTTTCTACATTTGATTTTGAGTGAGTGCCACTTTAATTTAAGGCTGAGCATTTTTTTTTAAACAAGCTGTCATATTTTTTTTTCCTCAGTATTGTGATTGCGAGTTAATGTAGGAATATTTTTCCTATGTCCTCTTTCCGTGTTTTTTTAAACAAACAAGTAATAAATCCTGTATCACAATAGCTGATCTAATTTATTGTACACGAAGTTTTGGTCTCTTAGATTAGTCTTAAACTGAAATAAAAGCAAATGAACGATGAATTAATATGAAAGGTGGTCTATTTGTCCACTTTAATCAGAGTTCACTCATTCACACAAATTCGACCAAACAGGCGTAAAGACAAGTCTGTAAATCATAAATCCGATTACAAGAATAATGCAAAGATTATGATTGATTATGACTAAGCATCAATCAAAAACTTTGTACTTTGTCTACCACTGATTAAGATGACACGATTGAAAACTTCCTATAGGGAAGTGTGCGTCATTGGAAAAGTTTACACGGATGCTTAACGTGAATGAAACACTTTTTCCGGTTGATTAAAGTACGACTCAGTTTAAAAAAAACTATTGGCGTCGATTCATTATTTTGCTGATTGTTTTCTTTGTTATTGAATCGTTTCGACTCACATTCAAGTGAATGATGAACTGC
The DNA here is from genome assembly GCF_054856545.1 of Hippocampus guttulatus. Lineage (NCBI taxonomy): Eukaryota > Metazoa > Chordata > Actinopteri > Syngnathiformes > Syngnathidae > Hippocampus > Hippocampus guttulatus. The sequence goes on along the minus strand of NC_141268.1, from coordinate 20,907,020 downwards.
ATCTGCGTGTCTACAGTTGAAGAAGAAAATTCTTTTGGACACAATCATTTAAACATTTTCAGCATCACGTCGTGAAAAAAAAAAGTTGCACAAATCTTGCATCTAACGGAAGCACGATACATTTCTGATGCGTTTGCCTTCTTACGATATTACACAACATGCTCGTGGGCCACGCGTTACAAAACCCTGCATCCAACTCGTAAACAAACAAAAAAAGCAACTTGTGAATTGAGTTATCGTTATTGTTTACCCTTTAAAGTTACTTTTAAACAATCTTACATTGACACCGAGAGACTATCTAGTGGTCAATTGAACTAACAAGAATGTTTTTTGGAACATGCATGCAAACTCGAAACTTAAACTGTGAGACGGATATACGAGCCGCTACCACCGTACTGTCTCCTGTTTATTTGGGACGAATTGTTCATTTTCAGCATCGCGCCGTGGAAAATGCGGAACAATAGATGACTTTACACGTACTTTAATCATTTTATTCCACATTTCTGAAATTTGTTTACCTTTTTGGGGTGATCCGCGAACCACTTTGAGAAACGTTCGTAAAGTCGTGGACAAAAAAAAATCGCCTTTGGAAGTGAAGTTGCGTTGCTACTTTTGGTCATTTTGAGTTCATTCAAAAGAAATGGAAAATCTCACTTTGCACAGGAGAGCACCTCCGGATCCTGTTGAACCCGGCGGAGCTGGACAACGACAAGCCCCGTTAAGGACGAGTCGTCGCGGCCATAGCAGTAGTTGCGTCCCGGGGCAGGCTGGACGGACTGGCCGGGGTGTGACGCCCGCTTCTCGGTTTTGCAAAAGAGCGACACTCGCGCGATGGAAACGAAGACAAAAAGAAACTGTTTTACATCCAAATGGGACTGTTTTTCTTTTGCTCTGTTCGGGGTTTAACCCAAGTCCTCAGCGACTCCCGCGGAACTTTTCCAGTAAACTGAGAGGACCGAGGAGGGGACGAGCGCCGAGCGAGATTGCCTTTGTTGAATTTCTGTCTTCGTGCCGTGACGTCACCAGATGAGGGCGGGGTTTCGATGTTGCAATCCGGAGTGGAATCGTCGTCAGACAGCAGACACGTCACTCATAACGAGCATAACGTGATCATATTCGCAAACAAAACCGATTACATCAGCTTCCAAATCGACCTTTGACACACTACCCGGTTGACAAGCAGGCTCACCAATAAATCCGCACCGCTGATGAAGATTAAAAGATGACTGGGATATGACATTTACTGGTAATGCAAACTATTATGAGTTAACGACATTTTGAATGTTTTTTTTTTTTTTTAGAAATGTTTATCGTAAAGTCAAAATTTTAAATTCTTGAGATTTTTCAATGCACAGAATTGGAGGCTAGAATGAAACCTTATTATTTAAAATATATGTGCTATTTTTGTTTTGTTTTGTAACCATCAAAACACTTCTAGGATAACTTTTGCAATCCAAGATCATGCGTGAGCTCCACACCCTGTACATTTCCACTTTAGCCACGTTAATTCTAAGAACAACCAAAAAAACAAACAAAAAAAAAACACTGACTCATTGACAGACTTTTGCAACCCGTGAAGGTGTGTTCCGTTTGGGTTTGGTGTGGTGTGGACGGACACTCCTTCCATATACATCACATAAGCTAATTATTTTTAAAAAGATTAAAAGTGGACAATTTCCCACGAAGGGAGGAGAAGGGCGAACGAGGACAGGATGTGCACGAGTTTATGCACGAAGCAAACAAGCAATCCGCTGCTGTACAGGAAATGAGGTCACCTGGGTTTTTGAGACTTCCTTCCTGTCCCTGCGTTGACCGCGCTACTGTTGGTGTACGTATTGTATTATATTATTCCTTAAATATCACTCGATCCATCCATCCGTTAATTTTATAATAATTAAATCGTGAAATGTAACTAACAACTAACATTTGGTGTTAGGGTTAGGGTGGTATTCAGTTGTATTTATTATTTTTCATTCCTTAAATGTAAATAGTTATTGAAGATATCACAAAGGATTCATGAGTTCGCCATCTTGTTTCGAAGCAAAAGCAAGTGTCCCCATTGTGGGACAAATAATGTAATTCATGTAAAGTTTATGTTATCTTATTTTTAGGTCATCACTGCCATTTCAAGGCGTTTTTCATAGATTAATTTGTTCTTGAGATTTTTTTCCGCCCAAAAATCTGTCCTGAGAGCCTTACTCAGCAATATACAGTTTGATAGGCATGCCTATGAGTAGATGTGCCTAAAAAAAAATCTCAAGAAGCCACGCTCCATGTTTTGAAGCTGCCTTTTTAAGGTAATTTTGGCCAATTCCAAGGGCCCTCCAAGACGAACTTGTCCTCGCAACTTTTCGTCAATTCAGACCCCAAAGACAGTTTCACTCAACACCGTGATAGTGAGTAAACATCTCTAATATGACCTGATACACAAAAAAAGGTTTAAGAAGCCACACAGGAAGACTACCATTTTGTTTTGAAGCTTCCATTTTAGGATCCTTTTGGCCCTTTCCATGGGACCTTCAAAACTAGCCTTCTGGATTTTTGTCAATGAAAAAAAGAAAATTCTGCCTTGTTTATTGTTTTTAATATTTTATTGCTATTATTTGCATTATTACTGTAAATCAAGACAGAGTTTGGCTGGCCCTCTTCACGCACACACACAGCATGTTATCTTCATGTGGTTAGCGTGTCTTTATGCCACATGATGAAATATTGAAGAAACAGAGGAGCAGCGTGCGCTCTGTGTGTGTGTGTGCGCGCGCGCGCATGTTACACTTGACTCTTTTTCATAAGCGACGTGATGAAATCAGAGGCCAAGTGTCTGACTTAACTATGGCCTGAGCGACGCACATGAACGCACACTCTCATTTCTCTGGATTACTGCGCCACCTGCGCCGCTTTGATCCCCACCTGATGCCACTTCCTGTGATTTGAATCTGCTTCCTGCCGTGCGCTCTCTGGTTTGCGTAGCTCCAGGGCATCCTGCCCTGGCGCACCCCCGCCGGGACCTTTGAAAGAGGCCTCGGGCTGCGCAACAAGATAAAACATCCCCGTGAGCAAATCGATCATGTCAGGAAGTGCATGCGCCCCCAAAACGTTCAAACAAAAGTGTCTTTCATCGGGCGTCTCATTGAGCTAAATAGAATGACTAATGCGCATTCAGGCCAAATTAAGGGAAGTGCGGAACTGCTAATGTGGAGTAAACATATTTGACTGGCAAATTCGTTCCATCGTACTTGCAAACATACTTGCAGGCTAAATGCTAAAAACATACAAACATTTCCTATCATGCCACAGAGTATGCACTCGCGCAAGTCAATAATACCCCACGGCATTATGGGGGGAAAAAATGCTATGGTTTTAGCGGTTAGCTATCAAGTCCATTTGAATGTAGTTGCAAATACATTCGAATGAGTTTGGAAGCTAAAAATGTTTACAACCCTTTGGCAGTTCCATGCTTCCGTACCAAATAAAGGAAAGATGAACCCTCCATCCATCCATTTTCTGTTGCGCTTTATCCTCACAAGGGTCGCGGGGGTGCCGGAGCCTATCTCAGCCGTCTTCGGGCAGTAGGCGGGGGGACACCCTGAACCGGTTGCCAGCCAATCGCAGGGCACACAGAGACAAACAACCATCCGTGCTCACATTCACACCTAGGGACAATTTAGAGTGTTCAATCAGCCTGCCATGCATGTTTTTGGAATGTGGGAGGAAAAACCAGAGTACCCGGAGAAAACCCACGCAGGCCTGGGGAGAACACGCAAACCCCACACAGGGAGGCCGGAGCTGGAATTGAAGCCGGTACCTCTGCACTGTGAAGCCGACGCGCTAACCACTGGACCACCAGGCCGCCGGAAAGATGAACCGGGGAAAAAAAAAAAAATCCTCCAGGGTTTTTGTTGCGCACGCAACTAATCCATTTTCAGATTCAAAACACTGAGTACTATTACATCATAATTGGCGTCAATTTCATTGTCATTGGATTCAATTGTTTCTGAATTAGAACGTATCCGCTCGTGCCACATCAAAGTCATGATGGAGAGGCACGTTCTGAGCTAATTGGGAAACATCAAGTCATATTTGCATATCACTCTACGGGGATAAATAAAGTTTTCTGAATCTGAATAGAAAAAACTCAGCCTAGTGCACTCAATCTGCGCTCGTGCATGTCAGAGGCCGACTGACCAAGCCCGCCGCGAGGATGGCGAGAAGACAAAGCGTGGAGTCTGGCTGGGTCCTTAATGAGTCTTTAGTGGCAGCGGACGTAACGAACCAATGACGGAAGGACTGATGCAACGTACCTGGGGAGACGCGTCAAGACTGACGCCGGCTTGCTCACTCGCTCGCCTCTTTTCAATAAAGCCCGAAGTGGCAACATTGCAAGACTCCACTGATGGAGCATCAGGCTCAAATTATTGCACGTGATTGCAAATGCTGTTTGTTATTTGCAACGGAGAGGAGAAGGGGCGGGGGGGGGGCGTGTGTCAATACTATCCCCCCCCCCAATCTGGGCTTTAAATATGAAATTCTCTCGACCCAAAAGGTGAGGTTGTTGAAAAAAAAAAATAGGGAGGGGGGAAAAAGTTTTTGAAAATTCCGCCTCCAAAGCCAGTTTGACTTTGCAAGAGTGAAGTTGGGAGACGTGTTGATTATAAGCAAACGCACAAAAAAAAAACCCTCAGTAATCCATGTCCATGATTCGTGGTTGTGTTGACGGGGTTTTGATTGCGTTCAGTTTTATCCTGTATTACCTGTGTCCCTTTTCATGTCTTGTCGTTCTTGTTGTACTTTTAATGACCGCTTGTTTTCGTCCGCCTGATCTCTTGTGTGGACCCGCCAGCTCCCTCGGCCACTCGTGTCTTGTCCGGGTGTGCCTCATCGTCTCGTCAGTTCCTTGGTATTTAGTTATCTGCTTCCTGCCAAGTCTTTGGCAGATCGTTACTTTGTTGTCAGTTGTCACATCCCTGTGTGCTGGTGAATTTGGTGTCATGTTTTTTGTTACTTTGTATTTGCTTTTTGGACTTTTTTTTTTTTTTTTTTTTTTTTGATGATTCCAAAGCGTCTTGTTTTCCTATTTTACATCCCTGAAAAATACATTTCGGGAGCACTACTGCAATCGGCTCTCCAACCCTGCCACACCTTAAGAGAAAAAGTCTCAAGCCGCACGAAGTCCACCATTTTGGTTTCAAGCGGCCATTTTAGGATCATTTTGGCCATTTAGACACCGTCTCACTCCCAGAAAAATATTCCATTCCCTCCCAATGCCTAGCCAAAACGTCAATCTGCTCTGTTTTCCTTTCTCAATGTAAAATAATGTATTCGTGACAGGGGTCACATCGCACTCGCCGCAGTAAGTACGTCAAATGACAGAAATGATCAAAAAAAACAACACATAACTTTAGTAGAAAAGTTAGCCACACATCAGTGCACACACAGCGGTTCGTCGAGGTATTCAATTTTAAAATATGATTTCAATGAACTGAATGTCCCCCCCCCCACACTCCCCCTCATACTCACACACACACACACACACACACACACAAATGCCGAATTCTAACACCGCGCTAATTATCTACGCAATGTTTCAACTCGACACTCGGAAGAAAATGTTTAAATCTTGACGCAACTTCAAAGCAAATAAAACCGAACAGCGTCATTCAGACTTTCCCTCTGCCTTTGACCCCCGTTGTTACAGATACCGCTCCCGTGGAAATCCTGAAAAATGTCAACCTCTCTCTACCACGGCTTCTGCTTCAAAATTGTCGACATCGCCAGAGGGTCAAAGGTTGTGCACGCACGCACGCACACACACGCGCGCCATGTCACAGAGGATGTAGTTGACATGCCAACAGTTACTGCTGGTTTCATCACAGAGACAATCCTCGACAGCCCACCGTGTGCGTGTGTGCACATGTGCGCGTGTGTGTTATTACCCACAAACAGAGGTCATTGTGGATGATGCAAAAATGATATAAGAAGGATCTCTTCCAGTATATCTGCCGCTGAAGTCCAGCGAGAACGAAAGGAGCGGCTCCTGCACGACCATTTGCTTTGTCTTTGACTTTTTGTGTATTTGGTCGTCGCGTGAAGCAGGCTTTGCGATCAGAGACTATCGAACAGGTTGAACATTTACGACTTTTTGCCGGTTTGCGTTTTCGCAAGCGGATCAAGAAGGAAAAAGTGTCCAAGAAAATCGTTTAGGAGATTGCTGATCAGCAGACGTTTGTTGACTCGGATAGGAATCGAGAAATCAGTCTCACGTTAAGTGGCTCGCTCCAATGATAGTTTCAGCTTTTCTCTTTGATGCATTTCGACTTGATGAATGCATTAATTCAATTCTGTAAACAGCAACCCATAACGATGACATGGGGAAAATAATATTCTTCAAAATCTTGGACATTTATTACAAATACAAAAAGCAGAAATTTAAAAAATCACAAGTCCTTTAAAGTGGATGCAGAAATTATTCGCCGTGGTCAGTTTATCCCCATTTTGAGACAATTAGTCTGATCAAAAACGGATTCCAGTCTTTTTTTTTCTCCATGAAAATTCTACACATAACTTTGGAACCACCAGCATTTTTAACAAAAAATCGAGCAAATGCTATGAATGAAGAAATTCCAAGCAAGGAGGAAGTACATCAAAGACGTCACACTAGCTAAAAAACAAATTCCTCCTTCCGTACTTGAAGAATCGTAAGAAATGCGGTGCTTTCAACTGAAAAAAGTCACCCGGCGACATAGACAAGCTATCGTTTTACACTTGTCTATAAATTCTTTAAATGAAAGTTACCGGCTCTGAATGAATCAAATAAACTTGTTTCTTAAATTCGCTGTTCACAGACAACACTTCACAACAGGGTTAGCGACAACTGGGAATTGGTTCTTCTCAAAATGTGGTTTATTCATTTTTGATTTTAACCAGTTAAAAAAAAAAAAATTAAAAGCACATTTTTCATGTTAGCATTATGGGTTTTGGTTTTGTATCATTTTGAGGACCAACAATTGGAATATGACTGCGGATGAAGAACGTGTTGAAAAGGTGACATGCACTTTTCGAGACGTTTACCATTTTGAGGTAAAATGGGGACTTTTTTGTCGCCATGGAAACGCACGAGGCTGAGCTTGAAGTCAAAAACACAGCATAAGAAGTTCCAACTTTCCAAATGTTCATCAACACAGGATGATAAAATAATAAATACGTACAATTAGCAAATGTAACGCGTGAGTGTTCGTGCGCGCGTGCGTGTGTGTGAGTGTATTTCCACGCTTGGACTGCTCTCCTGCTATATGGGCCCATCAAATGCAACTTTGGGCAATACCCATCACTCACACACACACACACACACACGCGCTTCATCTCCCACTGAAACAAACAAAACAAAATAAAACACACTGGCGCCTTCCATCACCATCAGGCTGCTTTCTGTCGTAACGATGTGCAATCAACGCGCAACGCTGACCAACACGTTCACGCACACACACCCACACGCGCGCACGCAGGACTGGTTGAAGGATGAAGTCAGCCTGTGATTGCAGAAGAGTTACAGTATCGACTCATTCCATTCGTGTGCGTGTGTTTGTGCGCGCGTGTGTGCGTGTACGTGTGTGCGTGCGTGCGTGCGTGTGTGTGCGCGCGCGCGTGTGTATGCATGTGTGTGTGCACGACTTCATTAGCAGCCCAGGCTGCAATTTGTCATATGCTAAGATGGCACCAGATCTGCTATTTCATTTCTTCCAATCAGGCTATTCATCCACACAACAATGCATGCGCCTAAGTGGCTAGGTTTGTTCTTTTTCTTGCATGATTAAAAGTGAAGCGCCGTGAAGACTTTTTCTGTCACGGAGCTTTACTTTTAGAATTTCTGAGGGAGAAAATCAATTTACTGCGAAATGTGGAGACTTTGAAGAGCTGGGAATACTTTGCGGATGCACTGACGGGAAGAAAATTGTGAGGAAAGTAGCATGACTGGCCATGTGGACCTCGAGCATTGCAAATGTCGCTCTAAGATGTGGAGTTTGAGCAAAATAACACGCAAAGATGTGAGCCCAAAATGTCAAAAGTGATGCTCACGCAGCCACTGGATGGCCGGACATGTTCATCGTTGGAGCAGCAGTGCTGATGCGTGTTCAGAAATAGTTATTGTGTCATTTTTCAATCAGTTGGACATATTTTATGGAAAAAAGGAAAACAAAATGGGGGGGGGGGAAAACTTTTTGAACGATTTTACAAATGCATTTCACATTTTTATTCACCTGGATTGATTCATTTATATATTTAAATTAAAATTTATTTATGGAATCAATAATTGTCGAAAATTTCACATATCTTATTTATTTTAGTAAGTAATTGGTTGGTTAATTTATTGTAAATAAATCCATTGTAAAATTGTAAATTATTTTACTTGTTTTGTGTTATCATAAATTTTACATTTTTAATGCATTTTATTTATTCTTTTGAAATTGTTACTGATTTTTTGTCAACCAATTAAAATAATACATGAAAAATACATTAACTAAACTTGTAACTGTTTATATGAAATTTTATCATATGAATCTGTTAATTACTTCAGTTATTTTTTAATTCTATTAAAATGAGAACAATATATAATTTTATCGAAATAAAATGCTTTACATATTTTACAAACAAATCAGGGGGGAAATCATTATTATTCCTTTATTTGTATTACTTTTTTTCCCAGAAATTATGAACATTTTGAATTTTTTTGTAAAGCAATACTATTTACAGCCACTAGAGGGCGACAACCCTGTATTTATATTTGGTCACGTCGCCGTGCGCTCAATAGCAGTTTTCATGTGTTAAATTCATTAGGTTTTGCACAATAAATCTTTATAACACTTGCGGGTTGTATTTACAAGAGACCACTTGTAGATCTCCGGGTCGCGCGGTACATTATATCTAAAAGACTCTTTCCATTTCAAATTATTGTTTCGTTTCAGTTTTTCAACTGATTGTGGTTGCGTTTTTTTTCTGTTTCTTTCCTTGACAACAACAAATAGTGTCGTTCTATTTGAATGGATATCGAAGGAGAACGTGAGGACGACGTGAGGCTTCGACATGCTTGTCCACTAAAAACTGAATGCTGACAACACGTCCAGCAATCCCAAATGCCTCACCGACCGGCACACATAGTTTGCATTGTACACATTGTGATAGACATGAGGTCCAAATAAGAAGAATGCCATCATGTGACGGCAACATTTAAAGGTCAGGGAGCTTCTTTTTTTTTTTCTGACCACAATTGTGTGGCTGGGAAAATCCATAACGTTCACATGCAAGTGTGAATATCAAGGGAGTGTCAACATGTTCTCACTATGGATGAAGCACAGACAAGCATCTACCGATGCAACAAATGGCCTTGGGGTTTCAAAACAAGGGTTATGGTGTGAAAGCCTGTGTTAGGGGTTAAATCAAAGCCCGGGTTTTCAAATGAAGGTTTCAAGACAGTTTGGGTTTCCACGGCGACTGGAGACCAGACTATAGCTGAGGAGCCGCAGGAGCCCCTGGGCGCTGTGGTTTGGAAACAGATGGCCCCATACCTGGTATCAAGTTCAAGTTATGTTTCGAAGTAGGGCTTCAAGCCCATGTTGGGGTTTGAAAAAAAAAAAGGCTTACACTTTCAGAGTTGGAGTTTCAAGGCTATTTTAGGGTTTCAAAGTAGTGTTTTCAACAAGAGTTAGGTTTTCAAATGTAGGCGTCTGTGATCTTTCAAAGTAGGGTTTCAAGCAGTGGTTAGGGGTTAAAGCAGAGGTCAAGGTTGAAATGTATCAGTGACAATATGAACGAGGATGCTCAGGAAGCCTCGATCTTGCCATTGACATGACATAAACGTCGGCCGTTTTGCTTAAATGTCAAACATGTGCTTCCCTCTCATGTTTTGTTCTTTTTTTTTTTTCTCCCCGAGGCGATGCTTTCAATTTCCACGTAACCGCCTGCAGCGCTCAGCTCATTAAGCCGCTAATCAGCTTCCTTGTGGGCCGAGTACAAAACGACACTCCTTCAAATCGCTTCAAACCGTATTGACGCATTGTTAGAATAACACCCACGCGCATACGCTTGTGGAAATTAACACCCAATTTAATGTTAGCGTGAGTTGAATGGAAATGACTTTGCAGTGCTTTCTATATCGTTCATGCGTGAGACGCTGGAGATCAGCTCGGCGCCGGGTCAGCTGATCACAGCAGCATGTGCAGTGCGTTAGCGCGTTAGCGGTCATGAGACGGTGGCTGCCTCTCATTAGCCCGGCGTTGGCACGTGGTGCCAACGGCAGCTGATCCTCACGCCGCAAGATTAGCAAGTGAAGGCTAACATGCCAAAGGGTTTTGGGGGAAGAAGCCGGACTCCCCGGTTTTCGATGGAGGGTTTCAAGCTAGGGCTTTAAATTAGGATTTCAGGGTTAGCGTTTGAAGTTAGCATAAACTTGGATTTCGCGCCAGATTTGTGCATGGGTTTTGTCCGGGTACTCCGGTTTCCTCCCACATTGCAAAAACATGAATGGCAGGCTGATTGAACACTCAAAATTGTCCCGAGGTGTGAGTGTTAGCGCGGAAGGTTGTTCGTCTCTGTGTGCCCTGCGATTGGCTGGCAACCGGTTCAGGGTGTCCGAAGACAGTTGGGGGAGGCTCCAGCACCCCCTGCGACCCTTGTGAGGATAAGCGGATCGGAAAATGAATGAATGAATGACTGAATGAATGATAATTGTTCAGCTTCCACTCACAAGCGATGAAATAAATTACATTTCCCAGAACTGTATCGCTTCGTGCATAGCATTAAACGCATTTTGGGGTAAATTGAGAAGCACCGTTAAAATTTTTATGATTCCTTGTGTGGGTCAGGATGAACAAATTGATTAAGTCGGTCGTAAAACCACAACACACTCCCATACTCTTGTTTGGATTGGGACACACACACACACACACACACACACACACACACACACACACACAAAGCCTTCATTCATTGGTTGCTGCTGATGAATGAACAGCTTGTTGGGCCAATCAGACGCATATGACTCGTTTATATGGAGGCTGATGGGAACCAGCCTCACATACTCACACGCACGCACGTGTGCACACACACACACACACATAGACCCTCAAGCATCATTCATCATGCCCAGCAAAGAGCAGATCAGGTAAGAGAAATTTGATTTTTGATTTTTTTTTTTTAAATCATTACTGATCATTTTCACCATTGGGTTCTGTTGGGAATTATGTTGTGCCATGTCAAGTGTTGCCAATGTTCAACGTTTGTGAACATGAGTAGGAAATATTGAAGCATTTCAAAGTCCAATTCTGAGCCAGCGCTTGGGTTTCAAGCCGGGGTTATGGTGTCAAAATAGGGGTTCAAAGCAAGTTATGCTTTCAAGCCAGGGTTGCGGTTTCAAAGTTGCGTATCAAGCCAGGCTTAGGAGTTCTATGTTAAGATTTCAAGACGGGCTCAGCCTTTCAAATAACGTTTAGATTTTCAAATGATAGTGTAAAACAGTGTCAGGGTTTCAAACTCGTGTCGATGTTTCAAATTAGGTTTGCGTTTACTTTGACAAAGCACAGGAGTGCAAGTACAGTTTTTAAAGATAGAATGTAAAATGAAACAATCGGTCAGAAAATCAAATACTCATCCTTGAAAGATGCAATTTGATTTAAATGTATGTATTTGTCGGGATTTTTTTTTTTTTTTAATCATGTTCCAAAAAAATTTTTTTAACCCTGGTGTCCATGTCAGCCACGATGAATACCAGAAGTCGGCGAATTGGCTAAAGTCTCAGACCAAACATCGCCCCCAAGTGGCCATCATCTGCGGTTCGGGCTTGGGCGTTCTGGCTGACGCCCTCAAGTGCCAGGATTCCTTCCCCTACGCCGACATCCCGGGTTTCCCGCAGAGTACCGGTAAACACGGATCAAAAATGGGGCGTTCAATTTTCAGTGGTTGTGTTTTGATGATGTCGCCTCGCAGTTCAAGGTCACGCCGGCCGGCTGGTTTTCGGGGAGCTGAAGGGGAAAACGTGCGTGTGCATGCAGGGTCGATTCCACATGTATGAAGGACACTCGCTATGTAAGGTAACGTCATGCACTCACCGCACGACAACCTGCGCATCCCTTGCTATGCTTTGCTGAGAATTGGAGCCTGTTTTACTGCCTCGCCTACCCCCCGCTCCCACTCCCAATACAAGACACGGGTTGCTCTTAACATGTTTTGAAGGACAGATGTCTTGAAGGACGATTGTGTATTTGTTTTGACCAATTTTCCATTCCAGGGTTAAGGTTTCAAACAAAGATAAGTTTTAATTGTTTCAAGCCAGGTTCCTTGCTCGAGTTAAGGATTCAATGTGGGGTTTCAAGTTAGGCCTAAAAGACAGAGTTCGGGTTTGAAACAAGGGTGCGGCTTGGGTTGAGGTTTCAAGACGGGGTCAGGGTTTCACTTCACTCCATCAAAATATCTACGCCCCTCTGATGCACCACTTTTGCCGCCTTCAGACCACGTTTCCGGTGCGCGTATTCAAGCTGCTGGGCGTGGAGACCTTGATTGTGACGAACGCCGCCGGCTCACTGGCTGACGGCCTGCGCCCCGGCGACATCATGATCATCAAGGACCACGTCAACTTCCCCGGCTTGGTGGGTCTGAACCCTCTGAGCGGACCCAACGATGACAAGTGAGGCGGACGTGGAACAGCTGAGCCGATCTCGCTCCTGCTCGTTTTCTCGCTGACGCTTTTGCGCTTTCGGCAAGGTTTGGGCCGCGTTTCCCGGCCATGTCGGGATGCTACGACAAAGGTCTGCGCGCCCTGGCGATGGAGATTGCAAAGCAGATGGGCGTGGCCAACCTGACGCAGGAGGGGGTGTACGCCATGGTGGGGGGGCCAACTTTTGAATCCATCGCTGAGGCCAGACTGCTGCATCGACTGGGCGTGGATGCTGTCGGTATGGCATATATTTTCACCTTCCGTATTGACTTATCTGCGCACCCTTTAAAATCTAGTCAAGGGTGTCCTATTTGCATCTTTCATGGTCATAGTTACATCCCATTTAACGCCGTGTGCACCTCAACACACACGGTGTCATCACTTTCCAGGCATGAGTACTGCCCCTGAGGTTGTGATAGCGACCCACTGCGGCTTGAGAGTCTTTGGCCTATCTCTCATCACCAACAAGGTAAACGCACACGCGCACACACAACAAAGTAGGCTTTTCGGTTGCATCTCCATGATTTAATTTTTAAAAAATTTTATTTAGGGTTTTTTTTTTTTTTTAATAAGTCTGTGCAGTAGATTTGCTGCCTGCAGCACTGAGATTCTAAGGCAGGGATGGGCAACTTCAGTTTTTCAACTTCATGTTTAAGATGTTTCCCCTCTTCCAACACACCCAAGTCAAATGATCAGCTCATCAGCAAGCTCTGCCTGAACCCTGATAATGATCCTGATGTCTACTGGAGGAGGGAAACATCTAAAACATCCAGGCTAGTGGCCTTCAAGGATCAGAGTTGCCCATTCCTGTTTTTAAGGAATAAAAACTGTATTACAAATAGCATTTATTGTTATTATCCGTCCATCCATTTTCTCAACCGCTTCTGTCTGTGTGTTTGCGTCAGGTGGTGAAGAGCTACGAGGACCCGGAGAGCGTGGACCACCATGGGGTTCTGGAGGTGGGCCGGCAGCGCTCACACACGCTGCAGCAGCTTGTGACCGAACTGGTCGCCAGGATGGAAATCAACAACAACAACATCAGCACCAGCAGGAATAATACTCTTTGAGCAAAGACCCCATTTTCCTTTTTGTACAGACGGTACACGTTACAGCTAACTTCTTTTCATAATCAACCTCTGTTATTTGAACGGAAATATTTATATATTACTTCTAAGGGTTCAGTAAAGGTGTAATATTATCCAGCCATCCAATTTGTATTCTTGTAGTAAACTTAAATAGCGGTGTTCTACGTTTGTTTAATTTTTTTTGTACATAAGAGTTGTTTCCTTTCTGAACTGCGTCATAATCAAATTAAAACACACTTCCAAGCCACCTGTGCTGCTTCTGTCTGCGTTACAGTGTGTATATGCGTTTTACGCAGTTTTAAGAAAGAAAAAAAATTGTAGCTAACTGTGGAAAAGTAAATGCATTTTATTAGCCCTTTTCAGACAAGGCTCATATATTGCCCCACAAAGTTAATATACACACACAACACAGAGTAAAAATACACAAAACCCTTCACGGAGTCTGTCAGTAAAACAAAAAGATAGACAGACAGGGTGTACATAAATGTACAGTATTTAAAATGAAAGAAAATAAAGATGGTCCGAGGTGCTGAATATGCCGTTGCACACTCCCAGCTAGACGTGGCGCTGCAGTTCATACGGATTTAACATTGGGCCGAAGAAGAGATTGAAGAAGTCTGTATTTTGTCCCGTTTCATTCCTTATAGGCAAGCTATCATTTCTCTGCACGAGTCTCCTGCAAATTTCTCAGCTGTAACCACGAAATGTCAATTTATATCGACGTGATGTGGTACTTTCATTGTTGTTTTTTTGTGCGCTTGAGCTCAGTATTGGTGTTGCAATAATCGCCTGTCAGAAAAAAGTAAGGGCTGCGAATATTTAGTTTCCGTGGAGACGTAAATTGTGATGCTAAGCTAATCGGTACAAGCGCCTTTCAGTCTTATTCGTCAAATGGCGGAGCTTCATATTATCGGCCAGCTCGTCGGGGCCACTGGTTTCCCCCACAACAGCCTATTTTGCAAGTGGGGACTCCACACTGGAGGAGCGTGGCGTCTCCTCTCGGGCTCCAAGCAGGGCCAGACTCAGGTGGACAACCCCCAGACTGGAGACACGGCGTACTGGAGCCACCCCATCGATGTCCATTACGCCACCAAGGGGCTCCAAGGCTGGCCCAAGCTTTATCTCCAGGTGTGGCACCAGGACTCGTTCGGCCGATGCCAGCTGCTCGGCTACGGCTATTGTCACGTCCCCTCCAGCCCCGGGCACCACCGAATCAGCTGTGCCACCTGGAGGCCGCTCGGCTCGTGGCGTGAGCAGCTGTCGCAAATGTTCGTCGGCGGTGGGCCGCAACTCCGCAGCCCGGACATCATCTACAGCGGGGCGGATCGATACAGGCTGCACACCGAGGCCATGGGGACCGTGCAGTTGGAACTTGCCGTCATTTTGAGAAACTTTGACAAATATGGAGTGGATAGTTAGCAAGAAAAGGAGCTTGGACTAAATTGATCGGGGATCCACGCTTCTACATTTTTGTATTTCGACTCAAAAGTGTGTTACTTATTTTGTGATTAAATTAAAATACATGAAGTTGGCTGCTACTCCTTTGGGCCTTCCCATATACTGTTCAATAAAATAAAAAGGAAATATATGCACGTTTTCACAAGCAATCGCCCCCAAGGGCTAAAATACAGGTTGGATCAAAAGGAGGTCTCGTATACAGTACACTTTTTTCCCAACTGTATGTAATTAAGGAAGGAAATAAAAATGCATGAATGGTTTCACTTCTACATTTAGGGTCAACGGACTGACAAAACCTTGCCTGGACTTTAACTCTAACGTTGACCTTGGAACTTGAACCCAGTCTAGAAACCTTGACTTAAAAACCTGATTTGATACATGCCTCGAAATCCTTAAAACCTGATCTCACTGGCTGGAAGCCAAATTTTCAAACACTAACCTGTAACTGTTAAGTTGAAACCCGACAAGAAACCCTAACTTGAAACATGGATTCTGGTTAGAAACGATATTTTGAAATCTTGACCAAGTCTATAAACCTTAATTCCAGTTTTAGACCCAAACTCTGGTTAGAAACCCCTCATCTGAACTCTTAACCTGTTTTGAAACCTTTCTTGTAAACTCTAAATGCTTAATATACATTCCAGTGTTGCAATTAACAGTATTTTTGTTCCAAAATTCATCAAAAGTCACCCGATGGGACTTCCCTGCTCCTCTGCTCATTCATCTCGGCTTTCATTCCTATCACTGGCGATGGGGATTAAATAAACAAGCCTGCTTGGTGGTTTGAATCTGCTGCGGGCCTTCATTAGGAATAAATCTTCCCCTGAAAAGATTTTCCTCCCCACTGCTTCACACTGCATTCACATGCTGCAGGGCTTCATCAGCATGACAACATGGTGCAGATTAGCCTAATTGCATTAGCGCGTTCCACTGGATCGTTCGTATTGGCCATCATTAACACTGAATTGATTAGCTGCTTTTAATTGTGCAGGAGTGTTGCTTATGAAAAGCTGTAATTAACGCTCCTACTGTTTTATTTTGTAAATCCCCCCCACCCCCGTTTTTGTTTACTTCCCATTGGCTTAATGGGACTCTTGGAGTTGGTATTGAGCAACCTTTTGTGGGTGAAGGACTTTGACTTGGATCTGTGGTGCATGTTTGTGCTGTCTGACAAGAAGGAATACAAAGTAACGTAGACTGCTACGTTAGCTCGTCAGAAATAATCGAAAGGAGGCGTTTTACCGTACGTGCCGGTAGTGATCAATTTTTGTGGACAAAGGACTTTGATTTGGACCTCCTGTGACTGGTGTTGTGTGTTTGTGCTGTTTGCCAAGAAGAGACAATCATTAAATTAGGTAGACTGCTACATTAGCTTTGCTAGCTTGACTAGCCTGTCACTTTGAATTGAAATGTAGAACGTTATTGTACATGTCAATAATGAGTATAATGTTTCGTCGGTGTCGGTGATGTGCTGTGAGATTTTTCAAAATGAAAATCAATCATGCGCAGTAGCTCAAAAAAATTGTGAAATACAGGGACTGTTAGTTCTGCTACTCTCAACTCTCATCGCGTAAAAAGGGAACAAAAGCGGATCAGATGCCCCCCCTGTGGAGTCACCACATGAATTTGTTGAACTAAGCCCACTAAGAATTGGAAAATGTTGTCTTTTCAATCACACACGCACACACTCACCAGATTAGCCAGAACCTCAGGAAATCTCATTCACATGGAAACCAACACGTCTTCATTCTCATTGGTAGCCAATGTCATTGAATCCTTCCCTTTCCATTTAAACGTGAGGCATGTCAACAGGGCTTCCTCACACATTCCTCATCCTCACGACACCAGGAGTTTGTTATTTGGAGAACATTGTGTACATTTTTTTCTTAATTTACAATGAAGTCAGAATAGCATTGGGGAAATAGCCTGACGAGTCTTACTAAGAATCAACTGTATTGTCATGGCCTCAGCTGTGGTTCCTGTCACAGAAAACCTGTCGGTGTTTTCCATCGAGCATATTTTAGGTTTGGAAGGCAAACGAGCAGGAGGATGCATGAAACTCCACCGACCTTGGGACCAGACAGCAGGTGGGTCAAGCTTCTTTCACGCTGATCTCCAGGAAACCTGGAATACTTCACACAGAACCCTGCAAAGTGCGTTATTACTTTAGCAACACGGCATTCAGATATACTACTCTAACAGCAACAATGGTGAGAAATTGTTCAATTTTATAAGATAAGATAACCTTTATTTGTCCCACACTGGGGAAATTTGCTGTCTACAGCAGCAAAATTGGGGCGGGGGGGACAAAGTGTTTCATTTCACAAAATAAATGTTGTGAATTTATTCCCGTACACTGTTCATCGAGTAGGATTTCTCTTGCTTCCAGTGTATGTGTGGATGTTACATTTTTTTTGTCCAATCAGATTTCAGCCTTTACGTGTTGCCATGTGATTGTAATCCGGCCACGGCTTTCACTATCAGAGGTGCTGGGCCATGTAAAACAAATGCTCAGTCTATCTATAACCTACAAAAAAAATTTAATGACTTGGCCAAATGTAATTCTTCTTTTTAGTCATCATCTACTCCTCTTTTACCTTTTGTCTATCTGTGTGCTTGGGTCCTTGTGGCTGATGGGGTGAACGTGGGGTTGGGGGGGGGGGGATTGTTTTCTTGCAGAGGTGGAATCAGATGAGAACAATGCTTGCCATCAACAACATGAGCACCATCCTTCCCGCTTCAGCCTTCAGAGTTCGACGTTAAGCTGGTACGTCGGACGCCGACCTCGAACTGCCTTCACCGACAGCCAAGTAATCAATGAATCCATAAGTAACCTAGGAGTATTGATCATGGATTGTCTTAATCATGTTTCTGTTTGGGGGTGGGGTGGTAGGTGAATGTTCTGGAAGCGGTGTTTCAGGTCAACTGTTATCCAGGCATCCAACTGAGGGAACATTTGGCCAGGAGCTTGGAACTGGATGAGGACCGCATACAGGTTTGGACCACACACACACACACACTCACACGCACACACACACACACACACACGCACACACACACGCACACACACACACACACACACACACACACAATCTTCAAAAATCCCCCTTATTTTTGTTCTTTTATATTGGAGATTTGGTTTCAGAACCGACGGGCCAAACTAAGACGAGCCCTCAGGGAAAGCCGACTGAGATTGGTTCAGTCCACCGCGGCTCATCTTGGGATGAAAGTTGTTGGTCAGCTCGGGAGGGATGACCTGCATGCCGAGATTGAGGAATAACATTTTTCCATCCATCCATCCATCCATCCACATACAAACCACCATATAGCTCCCAATTAGTAACAATACATAAATGTAGCCTTTTCTAACTGTTGTGTGATGAGCATGATTAAAATGTTTACATCTGATCATTTGGGGGTATATTTCTCTGCACTGGATTCGTGTATGTACATATGTGAATATTGTGATTCTGCTTCCAGAGCTATACCAAACTGAATTTAAAGAAAGCAGTAATGTATAAAGATCAATACAATCCAATACATATTTTTAAAAGTCGAAAGTGTGAAAGCAAAACAATTGGCATCATGATGCTTTGGCATAAATGGATTCATAATTTTTGCGTAGTCAGAGAAAATAATCATTAAAAATAGCTGAATTTACCGAGTTAAATGGATTCGTTCAAATTTCACCACACCGATCCATCCATTATCTGAACTGCTTCTCCTCAGTGGGGTCATGGGCATGCTGCAGCCTATCATAGTTGTCTTCGGGCACTAAGTGGAGTGCACCCTGAACTGGTTGCCAGACAGTTGCAGGGCACACATAGACAAACAACAAATCGCGCACAAAATCACACTTCTGGAACAATTGACTGTGTTCTGTCAACCTGGCGTGAATGTTTTTGGAATTTGGGAGGAAACCGAAGCACCTGGAGAAAACCCACATGGGCACGGAGAGAAAACGACCTCTGCACTGAGCTAACCAGTCAACCAACGTGCTGTCCATTTCAGCACTCGCTGAAATTAATTTGTTGAGGTTGAAATTAACGGGGGTCTGGGTAGAATTGTCTTAACAATACTTTGACTTGACATGAGTTGAGCTATGAAGTGCTCTTTTTACAAAACGTATGTTTATGAAAAGTTGTACTCAATAATGTCCACATGATTGGATCTTTTGATTAATTTTGCTCATTTTACGTGTTTCTCCTCGATTTATTTTTTATCTTTTCACAAATGTTGGATTATTGTTTTCATGTTTTCAAATTTCATACGAATTTAAAAATTCTGATAAATATTTTTAATTCATACTTGCATATTTAAATCCAGTCATTTAAATCCCGGCAGACCCTGCACTGCAGCCAAACGTTTCGGAGGCGTGTTGACGGTTAACGCGTCCTTCGCTGATTGGTCTACGCACACAGATCCCGCCTTCAATCCCGGAAGTGAAAGCCCCAAGACTTGATGTGTGTGTTCGGATTCCAGCGATTGTGTCGGTATCGGTGGCGTGTGGCGACCGCTGCGGAAAATGGACACGCTCAACAAGCTCAAACAGTTTGACGCTTACCCCAAAACTCTGGAGGATTTCCGGGTGAAGACGTGGGGCGGCGCGACCGGTGAGAGGCTTCGGCCTGTCGGACAGAGAAGCAGTCGGTCGGCGCCGCTAGCTGGCTCGGCTAACAACAAGGCTAGCCAATTACGTTTAACCCCTGAATGTAGCGCAAATGAAAACTTGTTATAAGTTATTGTTTTCAACGTCAACCTGCGTGTCGAAACGCATACACAGCAGCGGTCAAAATAGAAGGACCACGTTCCAGGCGTGTGCTCACCTTGTGCGAAAGTTACCGACGCAGACGTGTGAAAGGGGCTGCTGATATATCAGTCTGTGTTTTCCACAGCTCTTTCTTATGTTCGGTGTGAATGGTACCGCACGCTCCTATGAAATCCCGGGCTTTGTGGCTTTTCCCCGACTTGTCAGTCTGTTCTACATGAAAGATACTGAAATGTCAACTGCCGATTGAAGCCGTCTTTTTCCTCATGGCATTCTTTTCTGCTTTGTTTGAAAGGCACTACTGTCAAACGGTGTCAAAGCTGTTTTTTTTCCTCATGTCGCTCTAAATCTGTTCTGTCGACATTGTGACAGGGGCCTCTGCCTATTAAAGATGTCTGTTTTGTGTGAATGGTCCCGAAATGCCAATGTGGACATGGGTAGCGCCAATCTTTTTACAGTTCTGTGTGAAAGATTAGTGATAACCGTGTGACAGGGGATTAAATAGAGTGCTTCTCTCAGTTTTTTGTATCAGCGTTATACAGTTCTGTGTGAAAGGTACAAACCCAATTCCTATTAAGTTGGGATGTTGTCTTAAACAAAAATAAAAACAGAATACAGTGATTTGCAAATCATATTCAAAGAAATTTAGATGGCAACACGTTCCGAAAAAGCTCGGACAGGTGGTTAAAAAACAATAAAACAAAAACAAGATAGTTGACGAACGCTCATCAAACATTGAAGGCCCGTGACCTTTCATCTGTCAGGCGGCACTGCATCAAAAACCCAACATTCATGTGCAAAGAATATCATCTCATGAGCTCAGGAACATTTCAGAAAACCAACGTCAGAAAATATAGTTTGGCTCTACCTACTGTATGTACGTGCAACTTAAAACTCGACTATGCAGAGCAAAAGCCATTCATTAACACCAATACACGGCACATGCTTCTCTGGGCCTCAAGCTCATCTAAGATGGACTGATGCAAAGTGGAACAGTGGTCTGGCAAGTCCACATTTCTAGTGGATTAAATTAAATATAGAGTGTAACACGATTTGCAAATCTTTGGACTCCCAACTTCACTGGAATGGGGTTTTAAATGGCAGTGTGAAAAGGAGTGAGTGCCTTTTAAAGCCAGTGTTTTCCCACTTACTTGCTGTTCTCTGTCAATAAGTTGACCAGCAAATGTGCATTTCAATGTAAAAAAACAAAAACCCACGTCCCCTGTAACTATAATGTGACGTGCGCTTTCTTGACATTGAACGCAGATTTAAAAGTAGACTTTCTTGAATTAGATTCTGTTTCTCTCTCCACAGTGACAATCATCAGCGGCATCATCATGTTAATCCTCTTCATTTCTGAGCTGCAGTATTATCTCACTAAAGAGGTGTGTGTGCGCATCTTCATGTAACATTTAGAAATATGAACAGAGTCGTGGTTAGATTGACGTACTCAGAGCAGTGGGAGAACAAGTTGCAATTGAACACGCTCAGGATTCCTTTTTTAAAGACCGGTTTGACTCGATCATATTCAGCTACAAGTACATGTTGACACCTCCAATTACCGGTAGTTTCAATTATTTATTGATTGATTGCACGTACAGTGAAACCTGTTAAGTTGAAAGCTTGAAAAAAAAATTCCACGGGAAATAATGGAAATTGAAAGAATCAGTTTCATGTTTCACAGTGTCGCCCTAAACTTTTTTTTTTTTTGTTAATCAACTGTGTCGGCAATGTTTCCAAGAATAAATGAAGTACTTATATAGCATAGCGTGCCCAAAGTGCTTTCAAGGGACATTTTAACATTTAACTGACTCTTTTGCAAGGAAAAGGAGCAACAATATGATTAGTGCAAAGTTAAATTAAATTAAATTGAATACAACTTTGTCAAATGTGCTCTTAGTAGGACCTCAAACATGTCACGGTTTTATTTTAATATCTCTCATGATGTAATTCTTAATTGTCATACACGTGTAAAAAGAAGTCAATTTAAATGCTAAAACAGTGGTGAAGCTAGACAAAAGTAGTAGCCTTATACGGCTTAATTGTCAGAATTTGAAAGTAAGTGCAGTGTTTTGGGGTTTTTTTTGCCCCTGCATTTTAAGTTACAGCCTCATTCCAAAAATATTTTAGCTAATGTATTAAATAAAATATGTGCATAGCATTTACTGCTTCTAATGGGAATTTCTCCATTGCGAGACTAATAAAGGTTTTCTTATCTTAATAAACCTTGTTTTGTTAGGCAAAAGCCAAGGAAAAATCAATATTGTGTTGAGTGTGGAACTAACGTGTTGACACTGCATGCCCTGGCTCAACAATATTGGGGGAAACACTGAGCATACGTGTCAAGCACTGTGATCGCTCCAGGCGGTACCCCACCTCGACTCCGGCTAACCCAAACCCGAATGAGGAAAGGTGGAAACGGATGGCGTATTAATCAGTCAAGGGGCCGCACCATTACGGACGCCTGCGCGTTTCCGTTTCCCCGCAGGTGCATCCTGAACTATACGTGGACACGTCCCGAGGAGACAAGCTGAACATCAACATCGACGTGGTCTTCCCTCACATGCCCTGTGCCTGTGAGTAACTCGCCGGGATCTAAATTCCACTTTAGCCTCTACGAGCCAACGTGATTTGACTTCTGCATTTTAGATTGATCCCGATACTTCACCCACACATCCAATAACCGCGACTTTTGGTGAGCGTATTTATGTATCCACCGTGCTCAGCGATGACACAAAGTTCCCCACTTCCTGTCAGATCTCAGCATCGACGCCATGGACGTGGCCGGCGAGCAGCAGCTGGATGTGGAGCACAACCTCTTCAAGCAGCGACTGGACAAAGACCTCCAAGCTGTCACGCAAGAGGCGGAGAAACACGGTAAGATGCTCTCCGCCATGTGCCGAACCAACATCGGAAATAGTACAAAAACATACAGTAGCGCTGCCACTATCGTGCCTTTTTTGTTAATCTATCTAGTGGAAATCTTTGGTTTAAATGCATATGTATATGCGTGAACAAGACTGTCACAACTCATTAATAAGCTGCAGTAACATTCGCCATTTTTGGTGAAGATAAAGAAAATGTGCATGCGAGTATTGGAAATAGATGTTACTGGAAGGGGTAGAGCAACCCTAGGGATGTCCCAATCACATGATCGGAAATCGGGGTCGATCACCTGATTTTTCAACTGATCTGGTATCAGATTGGATTGGATTGGATAAACTTTATTGTCAAATGTACTGTATGTGAAACGTTTTATTAATTTCCTAAAAAATTGAAGATATAAAAGCTGCAAAATACTCTGAATGTGCAAATATCTTGCCAAATACAACACAATAGCTTTTTTTAAATTTCCTTTTATTTTATTTATTTTGGTGGTAACGGTGAAGTTGGTGACTTGGTGATGATTTCTTTGCAGAACTCGGGAAAGCTGATGACGGACAAGCCTTTGACCCCACCACGCTAGACCCAAATCGGTGCGAGAGCTGCTACGGTGCGGAGACAGAAGAACTCAAGTAAGGAAGATTTAACGTAACGCCGGCATTTCGGCACCTTCCACGCTCACCTTCATGTAAAAAAAAAAAAACATGGTGGATTGCACGCAGATGCTGCAATACCTGCGACGATGTGCGCGAGGCATACCGGCGTCGAGGCTGGGCCTTCAAGAGCGCCGACACCATCGAGCAGTGCAAGCGAGAAGGCTTCACGCAGAAGATGCAGGAGCAGAAAAACGAAGGCTGCCAAGTGTACGGAGTTCTGGAGGTCAACAAGGTAACGGCATGGTTATCGCCGCAATTTCTGCTGTGGCGCGCGCGCGCGCACACACACACACACACACACACACACACACACTCCTTCAGGTACACATGCACACTCAAATGAGATTCAATGCAAAAATAAGAGTGCTCGGGTTTCATTAGGTACTGTCAACAGTCTTCGTAACGTACTTACCTCGCCACCCATTCAGTTCCGTACCGATTTCCTTATTTATGCTCATATCTGCCTGCTTACTTACAGATACTACCTACCAAATGCATTTACCTCCCTGCCTACGTTCTTGCGCGCCTACTTTCCCACTAGTACTTATCAACCTTGTGACTTACCTCTTTACAATCCTTATTTATCCAAGCACCGATCTGCCCCCATGTATCCACTCACTTGCTTTCTTTTGCACCAACCTCCAAAACTTACGACAGTGGATACTTACCTTATGTAATGCAAACTGATTCCCCCTACATGAGAAGAATCCTCGCACAGTTTTGTTTGTGGCGGGACCTTCGACGATGCTCATTTCGATTCACTCGCTGCTAAACTTTGACTTTCAGGTAGCGGGAAACTTCCACTTTGCTCCAGGAAAAAGTTTTCAGCAGTCGCACGTGCACGGTAAGACAGCGGTTCGCCTTCTCTGCTCCCTCTCCCCCCTCCCTAATGACCCCTCAAAGGTTTCTGAACATTGAATGGAAGCGGCTAGTATTGTTGTGCCTTCTGACATCAAGGGGAGCAGATTTGAATTCTTCGCCTGCCAATAGGCGTCGCTGGAATAGATAGATGAACAAAGATAAATTCTTTGGCAATTTGACAGGCTTTCTGTGTCAGAGAAGATAAAATGCACCCCCACCTCCCAAAAAAAAAATTTTGTTCGCCTCAGCTCACATCCGTTCAGAAACTTTTACCTTTTATGCATCCCCTCTCCAAGCCCTACCACATACCATACTGCAGCTTTCATCTATCCATCCATTTCGTATAGCGTTCAAAATGGAGTCTAACCTAGCTGACATCATTGCGCTCGAGGCGGGGTACACCCCGGAGCGCTCGCCAGCCAATCACAGGGCGCATATAGACAAAAACCCCCCCCCCCCAAAAAACATTCACACTCACCTCCGCACCTGTGGACACTTTCGAGTCGTCACTCAAGCTGACATGCGTGTTCTGGGAATGTGAGTGGAGGCATTCGGACAACAACCAGATGCACATTGAAAAGGAATCTTAGAAACGTGGGGCAGATGTGGTAAGCACGAGGCCACTGCATATCCCGTTCATTCATACGTAAATGAGCACAAACCCTTTAAAAAAAGAAATGAACTCGAACACTCAGTAACTTCTCACCACACAAAGTAAATTTAGCTCCTTCCCGACAGTGAGACATTTTGCTTCAGCAATCCTTCATTTTCCACGACTTTGCTATTAGCTGGGGGTTTGACGCCACGAGAAGAGCACAAAAATGTCCGAGGGACAGGCTCCGCAAAAAGAAAATGACGTATAAGCTGCTGTGAATTGGGAATTTCTCCATTGTGAGACTAATAAAGGTTTTCTTATCTTATCTTATAACGTTTTCCCACACTGGGGAAATTTGCAGTCTACAGCAGCAAAATTGCGGGGAATATAGGTGAATTTATGTTAACCTCCTGACTACCAGTAGTTCAAATTTGTCCTCTGTAGAGGACATTTGTGCACCAAAATATCTCCCACCCAGTATATCCAATCGCATTAACTCCGTTTGTGCTCTAAAGAGGACATTCAATGCTTTCCAATGATGCCAAATTTGTAGGGGGTGGGGCTTTGTTACTTTGACTTCTCAATAGAAGAAAATGGCTTCCCTCAGTGCAAGCACTTTTTAAGGGAAGAGGAAAAGTAATATTTTTTATCAAACACATTTTGTCTTGAAATGCGGTTGGCATTTTATTTATAAGACTCTTATGAACACGTTAAAGTGTTGTTTGAGTTGTTTTAAGTGTATTTGAGCCTAGTATTCAAGTGTTTAAAAATGTCCTCTGTAGTGGAATTTCAAAAATTTCTTTTGGAGTACTCCAATTACTTCACATAGATTGGGGAATTTCAAAATAAATGTGATTGGACAACATTTTTTTTTTCCTGGTAGTCAGGAGGATAAATGAACTGCAAACACTTTCCTCCTTCAGTTAACAAAAACCTCTTGGCTCACATTTGAAAGGCTTTCCCTCCCCGTCATCTCATTCCATTTGTGCACCAAAGTGAGAAAAAGCAAGCATTTTATTCTGAGTATTCTCGAAGTTCTTTGAGTTGAGTAAAGTGCCTTTGTGTTTTTATTTTAATGCACCGAACACGCTAACGCATTTTGTTTGCGACATCTCTGTGCTCTGCAGTGGAGAGACGAGAAGCACCGAGTTAACATCCGCCTTCCATGTTCCCTTTCAAATCTTTTGTGTCTGAGGCTGCACGGTCACATAACAAAATCGATTCGGGTCAACATTATGGAAATGTCTTGGTTCTTTTCATCACAATCGGCCGCCCATGCGTGCATTAAGTGCGGTGCAGCCCCGGCGAGCGCATGACTTAACGTTGTGTTGTCTGCCCAAAAATCATCATATGGTGTTTCTTCTCTCTTCTTTCTGCAGTGCACTCTGTGGAAAGTAAGTCCATCTTCCCTTTACAGACTTTTAAAAAAAATTGTCATTCCGTCACAAGATGGTCGTTTATTTTAAAGTACTACTAATGCTGTCTATTTTCTTCCTTCTTGGAAGTTTACCGCTCATTTAAACCACTTTGACTCTTTGGTGCTCTTAGTACGGAATGTATAACTAAAACCGTTACTCACAGCATACACAAAAGTCTTCAGTCTGATAGCAACAGCAGTACAAATGTCTTATGTGCCTGTATACAATACAACACGCGTTATTGTAGCGGCCTATTCTGCTTCTGCCATTTTTTCCCCCTCTGGCTGTACCACTGCAAGAAAAGAAAAGCTCACGTCCCCACTGCATGTGCTGTGCTATTCTTCTAATCAGCACCTCACTGCAACTTTATAGAGTCAAAGTCCCATTGGCTTGAAATTTGACACGCAGGTAGAACTGTACAAAAAGTTTCTAAAGTCTGCCATTTTCAAATGTGATTTGTTTTGGTCTTTTGCAGTTCACGACTTGCAGAGTTTTGGCTTGGACAACGTAAGTAACTGATTGGGATTTATTTTTTGGGGTCACACAAACACTTTTGATACCTGTTGAACTGAGGTACATGTAGTTTAAGAGCCACTGGTCTCAATGAAGCTCTTTGGCCCCAAGATGGCACCAAAGCGATATTTATAGCTTGGCCCACAATTAATAAACTGGATTTTTTTTGGGTGAATAACAGAGGATAGTCGTACAAAAAAAAAAAAAAAAAAAACTGTGAACCTGCTGCAGAACACTGTGTCCTTTGTGACATATTTGAATTGGTTTTCTCATTGCTAAAAATGGATACCCTGTGATTTAGATCAACATGACCCATTTGATCAAACACCTGTCATTTGGGGAGGATTACCCCGGCATCGTGAACCCCCTGGACGGCACGCATGTGACGGCGCCACAAGGTCAGTTCAGTGAGAAGGGAAAAACTCTAAATAGCACTCTGCAATGTTTAGTTTGTTTTTAATGGAAGCGATGACATGGCCCAGCGGACAGAAAGATGCGGCTGCCATTGCAAAAGTCCCGTAGATGTCGTAGGATTGTCGTCGTCCTCAGCAGCGGATGCCCATCCCAATAGCCATGAAGGTGCCAAACGTCCCACCGCTCTGCATCATGGTCTTGCCCACTCCACCCATCAGCTCCCGGCCTCTCATGCCAATTCTATAGATGAGTGAAAAAACAATACTCTTTTATTTAGTCATTTCTAGTACGCTAACAGTCAGGATTGGACAATACATAGCTTGGGGGGGGGGGGGGACACACAAAAGACAAGAGTGCAGTTTGGCAAATACAGAAAAAGGGAAGGATAGTAGGAGAGGAATGCAGGAAGGAAGTGTGCTCTGATAAAACAGCAGGAATGGGAAAACTAAATGCATAAACATTTTAAGTACTTAAGGACGTGTGCTATTTATGTACGTCAATATTTCTAAAACAACTTCATTTACTGAACACTCTACATAACCACAGCTGAAACAAAGTGCTGTACTGTACATAAATAAGCCATAACATAATTATGCCAACGAGAATAGAAATGTCAATTACGATTGTGTTTGAGGCAGTCCTTCTGAGGCTTTTTTTGGGGGGCGAGGGGGGGTACCTGAGACAGGAGAAAGTACCGAACATGGCCCCGGCGGCCATGCCCACGGCGAAGCCCATCATAAATCCCATCTTGACCCGGTCGAAACAGCTGGGCTGGGCCTGGCCCTGGCCATAGGGTGCAACAGCCACGGGCATCTGGATCGGCAAGACGACACATAGATCACATTAGAAACGCATTTTTAAAAAGTTATTTGACAGCCAGTTGATTGTACGGTAGTTTCTTGCTCGTCGATACTTGAAATGGACCCGCCTGTCTCCCTGCTTGCGTGCCAATGTAATAGCATTTGCGTGCTAACGCGTAGCATTAGCAGGATAACGACACCTTGTGAGGAAAACGGGACATGATTATTTTTTTTTTTTTAGGGCTGAAAATATTCGTTACCTTGATTCAGATCTTTCTAAAGTTAGCTTCTTTAGACTCTCCTGGATTTTCGATTTCAGGCGTACTTGAGCGCAGCGTTTAAATGTCTTTCTGTCAGACCTCCATAGCCGGATGTGGGAAGAAGAATAAAATAAGACAGGAAGTGAGCCAACATGACGACACCACAAGCGTCGAAGGGACACAGAATACAGCGGCACTGTGTGGCGCTTTTCGGTAGTGCAACCTTCCAGTCATAGGCTCCAATTAATCACGTCTTTCGCTCGTGTCCCTTTGTCTCAGGATATTTTTAGTGTGTCTCCTCTAATTAATGACTTCCGTCTTGATCCCTTGTCCTTTATCGCTGGCCCCAGGTTGTGTCCACCACTAACTAATTTTCTCACGTCATTAGCACATGAGTGTCCTAACACCTTACTGCGGTGAATCTAAAGTGTGGTTAGCAGGGCTACTACCTTTGGTGAGCACAATTCAGTTGGACACAACGTTTTAGTGCGTTTCCTACTTTTGAATACGTTTGGAGTTGTTCTTTCAATGTTTGTGAACTTTTATTTTGGCACAATTTTTTACTTTTGTGCATAATAAAGTTAAACTTCATCATTTAGGTTCAGTCATTTATTTTGCCCTATTACTGTTTAAACTGCCTAATATCACATTGGTTTACAAGATTAATTGGCCGTTTTCACACGACTGAAATTTTAATTTTGGTCCTGATAGTCCCTGGAGTGTTTGAATGTTTTTTGGTGGGGTTTTTTTTTTGTACTTGGTGTACAAAGTTAGAGAACTACTGTAATACAGAATCAATTTAGGATGAAAGTAAATTTGTTTCTCTTGTGGTCTTTTTGTATTTCCTTTCCCTCAGCCTCAATGATGTACCAGTATTTTGTCAAAATTGTCCCAACTATTTACATGAAAACCGATGGAGAGGTGAGTGCGACGTGACTCGAATACTGTCCCAATACCTTGAGCCGGAAGGCAGACGAGCACTTTTTTTGGACTTGTCGGCAGGTTGTAAAAACCAACCAGTTCTCAGTCACCAGGCATGAAAAAGTGGCCAACGGCCTAATAGGTGACCAGGGCCTGCCCGGGGTCTTTGTATTATATGAGCTCTCACCCATGATGGTGAAATTCACTGAGAAACACAGGTAGGACTCACACCCGAACTGCAAATGTTTCCTTTTTTTGGTTCTCGGAATGCAAGTACTGCTTTCTACGTGAAATGTTGTTGTCCTTCAGATCCTTCACTCACTTCCTGACCGGAGTGTGCGCCATCATCGGGGGCGTCTTCACAGGTCTGTCTCAAACTCCAGCGCTTGCATGTGTTGGGATGAATTCTCAAGCCGTCTCTTTTTATTCCCCCATGTCGTCTTATCGCAGTTGCCGGCCTCATCGACTCTTTCATCTACCACTCGGCTCGCGTTATTCAGAAGAAGATAGAACTGGGCAAAGCCTCCTAACCACTGCGCCTCCCGCTGGTCTCCGTGTGGCCCCCTGAGTACGACACACGGACGGACGGACGGACGGCTGGACGAGAGGCAGGCAGAGGACCGAGCATCTTTGCGTCGTCCTGTCAGCCAGATGGACGGATGTTCAGATGGAAAGGCAGAGAAGGACATTGAACATCAGCCAGGTCCCCGTCTCCCTTTTTTTGTCGGTTTCCTATGAGCGCAATGACTCCCCCTGCTGGCCCAATCCCACCGGGATGGTCATACTGTCAGTCAAATGAGCACAGCCGGGCGCTCCATACCACCTGTGGGTTGTCCTGGAAACAACAATATGGCCAATGGCTCCGCTCCTTCTTTACACCCTTGTGTCTTAGGTCCCTTGTTTTGGTCCTTTGCCAAACTTCCTTGTTTGTCTCCTCCTTGGTTGTGTCTGTTTTGGTCCTTCACTTGTTTGCCTTGTTGTGTCCGCTATATCGATCCCTTGATTGCAAGTGCCTACATTTTTTTTGGAGGCACCCTTTGCCTCGGTGCCTTGTTTGCATTGTATATGTAGGCCTTTTTTTTCTTCACTCAACTTCTTTCACTTGGTCCCTTGTTTTTGTCCATCTGCACCCCCTCTTTTAGTACTTTGCGTAGTTGCTTTGGTTAGCGCCCTTTTTATGTCCTTTGACCCCATTTTTTTGTTTTGTTTACATTCTGTGTGCGTCATCTGTCTTTTTGTCCTGTCTTGTTTTTGCAATTCATTGCAAGTTCTTTTCCGTTACTTTAATCACTAGGTCTTGTCAATATTTACTACTACATCTCAAAAGGACCTGTTTGGGTCTTGAGAAGTAGGAATTGCACATGAATAGATTTCCTTTGGATGGCCACAAAAGTATCACAAGCGTGAAAGGGGAAAAAAACGTTGAGTCTGAATCATACGAAAAGAACAAGGCGAGCCAATGAATTCTGATTGTTTAATAATCTGGGCAACGGGCTGCTTTTTTTTTAGGGGTTCTTGCTGATTATCATTTGTAGTTGTCAACATTGCCCAACATTTGTCTTCATTTTAGTGAATCTGAGACAGTCCTGCGGCGGGTTATCTGGAGTTTGGTGGTCCATTCAGTCAGTGAAGGCCTCCAAGAACCCAAGTGTGAACAGTGCAGGCGGTGGGAGTCGCGTTAACATTCAAATCAGGGGTACGGCGTATGTACTGTATGTGTGTGCGAGGGTAAAATGTATTTATATTTTGATTGTCCTCAAAACTGTTTTTTAAATGACACAATAAATGTGAAAGACACCAGCCTCCACTGTGCACATTCGCTTGAATGCTATTGAACCTTTTGAATGACGACTAACAATCTCCTATCCATTTTAGGCTTGCGCATGAGCTCCAGTGCATCCCAGCGGACCTGATCGCCACCAAATTACAGGCCGCATATAGACTTTTACACCAAATGTGGCTCTCCAATGCTAATTATTTCCTACCCATGCGTTACATAGAAATATTTATTTTGAAGAAATAATTGGATAATATTGCTGATTGACATTTTTTAAATCATTGTAAAGGACAACGAGTTCACTTTGTGCCTTAAATGCGCTTAATAAATTGATAATTATTGAGTTAAAACACATTGGATTAATTTTGTTTTGCAGTGACCTTGGTTTCCTGGTCTTGGTTTGAAAGTGCTCTATAAATACTGTTGACTTGACTTGACCTTTGTCGACCACAAGATGGCGGTGTTGTCTTTGACGCTTCATTTTTTCCAGGCAACGCACGCTGGGTGAGTTAACTTCTCGTCGCTCTGACGTCTGCGGATTCCTCCAGGGATTCTTTCGTACTGGAAGTGTGATTACAGTATTTATCAGTTGTGTGCGCGTGTTTTCTTGGCTTTATTTCTAATCCGCCCTTGCGCGTGATAAATCGGCTGGTCACATATTTGGAGTATGACGAACACTGACTCAATTGTAGGAATGGCAAATAAAAGAGGAAAAAAAAAGTCTTCACTGAATATCTTCTAAAACATTTATTTCAAGAAGACGAACACATGAAGAAAATTAAGACATGAGGATGACGGCTGGACACAAGAACAAAATTGGGTGTAAATTGTGCTGTCTGCATGCTACTCGTATGTTAACGCACGACGGACCTGCTTTCAACTGCGGAAGACCGCACGATATGTCTTCTTTAAATAAAGTACAGCCGTCTGTGGTCCTCCGATAATTGCCACCTCACATTTGCTTTGGGAACAAACAATCCATTTGAACAGTAAAAACATCAACTTGGTCACCACGGGGGAGCCTCCCTGTGTGAATCAGATTCATTATGGCTACCTTTGAGCTTGAAGCACACCTGAACCCGAAACGTCAATGATAAAGAACAGAACGCCTTGAAACAGTTACAAAAAAAAAAAAAAAAACACTGGTTGCTATGGCCACAAGACTTCTTTAATAGATGCTACCCTACTTTCAAAGTAGTTATAATCTGGAAATGTCTTTGGATCTTGAATATCAATTGCTTATTTCAAAATCTCGACAAGAACCTCCCCTCTGCACTAATATTCGGCTGTCTTAAAAACAATGAACACATCTCTCTCTCACTTTCTCTGGAGATGAGAAACGCGCTCTCTGGCCAAGAAATAGTCTTGCAATGAGAACCCTTTTTTTTTCGGAGAGGGGGGGAGGGGGTCAAGCAACCTCTCTTTCCCATGGGGAGACAGAATCCCTGCTCAGGACTAGAAATCAACAAGAACCTTCCCCTCTGGACTAGGACTCAACTCTCTTGGAACAAGGAACCTCTCCATCAATGGAGATGAGACTTTTCCCTCTTCTGGGACGGTGAACACTTCTCTCTCTTCGGATGAGAAACTCTCTTTCTGGACTAGAAATCTTCTCGCAATGAGAACTTTTCCTCTGGATGAGGAAGAGGAAACCAATTTTGGAATAGGAGTAACCTTTGGACGGCAGGAAAAGAAACGTCCGAATGTTGCGAGCTTGGATGTTGGGTAGCTATAACGGAAAACGTTTCAAGTTTCGCCAACATTTCAAGACCTGAACGACAAGAATTCAAACGTGTCTCTTGTCCATGTAAACCGTCCTCGTGGCATACGGCAAAGTAAAAACTCTCCAGGTCTCTTTTCAGGAACGAACCGGCAAGCGCAGGTGCCGCAGTCGCGCTTTGAGCTCCTCCTGCTTGGCTCGCAGTTTGTCCCGCTTGGCCTGCAGCCGGTAGTTGTTGTTCTCCAGACCGTGGATGCAGTCTCTGGCCTTCTTCAAGATCACCGCCTTGGAGGCCTTATCGTTGCGGGACAACTCGGGTACGTTGTCGCGAAGGCGCACAAAACAGTTCTTGAGCTCGTTGCGCCGCTGCCGTTCCATCACGTTGTGAGTCCGACGCCGCTCCTCCTCGTCCTCCGTTTCCGCCGAGTGGTGCTCGTAATGGCGGCGGCAGTGCCTGTTGGACGAGGGAGGCGGCGGGGAAGCCGGAGGGGGTGCGGCGTAATTGTGCTGCAGCTGGATGTCAAAGTAGAGGCGGCGCTGGAGAGCACAAAGCCGTCGCTCCTCCTCTTCTTGCTGCTGTCTGGAGGGGCAGCGTCCCACCGTCACCACGTCGATCTCTTCCTCTGCAGGACAGCAACAAGTAAGACTCTGATCGCACATACACATGAAATAAGTGTTTTCTCATGAGAACTTGTCTCTTGTAATTATATATATAAAGTTGTAAAAATTGTGAATTATATACATTGAGATCTAATATGTATTTTCTTAATGTCAGGAATATTTTCTTTTTTTTTTTTTTCCTGAAGTCGTGAAGTACATTTGTTTCAAAATGTTCTGAATTTTAAAATTACATTTTACTTAAAAACATATTGAGGGTTTTTTTTTTTTAAATTTAACAAAATAAATAGCCATCAGTCAAACAAGTACCCACTGAACAAACAAGGTCACCACATCCTGTGTAGTGAATAGTCAGCATTGCCCCAGGGGTCTGCGCTGGGAAATGAGTCATTAGGAGCTTAGGAACAGAGCGCTAAAACACACACACACGGACGCACTCAATCACCAGCCCAGACCCCGCCCATTGCTTTTAAAAAAACAATTATGCTATTTGTGCTAGTAAGCGCATGTGAGTGTGTGCAGATTCGAAAGAGCAGAGAAACATTTAGTCTCACCAGAGTCGCTGGACGTGTACGCGGACACATCGCCATTGGAACAGTAGTCAGACGTGGCCTCGCCCGTCTCCTGGCTCTCCATCAGGTTGTGGCAGTCCAGCGGGGAGCCGACCAGCCCCTCAAAGATGCTCGTGTCCATGTCCGACAACATTTCCTCCAGGCTTTTGTCAGACGGCAAGCATCGCCACAGGCCATCCTCGCCGCTCTCCATAATGGGGGAATCGGGATGCCCCCCGCCGCCGTCATCATCGTCCGAGCGGAAGAGGGCGCAGTTCCAGTTGAGCTGCATGTCGTGGTCCTCCAGGAGCATGTCTGAGACGAAGCTCAGCTGATCACCTTTAGAGAAGTCTGCCTTCACGGGGGGCGCGGGCAGCGAATGGAGATCCTTCAAAGTTGGGCAGAACTCATCATCCAAGTAGGACAAGACTTGTGGTAAGCACTCCATACCTCTTTCCAAAATATACATGGTCTCCTGCAGAGAGTGACAACAACTTGTCTCAGCTGGTACTTCATACCAAGCCCCAGACATCACGTGGGACACATTTTAATAGTTAATCGCCATTGATATAAAGTGCAAACAAAATAGGTGTAATGACACTTGCAAAAACAGTAAACTACACCTGGAAACAGCTTGAAACTTTTTTAAAATTATTTTTCACCAAGTACTGAAGTGAGTCGAGTAGTGTCTCGTGGCCACAAATTAGCATTTTATGTGCATGTTACCTATATTGAATCCCCCCCCCCCACCCCCCACCCCCATGTCATGTCTGGCGGTAAGTAATTTCACACTTTACTAAGCAAACACCACGCAAGCTAGACAGAACATTTGCACCCATTGACAAGCAAGCCACTCGGCTTGTCTGCAGGGCGTGTAGGGCATGTCACAATCACATGGCGCTCGGATGTGTAGCATGCTTGCGATGAACAACAAAGCCACACTGTGTGCTGTAGGCATACATGTCCCGCAGTTAAAGAACGCCCTTGTGCAGTGTGGAAACATGACGTGTGGCTTTTTTTTCACCATAAAGTCTTGAAAAAAAAAATACACCGACTCCGATGTAGTCTAAAACACATTACGAACACAGTAGTGGCAAACAATTGGCGGGGAATGATAGGGTTCGTGTGCAAGGAAGCAGATTGCTTAAAATGTGGGTATTTCCTAATGAGGGTTTTGCACAGAGTTGAACACCCTTACGGAGCAAATCTATGCGATTTATTTAGGATTTAAACTGCGTTTTTAACACAATGCAACGACGCCGATCTACTGTCGAACGTATTACGCCAACATTGTTGGCGTACAGTTAGCACGGCGTCGCGTGTTTTTGGTGCAAATTAGCAGCATTTGCGAGTGGTACCTTTGGATGATTACGCACGCCTCAGCAATGGCTGAAATGCCATGGGGGTGAAAAATTGTGCGTGCTTCACACAGGTCAGCGTTGAAAGAAAATTTGTCTTTTTAAACGAACATACACACACACCGGTCTCCTGTCTAACGCATGTCACAAGCGTCGATATCACATATATAGCGAAGGGTGACGTGATTGTTGAGCAATTTAGTAGCTTGTTCGAACTGTAGGCGTTTACCAATGGTGGTTGCGCACAGATCCGAGAGTTAAACAAAATAAATTTACGTTTTTAAAACTTAAACACTTCCGCGCCGATCTATCCTCTAACACACGATCCATACAGAGATGACCCACAATCATCTGGCACTGGAATGGCTTTTCAGCACTGTACCATCTGATTTATAATATGAGCGTTTTCTCATGAGGTTTTGAAAAAGAAAACATTCTGGTCTTGTCAAAAAACAAAAATGAGTTCTTACCCGGCTCTTGCAAACGGACGGAGAGTGTGGAGGTTCAACAAAATGTCCGTGTAAAAGTCCAAGGAAAGGAATCGCACACGACAACTTGCAGACATCGGGAATGAGGCGGCGTGGTTAGAAAGTCCTTCCAAGCCGGCTACTTCTCTGAGTGGGCGTGGCTGAGGGAGGCGCAGTCCCAATTCATCAATGCGACTCGCCGGTATCCCTGCGCGACCAAAAACCGCGCCAAAATAATCGAACAGGCCACCAAGCGTAAATGTCCACGCGACGTATTGATTCAGAGACGTCATAAATCGCCCTTTCTGTTAAGTTCAGGCGAGAAAACCGGCAACGAAGGTTTTTGTGTGTAATTTATCACACATGTCGGGTCTAGCTTCTCCAATACGGCGCAGGGATACGTAGGATGGGTTGGAATTCCAGGAAATGGATGGCGGTAAAATGAGAATACCGACTCACGTGCATCGAGTCGAGATGCCGGCTGTCATAAAGAAAAACAACACTAGAGGGAGCCTTGTCCGGTTGAGGACATGAAAACCTAGCCGCCATCATTAGCCGGGAGTCCCGGCCTTCGTTTCCATTCGCTTGTATTGAGCTACTCTGTGTTTGGCTCCAATAAATGGATCAACTCGTCGAATTCTTTACCGGTTTTGGTACGGATTCGTTTGTTATAAACATCGAAAAATATACATTGAAAATATTACGGAATGTCACTTCTTTCTCACAACATTATGATTTTTTTTATTCAAAAGAGATCACGTTTTAATACCAAAAGCATTTTAGAGGGCCTGTTAGACCTGAGACCTGTGAAAGCTGTCAAGCAGGCCAGCTATCCATTGCCGTTTGTTACTTTCTGTACAGAAATATTTGGAAATGTTGATTGGCCTATCAGCAAAGGTTTGCTGTACCTGATTCAACTTTGAATTCCCCCCAAATGGCTGCTTTGAACTGAAATGCACAACTTGCTATTCAATTTCACATACTATCTGGGTCCTTGAGACTTTTCGGTGCATCTTGTCATGATAGAGGCATCTACTGAGTTTTCTGTTCGTCTGTTAAACTCTTCCAGAGGGCTGAATTTTTGGAACTGTCTAGGGGGTGCTATTGAGTCAGTCGTAAGACCGCATTACAAATAAGAGTGTAGTAGTCGGTGACAGCAGTGAAGACACACTACACATCCCTCACGTGCCCATACCCCCCCCCCCCCTCCCTCCACACACACACACACACACAGAGCGAGAGCGGACTGGTCGCGGTCTTCCCATCCTTCCCCGTGAAATTACGAGTTTCCTTGTTGCCAAAGCGTAATGACAGACTTCCTACATTCCTGGGAAGTCAATGTGAGCGCATCTTGAGAAGGAGTCCGTGTCCACGTCTACCCAAAAAAAACAAGAATATGACTTTCAGTTGAAAACTGAGTTGCTCTTGAATTTTTGTTATTTTGACTTCAAAATGGCGCCGCGAGAGTGGCTGCCTTTCCAGCAGCTCCTATATTTTGTTGTTCTACTTCTTCCTTTCATAACTTTGCTGCTGTGAATTGGGAATTTCTCCATTGCGAGACTAATAAAGGTTTTCTTATTCTTATTCTTATATGAGTAAAGCGGTAAAATCAACCTTTTTTTGTCCATGTCAGGGGCTGGCAATTTTGCAACATGCTATCGATTGAAAATGATACGACGGTTGCTCAGGGCTCAGGTAACAACCAATCATAGACCATCTTAAAAAAAAGCAGATGTGCTGCGATTGGTCCAAGCAATTATGGCTCATCTTTTAAAAAACAGCTAAACCATTATTGGTCCTTACCTGAGACCTGAGCATCTGTGATGTCATTTTCACTAAACAGAAAATGACAAAATGACCACCCCCTGAGATGGCTAAAAACAGGTGGATTTTGCTGCTTAACTCATAGTCTGCAAACGCAATACGAATCAGAATGCCGTGTTTAGACTTGCAAAGGCGCATAGAACATACTATTGTAAAGAAAATTTGGGGGTTGATTTCCTCTTTAATTCTTAATCCCAATCCAAGACTAACCCTGGTTTACATACCCTATTTAATACCAATTTGAATTCATAACGCTGTGTTGAAACCGTAATGTGAAACCCTAACCCTTGAAATCGTAACTTGTAAAAGCCCTCACTTGGTTTAAA
The DNA here is from genome assembly GCF_054856545.1 of Hippocampus guttulatus. NCBI lineage: Eukaryota > Metazoa > Chordata > Actinopteri > Syngnathiformes > Syngnathidae > Hippocampus > Hippocampus guttulatus. The sequence continues at coordinate 20,869,044 of NC_141268.1, read as the reverse complement.
ACCTTTCCCAGTCCAGTCTTGAAACACTAACCCTCACTTGAAACTGCAACACTGTCTTGAAACCACAATTTAGACCCCTGTCCAGTTCTGAAAATCTTATTCAAAACCTTAACCTGGGTTACAAATCCTAACTTGAAACCCGTAACCTTATTTAAAACCCTACCAACGCTTGAAACCCTAACACCTATATAAAGTACGATTGAAATGCACTCCTTTTACTATATACTTTAACCCTGGTTGGAAATCTCAATTTGAAAGGTTTGTTTAAAACCCCTAACCTTGTCTCGAAACCCTATTCCTTGTTAAAACCTGAACCTTGCGTAAAACCGTGATTCAGAAAACCTAATCTCTGCTAGAAACCCACTTTGAAACTCTTAAAATGGCTCAAAACCTAATTTGTTTACAAAAGTTATGTTTTCAAATCCTACCCCGAAACCCTAATTTGCAATCTTAACCTTTGTTTAAAATCCTAATCGAGGCGCGAAACACTTATTGAAAATCTTCACCTTTGTTTTGCAACACAGACTTGAAATTTTAAATCGAAAATATGTACACATTCGATATGGTTTCTTATTGCCCCTTCCTACGTGTGGCTAAGGAGTTCCACAGAACACCATTTTAGAGCCCCTGCTGTTCTTGAACTTGTATTGTATTTGTCTCTTCATTTAAATGTCAAATCCAACCTTTTTCCTTGGACGTCTCCTGCCCAGAAAGCTATTTAAGATAAGAGAACAGGTTTAGGAATCCCACAGTTGGTCACAGGGCTCCATTTTGGGTCTCTTCATGGTCAGCTGTTACTATGTTTGTGTACAAACCAGTCGTCTAATGTCACACTCAAAGTCTTACACACAATTGATTCATCAAATTCCAAAGTGGACCGCAATGAGAAGCTGCATTTGGTTTGGCTATTTCCCAAGGTTGCGCGAAATTCGACAGGCTTCTAACTATTGTTCCCCCCAGCGCTTGAATATTCCCACCGTGGGGCCGCAGAGACCACCATGCAGGGTTAGCTTCTGTGACGGGTTCCAGTGGTTTGGGTGGAGCTTGATGAGGAATTGTTGACGGGATCGTGAGTGTCTGTCTGTCTTACCGCGGGAGGCACGAGAAAGGACTCCATGCGGTTGACATTATAGTGAGAATCATTATTTCAAAGTCATCTCATCACCACCACTACATTTGAAATCCTCAATTCTATTGAAGATGTTTGAAACCCTAATTTGAAATATGGCCTGAAACCCTAACTAAATCTTGAAACTTCAACTCTGGCCGTAACCCCAAATTTGAACCCCAACCCTGGCTTGAAACCTTACTTTGAGATGCTAACTGTGGCTTCAAACTGTACTTTGAAATCCTGAACATGCAGAAAAGACCCAAAGCTTGTTTAAAACACTCATCCAGCCTTTAAATTGTAATCTTGCTTTGAAACCCCAAATCTGTCTTGAAGCCTTTCTTTGAAACCCAAATTCTGCATTGAAACCCTACTTTGAAACCCTAATCTTGGTTTGAAACCCTAACTCTTGTGTTTGACCTTACCCCAGGGTTAAAACCATACTTCCAAACCCCAATTCTGGCTCTAAACTTACTTTGAGACACTAATGCTGGCTTGAACCCGTACTTTGAAATCCTGATTCTGCTGGAAAGCCCTAAATCTTTTTGGAAACTCTAATCCAGGCTATTTGAAACCCTACTATAAAACAACCCTGTCTTGGAACTGTAATTTGAAACCCCCAAACTCACATGAAACCCCAGTTTGAAACCCTAACCTTGGCTTGCAACCCTATAGCTTGATGAGAATTCTTCTCCACTTTTGAAATCCCATTTTAAAAAACTAAGGCTGCCTTGAAACACTACTTTTGATAGCCAAACCCGAAATCTCTGTCATCGAAATCCAAACCCCAACCCTGGTTTGAACTATTTTGATAGAACTGAGCCGATACTTTCCATCTTCGAAAGTCCTTCTTGGATCTCTTAATAATTAAGCATGTCAAAGTAAGTCAAAGTCCACTAATCACTAACAATCTTGTCTTCTGTCTTCATCAAACGGCCCAAAAGTCAAACGATTTGCACGTGAAACTGTTGTCATGACTTTTTCTTTACCTGTCTGTATTTTTTTGGGCTGGGGGTGAGGAGGGGGGGGGGGGCATGTGGCAGTTAAGATAATGTAACCAAAAAACTGGGCTGGATTACAGAGGAAATCAGTTGCACTGTGTGTGTGTGTGTGTGCGCGTGTGTGTGAGAGCGCACGCGTTAATCAGTAGTTGGTTGTGTTACAGCAGATAAGTGAATCCTGAGTGATGATCAGACTATCAGCAGTAAACAGAAAACACACAGTTCATCACTAGAGTGCTATCAGTAGCAACAAGCACACACACACACACACACACACACACACACACACACACACACACACACACACAGCAGCCTTAAAAATCCTCATTTGAATGCGTCAGCTTTTCCCTGAAACCCAATTTCAGAACCCTAACCCTGGACTGAAACCCGAGCCATCATTCTGAACCCCGAGCCAGGCTGAGAGCCCTAACTTAAAAGCCTTCTTGATCATATTTTGGGGGGAATATTCCCAACAAGCGCGCACGCACACACACACTCACTCACTCACTCACTGAAGAGTGAATCAACAGGAAGGCTGCAGGATACAAAATGTTCCCGCAGTCTGCAAAGGCATCACTTCTCCATTCAGTGTGCTCGGAAGCCTCTGGCCTGCCGCTTCATTCATGATTCGGAAGTGGGGAGGAAGAGGAAGGGGCCTCACGGCTTAGAACGCTCTCGCCCGCTCGCTCTCTCGCTCTTTCGCTCTTCCTCTTTCTGCCACTCAGTGATAGCTGGCCCTATCTTGAACGTTACGCCGCCTGTGTCGCAAGTGGGATCAAGGACTGCGGCGTTGTTGCGCCATACCTTTACACACTTCACATCAACGTTCATGACTGCAAACGTGCGGTGTCCATCCGTCCGTCCGTTCTCGTTACCATTGCTCAATAAACGAGCAGTAAAGGGTGCGTGGATAAATTCCGCTAACTTGAAGCTAACACCAAAACACCACAGACAGGCGAATAAATAGCATCGTTGTGGAGGTGTTTTAGTCCTTTAAGCAGGGGCGGGTTGCCATCGGTAATTTTGAGAAAATATCTTAGTTTTCCCAAACAGCCACTGTATTTCCGGGCTGGTCTTGGGCATCACGGATGCCCCCAGGACCTCAACACCTCCTCCCCCCGCGATTACATTTCGATTGGCCTACTAGCCCAGCCCTAGCCTATAGACAAACAGTACAACAATATTCAAAGACAAATATTCTTCATCCTCTGCGACAAACATCTCATATTAAGAGTTGTGAAAGTCTTTCCCCTAATGTCTATATATACTGCCCCCGGTGGCGGAGTCACACACACCAGAAGGAGTTGCAATGAATTCATTACATTGTATGATGTTATTTCTATGTTCAAACAAAATCAAAATATTATTCAATGTTATTTTCCTTAAAGATTTTTATTGAGGGTGGACAGCACAGATTAATGGCTTTTCCATTGCTTAACATTGAAAGATGATATGAATCCTTTAACCGGTGACTACTGGAGTTTGGCCTGTTTTATTGCCACTTCTCCTTTCTCCTTAAGTTCACTAGTTAAGGTTTGAGGGGATTTTGGGGTTCATCCCAACACGAAAAATCCCCAACTTTTTGTGATCGTATATTTGAGCCCAGAAGGCGATTCTTCCAATCACCCGCCAGCCACACTTACCGTGTTTGTGCAACACGCTTGCCGCTATTGTCGCACAACAGCACGGCATACTGTATAATAAAAATGAAGGTAAACGCACACGCACCCTGCAATTCCTCAATGTCTCGTCACATGGTCTACTTCCTAACCATATTAGCGAGGGTGTGACATTGTCAAGCGCAGCGCGTGAAGAATGGAGGGAAATTGTTTTAGCATCCCATTTAATCAAATACAATTAACTTCACAATAAAAGCCACCTGATTTACAAATCTAGCAATTTTTTCTCTAGCACATGACTAGAGGCACGAGGACAATAAATATATATTTTTAATATATCGACTCTATGTCAGGGATTGCCGCCTATGACATTTTTGTTGACTGTAATGCAAATGTTTTTAGATTGTTGGTATATTTTGGGTCAATATGACATCGTACCTATTAGGGCACATGAATAAGATAATGCCCAGGGGGGGGGTCAAATCTAGGTCCCAAAAAATCAAAAACTCTCCCACAATTTGTCTTTAGCCACAGGCAAATGTTGACCTGTCGGTGGAGTACAAGCACTTGTGGCTACAGCGGCAGCATTTTTACTTTTTGGACCTGGATTTGACGCCTCTGACAGTGCCGCAGATGGAAACTCCCAACTCCTTGAATTTGTGGTATGACTTCAATGAGGTTTGTCGCAAGCACATTTTTCACCTTATTGTGAACTCGGACCTCAGGTGATGGTCCTGAGATCATGCTCAGTCATCACCAAAAATGGATCAGCTGAGTGTCTGGCTCCCTCCAATGTGGCCACTCAATTTTTAAGAGGATCAGATCAGTCAAGGGTAATCTCTCTCTTTTTGCATTGTATCCGTTTGACCTTTGTGTGACCTTGGACTTTGTGTTCCACCTTGAAAACCGTAACTTGTGAAAAGTGCTGTAACAAAAGTAATAATGTGGTGACGATGAAGAGTTTACTTGCAGATTTACGATATGAGAGCTGGGGGAGGGAAAGCAGCAAAGCAACAGACAACTTGCAGCCCAATGAGGAAGGCCAACTTGTGCTCATCGGGCCAATTGGACGACGCACATGTGAGCGCCATGTGAAGCCGCAGACGACCAAGGATGGCGTCCCAGAACAACCGCAGCGAGATTCAAGGAACTTGAGGAACGACCGGGAGGAGGAGGAGGAGGAGGAGGCAGAGGCGGGCTGGAGTGGGAGAGCGAGGTTTGTGCGGTGGAGTGGTGTTACCAGCCCAGGTTATTTTTAGGGTAACCAGAAGAAAAATGGGACAAAGTTAAAGCTAGCCTACGGTATGCGCTCGAGTTTTTCGCCTCAATCTGCATCATGTCCTCCTGTTTTTTTGCTGGGCTTCTTCAAAAGCATGAAACGCCAACTCTGTTTGCTAACTAGAACAGCAGCACCTAATGAGGCATGTAGACGGTCTCCGTTCATTGTACGATAATTGAAAACTGACATCACGATTGCCTTTCCCATAAAGGAAAACAAATTGGATGTAACTAACAACAGTTGCTCTCAGGAGAGCCCATTTGAACTTTATTATGAAACAATACAGCCACTACAACAACTAATTGATTGCCCCCCCCCACCAAGCTAAACTAATTAACTAGTAACTAATTATGTCACTTGTTCAAATGGAGGATATTTAATGGCAGAAGCCATTTCAACTTTGCCGTGAAACAAATGGCAGCATGTGTCGAGAAACACGAACAGTTTTTCTACATGGTGTAAGCACCAACAGTAAACGCCCCCCCCCCCCTCATCAAGAAAACCAAACGAGTGCGAACTAATTTTCTCAATTCCTCACATGGATTTTAACTGGAGAACCCATTTCAACCAATTCGGCAGCAGCTAATTAAGAACAAACAATTTCGACTTCATTTAAGCTAAAACAACAAATTAAATGCCTCCCTTTCATCCGATCAATGCGTAGTAACTACTTCTGTCTATTGCTCTCATAAGAAATGTAACCGGAGAACCCATTGGAAGTTGGGAATTCCTTGCCGTAAACGACTTTCCTCTGCGCTAATAAAGACACTCGCGAACGAACGAACGACGCAGGGGGGTTAGCGAACTTCGTTAGCATTGCTTTTAGCATTAGCCTTCCTGGTCCACAAAAGAAGTCGCTTCCCAATTTGTTTTGACAGATGGCAACTATTTGAAATGAGCAAGTGAAACCTTACGGGGACGTCCCTCCGTGCCCGTCTCAGCATTTTATGTCCCGCTTGGTTTCAGTGTTAAATTAGCCGCCAAATTCAGACACTGTAGACACATTTTGACTCTTCCCCTATTTGGCAGATGTGCACACACGCACACTTTTACACACACACACACACACACACACACACACACACATTCCTATGTGGTTCCCTCTCCCCGCGACTGGGCTCGAAGCCAAGAACACACCCCCTTCCTTCTTCTTCCCCTTTGGAAAGAAAAACATTTGTAAGGTATTATTTACTAAATGAGAATGGATGAAATGCTTCTGTATGACACATGCTAACTTAGAGCGACACGCAAAACGCTACGGCAGATGGATATTATTGATACCATTTCTGCAAATGAAAATAAATGGATAAAACACAAAGGAGGTCAGAGTTGCTAGGCTAACACGTAGCAAAACAGCAATTGGAGAAAAAGCGCTACACGGTGGCTCGATTGAGATTTCACAGGACAAGCTGTTGTTGGCCACTCTTTCAAATTCAACTTGACCAAATGATAACAGTTGGTATGCTAACCATGGATGCGCCACTGAGACGGTGAGAGGTGACCTTTTGCACCACTTCTCCCTGCACCCCCACAGGCCTGGCTGAGAGAAAATGTGCTACCATGTCACCAGCGATCGCTTGTAAATTTAATGTGTTGGCGGACACCCTCCCGACACCCAAACGCCCCTTCATCCGTTTTAGATGGACGACTTAGGGCACGAGTAGACGTCAGTCAATGTCGCGGCACACCTCGGCGAACAGTTGACTGTTTGCCGGTCAATCCCGGGAAGCAGAGAGGCAATACGGGAGCTTGCGAAGCTCCACCTGCAATGAAACGCAACACTCCGATGATGAAATCGGGACCTTCCTTCACTCACGCCGACAGGGCTGACGTGGCGTCAAGCTCAGCACGTGATGAACAAAGCCATTCGGGGGCCGCCTCCGCGTTTCCCTGCCTCGAACACAACACGAGCGTGAAAGGGGGTGCACGCCTCCTTCCTGTTCTTGGAAAGATGTGGAGTAAAGCTGTAGATGTTCCACAGCGAGCCATGCTGCGCAACATCTGCAGCTTCACTCCTGCTACGCGCTCACACCAACATAGACGGCAGCAGTCGCGTTTACTGTAACAGGGCGGGAGATGCGGGGGGGTGAAAACCCGACACCCAGGACCCGGCTTACCACTATTGCCTTACCTGGCTTCTGGTACGCTCCTGATACTAACGGAGAAGCCCAACATTTCAACGTGGCTATGTTTCACACAGGGGGGGCTCTGATGGCCAGTGTGGAAAGGGGCCGCTAGCTTCAAAGTCTGTCGATCCAGTTCTATTCAATTGTATTTTTTTTTGCCTCACGTCACAACAGAAGTTGTCTTGGGGGCTCTTGACACATGGAGCAGCTCAAAGATCTCACTCCTCACCGATGAAAAGATAAACTGAGCCCCAAATGAAGCCCAACTACATCCCAAATGAGCAAGCCCCGGGTGGGCCAACGAGGCAAAGCAGTCAACGTCGAGCGTAGCTCAAACCACAACCATATCTCCCCCCCCCCCCAGCCCTAACCTTAAACATATCCTCAACCCCAAACCAAACCATCATCCTAAACATAGTCTTAACCCGAAACCATAACTCCAAGTCAGGCCAACTTGACCCAAGTCCCTACCAGGACCCCTTTAACATTTAGCTTTCATTTTAATTGTCATTCAGGCCTCTTTATCTCGAACTGAGTCATCTTCCTTCACGGGTTTTACTATTGACTTGAAGTCCTATCCATTTTTTCTGAAAACAATACACGTTTAACCCAGCAATAATCCGTGCCGACACCCACCCAAAGTCTCGGCTGGTATTTGACTCACCGTTCCGTATCGTTGAAATGACCCTCACCGGGTTTTTTTTTGGTAGTTTGTGCGGTTTTCTTTTTGCTTTATTTTTTCAGCACTCCACCTCACGCGTCACGTCACCTTCTCCACATCAACGGCAAAAACGGCAAAAGAGCCGCGTTGACGGTACATCGTGTCGTACGCCGCATACTCGGCCAATAAATCTGAGCGCGAGTCTGATATTCATGCGGAGCCCCCCCATCTCGCAAAGCCCATTCAATAGCTTGGATGCAGCAAGCAAAATTCTCAAAGTGGATGTGTCCCTGCTCCAACACAGATGACTCAAATGATGAGCGTCCTTATCCAGCTTCTGCAGATCTTACCGATGAGCGCATCATTTGACTCGGGGGGGGGGGGGGGGTGTTTTGGAGCAGGACCGGAATTGGCCACCCCCGCTGTCAACCCCAACCTTACCCCGCTTCTCGTTCTCCCCCAACCAGAAGCCCCTGCTCTTGCGGTCAGTCGATTGCACGTGTCAGCGGCGCTCATCTCTACAGGTGTATTCCCTCTCGGAGCCTGTCAATAAACAACCTCCTCAAATATTACTCAATGTAGAAATGTCGGAATGCACCCTTGATAGGCTTCTCCTTATTCATGGTCTGTGAAGAACCACTGGCGTGAGTCACATTCTCAAATGGCTTTATTTTGGATCGTGTTTGATATTTTCCAATTTTTTTTTTTTCTGAGAGGGAAGTGAGGCGGCTTCAGTCATGAGTCAAGTTCAAAAGTGTCTGCTTGTCTCGAAATAAAAGCGTCGTCCGTCGGCATCTGCTTGGCACGAAGACGTCCCGACAGGAAGTTGTATGTTCAGTCCAGTTCCAGTTTGTCATTGAGGGGGGGGGAATCCAAGTCAGCAACACTTGTCGGCCACGTGTTGTGGCTTGAATTTACTGTAGTGCGAACTGGGGCAAATATCTGAATGGTGAACAGTTTGGTGGTCAAACAACTTGGAATGTGCTGAGAATTTCAAGGAAAGCTCTCAGGAAATGTTTGCTTTTTCTTCTGCTGAAGTTTGCCAACAGTGAGAGTTGATCATTGGACGAAATGAAATAGAACCACTTTGGACTGTCAGCATAAACTCACACATGAACCTATCCTTTAACTTTAATCCCAACTCCATGCACTAGCCAAAAACTAGCCTCCTTTTCATTCAATTTAAGTCAAACTATTCCCACAGGCGTAGTTGACCAGACATCCTCCTGCTCTTAGCTTTCTGTTAGCGAGCCAAGTGCGAGCCTGCGGTCTAATTAAAGCATTGAAGCGGGCAGGCGGGAAAATCCTAATAAGGTCGAGATCGCCGTTGGCCCTAGCAAACGGTCGCACATATGCGGACGTAACAGGTTACAAAAGACTGTTCATTTCACCAAAACACTTCTAATAATGCTGCCGTGGTTTCACGTATATTTTCTAGTATTTTGTCATTGTTTTTTGCGTGCATTTATGACGTGGCTGCTGTGCGTACCGCGGAGAGTGATTGCGTGGTGATGTCTACGCGGCCATGGTAAGGTACTGTACCTCTCCCGACCGCCGAGCCAATTAGGGAGTCGTAAAACCCTGCGTTACGGCAGAGGTGTGGCGCTATGGTCACAAAGGGGTTTGCTGGAAGATAGCCTGCGTGATTTGGGGCAAGGGTTGTACTCGCTGAGTGACGTTTGGAGCCGCTGTCCGTTGTCGGATTAAGCTAATGTTGCTAACGTCGATTAGCACGCAAACTATTTATATTGTTTATGATCCCAGGAAAGCCAGCGAGACCGTCTGAGTAAATCACTAGTCTCTTGTCATTTTATGCAGAGGGGTCGGAAAATACAAAAAACATTTGGTGACCCAAATTGACTCCAGTGGAATAATATATGAACACAAGGCAGAGGAAAGCCACCGGTTACACATACATACATACATACAGTACATGCTTTATGACTGTAATCCCACCCTACTCATTTCTTTGTCCTGTTACACAGAGTTCATCTGGCCAGTTCCCGGAACTCCTTCAATGGGATCTGTAACGTGAGTGAAGGATGAAGCTGGACCGACCATTACCTGGTACTCACTCTAAACTTAATCCTACCTACTGTAAACTGTGTCCAACCCCGATCCTAACAAATTTATCCTGACCGTAACACAGACTGTGTTTTAAACAAGGAAGAACAAAAAAGAAAGCTAACCTGTGACTTTGCTCGCTCCGCATTCGGACGACGTAGGCGGAGCCACGCCCCTTTAGCTAACCAAGAATGCCAACCCAAAACCTGACCCCAATAATAAAGATTTATGACCTGGGTGTAACCCTAAAACACACCTCTACCCTGCACATGACCCAAAAACTAACTCTGAATCTGACCTCAACCCTGCTGTTTATGATCTGGGTCGAAGACGAACCCCCGACAATCTCCCACACCACTACCAAAACCCCGGCGTTAAAAATCTCATAAGAGAAAGTCTGAGATTTTCTTTTTTCAAAATACATTCCAGATGTTTGAAAATAATTGCTGAAAATATGTGCAGGGACCGGCAGTTAATAATGTAGTTCCGAATTTTACAGATAATGGGCTTTATTTGCATCGACAGCACATCTGCAGCGAAGCGCGAATGCCGTCAGATTTTGGTGGTAATGCAAGCGTAAGGTTCCTGGAGCGTGTTTTGCCAAGTTAGCAGACCGGTGAGCTAGGCGTTCCTGTGCGGCACAGGGCACCTCATTTCTTTTTTATTTTTATTTTTTGGGGGGGGGGGGGGGGTCATTCAAATTTTGCAGGCTTGTTAACACTTCATGGGGCTGGGTCAACTTTTGAAGACACATTTCTTTTCACTTTACAGGGACTTGAACGCTAACCCATGTCAAAACAACCTAAAGTGACCTGGGTCTGACCCTTAACCCCCTAATCATTGTAACTGACCTCCGACACAAACGACAACGAACCGAATTTTGGAGCACTAACTGCAAATTCTAGCCATTACCCCAAGTCTACGGTTCACTCGGTCTTGTACTTAAACTCGGTGACCTCCCAGCACAATCTGTCGTGAACAAAGGACTCGTTGTGTCATGCGGCGTTATGTTGAGTCGAAAGCAAACGGATTTCATGTGTGAGCGCAGATTCATCGGAGGCGCAACTGACTCGGAACAAGTCGGCGCATTACGGCAGCTGTCCCCGAATGAAGTCAGTGAATCAGCAAGCCACTCAAGTCAGTCTGCCATTGTCCTGTAGGTGGCACATTAACCCACTTCTGGACTGGGACGCCTCCCTTCTTTGTGTTCCAGAATGCCCCCCAAGCCCCCGCCCCCTGTTTTCTGTAAGCCCCTCCCACATCACAAATCTGGAGCACCATCTTTAATTGGAATGATCACGTTGCAATTTGTTGCCATTTAGGGAGATGTAAAAAAATGCTTTTGCACCCCCTCAGAATTAGCTTCCATGCGCCAGACTCCCTGCAAGGCTGCAATTACGGCCTGAATATACTTATCTTCTCCGATTATGTCTGTCGTGAGCTTTGCATGCAACACACAAAGCACATGCATGGAGGACACGATGAAATGAGCACGTTGTGTGCGGACGAGGACATACATGCAAAGTTTAAAAGCATCTTTAATATTAAAAAAAAAAAAAAGTATTTTATTTGAAAAAAGTATTTTAAAAAAGTATAACTCAACACTCTTCAGAATGCATCTTATTAAAATAATAAGAAGAAATTTGTGTGGGAGGCAACACGCGCTCACAACGCGTGTCTTTGATTTTCATAGCAATCAAATGACATGAAGTTCTAACTAAAGTCAATGTTAAAAATACATTCAGATAAATGTATCTTGAAATAAAACTTAAGAAACGGATTTAAATAAAAAAAAATCAAGTTACATTTCAACTAACATAAACCATCTTTAAAAATAAGCTCCATGACAATTAATGAAGAAGAAAAGCAATTTTATATGACGCAACCCCAGCAAATAGACAACTGGCCACATGCACTTGAAATAACTTTAAATTATAACTAAATATAAATTATCATGGATTTTTTTTTGTTGCATTAAATCAAATAATTTTGCATGCGGGAAAACATGCACAACTTTTATTTGTCCTTATTTTTTATTTTTTGTAATGATCTATTTCCTAAAAAAGGAATACAGGACAATCTTATAATACACTGAATGTTTGATGTTAATAATTATTTTTCCTACTAAAAAAAATGTTTTATTTATTCATGTTTTTTGTTAGTTTGGAGATGTGTTTCTGTGCAACAAATGTTAAAATATGTATTTGAGTATGCAGTATTTAGGGTCTCAACTACTGGCAACGGAAGGCTTGGCGCCTCCTTGCAGCATTCCTCGGAGCATGCCGAGCACTCACGTGCAGCTGGGCCACGCCAGCCCCGATTGGCTGGACGGCCCACACGTGTACGACATAGTCCCCCCCATCAGTTATGTAAGGAGGCGGAGGAAGAGGACCAAGAAGGAGGGCTGCGGTACGCGAGCTTGGTCCATGCCAACTCGGACACACTTCACCTCTTTCACACATCTCATGCTGCTTTACGTGTTGCTGCGGGGCACTGCGGAGAGAGAAAAAAAAAGTAGAGCAAAGTGGATAAAATCAGGACATACTGTAGGTGGACTTATTTTCAGTCATTCAGGAGGACGAAACGAGAATAAAGTCACATCACCAAAAAAAAAAAAAAAGGAATTTGAACAGGTGCTCGTCAGGAATGACAGAGTTCAAGAGACAGTGCAATGATTGAATAAAACGGTCAAGATAAAGACTAGATTGTAAATTGAAATAGGACTACACAATTAATTGACTTGTAATCACGATCGCAATTTTGTCTGGTCCGATTAAATCAACCTGATTGGGGTATGTTCGTTTAACGTTCGCTGCCATTGACGACTGCAGACGTCCCAAAATGCATACTCGCTTGGAGGGATGGCAGCGGATTATGTGGGACAGGAGAAGTGAACTAATCTCTTTTCGTCAATGGACGCTACAGCTTCGTGTTTGCTTTCAAAACGTAGCTTGTAGCAGACGTGTGCACATTTTCAGCAGTGAAAGGACACTTTGATCCTCTCCTCTTTCATCTAGAACTGCTTCAGACAACAAAGTGTATGCAGAAAAGTGGTGAAGATTGCACGACTGTCTGTGTCCTATGTGTTGTGTTATTTTTGTTATTTTGACTTCAAAATGGCGCCGCGAGAGTGGCTGCCTTTCCAGCAGCTCCTATATTTTGTTGTTCTACTTCTTCCTTTCATAACTTTGCTGCTGTGAATTGGGAATTTCTCCATTGCGAGACTAATAAAGGTTTTCTTATCTTACAATGTGGCTGGCATCTCATCTAGCACTTTCTCACATTCTTGGATACATTTTTTTTCCACAAAAAAAAAATTGTTCTAAAATGACAACACATGAAGATTTAAGTTTCATTTTGCACTGAAAACTGTTGACACACATTGTATGTTGAAATGAAGTGCAGTCAAAATAAATCTTTTCCCTAACATGATGAATAATTGTGATTTAATAATTGTCAGCATCATTTTGGACAAAATCGTGCAACCTACTTTGACTTCTAACCTAATATAATAGTCCGATAAAGGTGGTCATCGAATTACAGTTTTGATCAATTTATTGACAAATGACAAAGGCTATGTTCAAATTCAAGGGCTGGGTCCTGCAAAAGGCCGTATTTTCGGCCGCAGGACGTCACTTCCGTTGCGACTTGATGGCACGTGGCGTCCCAAATTCACATGAAGTTTCTCCAAATTTGTCGCGGTTTATGCGGTCCACGGAGGCTACATGACAAGGAGTTATTGAAAGCGTCGAACCACTCAGTCTGCAAATTGTCTTTCTACAATTTGGAAACCACGTGCGGTCGAGTTGCGTCGGAAGGAAATGCGACCTTCGAAGGATACAGATGGTGAATTTGGGCACAGCCAATGTAGTAAGACTCTAAATTGAAGACTCTAAATTGGCCATAAATGTGATTATGAGTGTGAATGTTTGCTTGGCTGGCGACCAGTCCAGAGTGTAGCCCACTGGGATGGGCTTGCGGCTCACCTGTCACCCCAAAGAGAAAAAGGATTAATATCTGTGTGTGGGTTTTTTTTTTCAATACCTGCAAGTGGTGTTCAAATAAACAGGACCAGATTTCACACTGACAATAAGGAAGCTTACTGTATATATATATGTATATATGTATATATATACTGTATATATATATACTGTATACACACATACATATTTGTTTATTTATTTTCACACACACACACATACACACACACACATTAAATGTACTTTTTGTGACAGACATTTTCATTTTAGAGTTTATTTTTTAATATACAGAAATATTTTTGAAACCTATGACATTTGTAACTTTTTTCCAATTCAAAATAAAAACAAACATTTATTTATTTATTCATTCTTTTTTTTTTTTAAGTCAAATGTACTTTGAATATTTCCATGCAGTGTCGCAATTAGGATTCAAGTACTGTACTGCCACTTTAAATAACGATTAAAGAGACAGACAGGCAGGCAGGCAGACAGGCAGACAGACAGCCGGCTTCTCCAGTCGGTCCACGTGTGTGAATGTGCTCACTTTTACCGCCATCCTTTTCCTTGAATCACAGCTTGCGCCAGGGTATCCCTACGCCGGCAAGGCGCTCTAGACCCCCTTCGCGCAAGAGCTTTCACGGTGCCGCCTCCAACCGCCAGTTTCCCGTCCTGAACCGATGTAAAGGCCGATTCACATCAATGATTCAAAAATCGGTCCCGGGCCGGTACGCCGTGGGTGACGTTTTGGCGCGGTTTTTTTTTCCGCGGATGGACACCGGCGCGCCGCGCCGATAAAAACTCTGCGGCCGCGCCGGCCACACCCACTCAGTGTGCTCGCATCGAGCCGGTCGACCGAAAAAGGTCACAGCAAACCATGCTGCCGTGTTTGCCGGCCAACTTAACAAGACAGCAGTTTCTCTTCGCCGCCAAGGAGTCGTCGTCCCCGTCGGCTACTTGCTTTACGTGGGTGGACTTTGACCTCCGTGGATGTTGCTCTTCCACTTGAAATACAACATTTTCTTTGAAATCCCAACTGCCGGTAAGAACGCCTCTTTCGTGTCTTTATGACGACAAGATTTGAAAGTATAACCGACGACAACTGCCACAGCTCGAGGCAAAAGCGGAGGAGGTCGAGTTTCCCACGCTTCGGCGTGTGCCGAGCGTGGTTTTTAGATGGTTGCCGTCGCCGGGTCGCTTTCAGACATGCGTCGCGTAAAGACGCCGCTGGGTGTCGTCGGTATCCAAAACCTTCGTTTGGAAATGCGCACATTTTCACAAGCTACTTAGTGTCTCAAAAACCACACCGTTTTTGGGGAATTTTTGTCACCGTCCCTGCTTGTATAATGTGCGTGAAAGAAAATCGGCGTCAATGTTTGTGGTGCAAACTATTAAATTGTTCAAGACTCGCACACGTGGCTCTCATTTGTCGCTGCGCTAGGGGCGTTCGGTAGTTCACTGCGGAGGAGCCAAACCCCCATTAGGAAATGTGCATATTTTTCACGAGTTTTTTCATTGCGCAGAAACTGCCTCACTCTGTGCTAAATGCGCTTGGAATATCTTCGTGGTACGTCTTGGAGACTAAATCGGCGTGGGTGTGTTTTTGTTGAAACTGAAAAAAAAAAGAAGAAATTCCACGCGTGGAGCCCGTTTCCACCCCACAACGCACAAGGGCGTTAAAATAATTCCCTAACCCCCATTCGCCCGGATGCTTATACATACTGTGTTGGTGTGTGGGGGGGGGTGTTTGTGTGCAAAATGCATGCAGCAAACGGTGTGGCTTTGTTGTCCACGGCGGGCATGCAACACATCCACGCGGCATGTGACTTGACATGACCTCCACGCCCTGCAGACAACGCACGCCGGTGTCTTCAGTGCGTCTGCGTCCTCTACATCTCGCGTGTTTGTACTGTGTAAAGTGAGAGTTGTGATTTGTGAACCTCCTTGAAGCTATTATTTGGAAATTGAGCACAGGAGGTGTTGCCGTTGACCCCCCCACCCCCCTTTGCACATCTCCTCCAGCTGTTGCAGCGACGTGGGGGCGAAAAGGGTGTGGGCTTTTTTTTTTTCCGGGGTTTAGCAGCCTTGAAAGGAGTGGGTGGAGCCCCAGTGATGTAAACATGGATAAAAGGCAGCCATCTTTGAGTGGAACTCACTTTTATTGGGCGAGTTCACTTTCACTGTGGGAGTAACCTGCTTGTCTGGATTTGAAGATTGTAACTGTGATTTTTTTTTTCTTTTTTGTTTTGTCTGCAGTTTCAAGATGTTGCAAAGCTTTGCCCAGTCACAGGACTGGCTCTACTCAGAGCCGCTGCTTTTCGACGAAGAGTTCTGCCAAATATTGATGAAGGACCTCCAGTCACTGCCCACCCCCCCACAGTCACCCCCCATGAAGGCGGGCGCCACCGGTGGGGCCAAGCCCCTCTCCAGCGGCGACCAGCTGAGCTACGTGTCGGACATCCTGCTGGAGGACTACGACATGCACCTCAACTGGAACTGGGCCTTCGTCCATGACAAGGAAGGTGGCGGCGGGAGCGACGGAGGGGGAGGGGGGCGGCCCGGCCCCCCCACGTTGGAGGAGGAAAACGACGAGGACGGCCTGTGGCGCTGCCTGGCGTCGGACAAGAGCCCGGTGGAGAAGCTGGCGCCATCCGTCCTGGGCTCCAGCCCGCTCCTGTCCGACATGGACACCAGCATCTTCGAGGGGCTCGCCGGCTCCACGCTGGACTGCCAGAACCTGATGGAGGGCCGCGAGGCGGCCGAGGCGACGTCCGACTACTATTCCGCCGGAGGCGACGTGTCCGTGTACTCGTCCAGCGACTCCGGTGAGACCAAACGTTTCTCGGCTCTTTCAAGTCTGCGCACACACACACGCACGTGCGCGCTTGCCGGCATAATTGTTTTGGTTTTTTTTGTTTTTAAAGGCGGCATGGGCGGGGTCTTGCTTGCTCACTGACAGCTCTGTGCGCGCGCGCGTAATGAGTCATGCAGTCTTGGCATTGCTGACCGTTAAGTGGTCACAGGAAGTGGTGAACCGTTTTGTTTGATATTCATGACTCATCACTATACATGGGGGGGGGGGGGATCCTAAATATATAAAATAACTTTTAAATCATTTTGATTCATGCCGTTGTTTTTAAATGTTTTAATTAACTTTAATTTTTAAAAGTACAGATGTAAAATAAAGACAAAACTAGTTTTTACCTCAAAGCTACTGCAAATGTATGGTGTGTATGTGGATATATGTACATGTATATACGTATGTGTATATCTATATATTTATAGATATGAATGATAATGGATTAAAATTCAGAATATTTTTATTATTTATGTTGTCAACCAAATTCAATGTTGTTAAACCGTGTATTCAATCCCAAAAAAAAAAGACAACCAAATTTCTGGGCCACTCGTCCCGCTTGCAGTCGGTGGCGCCAAAATGGTCCGCTAATAGCCTGCGCTTCTGACAGAGGAAGAGATCGACGTGGTGACGGTGGGACGCTGCCCCTCCAGCCCGCCGTCCGCCTGCCGGCAGAAGCGGCGCGACGAAGACGAAGACGAGGAGCGTCGCGCGCTCCGGCGCCACCAGTTTGAGATCCAGCTGCAGCATAACTACGCCGCGCCGCGCCCGGCCTCCCCGCCTCCTTCCTCGTCCACCAAGCGCTCGCGCGGCGGCGCCCATCACGCCTGGTCCCCGTCGTCCGCCCGCCACCAGCAAGCGTCGTGGCGGCACCCGGCCGAGACGGAGGACGAGGAGGAGCGGCGGCGCACGCACAACGTGATGGAGCGGCAGCGGCGCAACGAGCTGAAGAACTGCTTCATGCGCCTCCGCGACAACATCCCCGAGCTGTCGCGCAACGACAAGGCGTCCAAGGTGGTCATCCTGAAAAAGGCCCGAGACTGCATCCACGGCTTGGAGGACGCCGCCAGCCGGCTGGAGGTCCGCCGGGACAAACTGCGCGCCAAGCAGGGGGAGCTCAAAGCGCGACTGCAGCACCTGCGGACGCCCGCACGATCGTGAAGAGAGGGGGGGGAAAAAAACCCACAAAAAGGCAAGGAGAGATTTTTTTTTTTTTTTTTGTACAACAGAAATGACATTTTGCTTTCAGGAACCAGGAGGACGTGTTGACAAGTACGCACAAAGATGGACTTCTCAGTAGACTTTATGCTCACGGGCGTGCGCAGGCACACACACACACGCATACATTGCGATGCCTTGACTGCTGACTGTTTGAATACACGCACACGCAAGCGAGGTCAGTTCTTGTTGATAAAACTTGAACATGCACGACTCACAAAAAGTCGCAATTTTGGCCATGAGATGTCAGAGTGAAGCAAAATTACAAAAAGAGAGGCTGGGGGAGTCACAGAAAGGCGGAGAAAATAGTGTGGGGTGCAAAGGGAGGGAGGTGGGGGCTTCTACCCCCGCCCCCCTCCCATTTTGTCTTCATCCTATACTTTCAGCTCTAAAGGCCAAAATTGGGTGCTTGTTGCGAGTTGTGTATTCAGGATGTCTTGTAGCCATAGCAACCAGCAATCCCTCCGCCGTTCGGCATTTTTGATGGCCTTTAGGTCTTTTCGCAGGTTCCCAGAACTTCTTCCTTTTTAATGGGGTTTTTTTTTTGTTGTTGTTTGAAATCAGCATCTGATGCCTTTTGAGTGTGTCAAACTCATTTTTGATTGATCACTGTTTCAAAGTGGGAAATGGTGACAACAGCCAAATCTTGGAAGTTTACAGTGGACCCGCGTCGTCGCCGTTTGGTAAATGCAAAGGCGCCATTTGTTATTCGCAAAATCCCCCTCTCATTTGCATTCTTGCCCCATGCTCCTCTTCTTTGCATCCTTTTTTTTAACCTGAGCGTGCTCACTTTTTTTTTTTTTTTGTTAAAGACGATCACCGTTTTATTCATCTTTTATCAAACCATTGTAATATCATAAACATGGGGTCAATTTGTTAAGAACGTATATGGTGGAACGAAAAAGTGTTTGTGCTATCTGTTCAAGTGATGAAAAAAAAGTTTTGCCACAACTCCAAAAAAATGACAGTTTTGAAGAAAAAAAAGCCATAATGTCGACACTTTTTGCTTGGGTGGGGCCCCATGGTCTCAAGTTTGACACCAGTGCCATAACGTCACCAAAGTTTTTGATTTTCTTTTTTTGGGGGGGGGGGCTTTCTGGTAACAACACTGATGCTCAAGCTCCCATCCATCATCTTTGTTGAAACGGCGCGTTCTGCTCGCTGGGATGTTGCCAGGACCACTGGCCCCCCCCCACTTGCCCCTTTGTCTGGGTGTCGGTGACCTGTTGCAGCAACAGGAAGTAGCAGCTTTTGCCCTCTCTGGTTGATTGGCGCATCCTCAATGCGCAGGACAACTTTTGCTCGGGACTACAGCAGCGTCATCTTCCCATGAAGAAAAAAAGGACGGCAGGGATGAGTTTGAAAAGCTACCTCCGCCTCAACCCCTTCCCAGCCCGTGTCGAGCTCCTCATTATCGGTGTCTAAAATACTGTACAGATTTTGGGCGTTTTATAATGTACATTTTGTTGTTCTATCATAAATTATTTTCGGGGTTTTTTTTCCTCCCCTTTGGGGGTTTGTTTTTCCATTTTGAATTTTTTGCGTATTGAAAGATGTATTTTTTTTTTCCACCAGCACTTTTTTTTTTTTTTATTCATGAAATTAAAAAATGAGAGTTGGAGAAATGTCTGCTTGGAGTGTCTCCACAAATATGATTTTTTTTTTTAAATTGTGCATTTTTTTCCCTCAGGAATGTATGAATATGATAAAGGAATTCTCAAAGGTAAGACTGTTGTCATGTACCCAGATTTTTTTATTTTTTAAAATATTTTATGATTATAACACATTGACGTAAAACGAGTTGACTTATGAATTAAGGCCGTCATGTTTTGTGATATGACATTGCAAATTTTTTGTAGTGTTTTGCCCTTGTTCTAATTTTTATATATTTTTTAAAGTCTTGCAAAATGACATTCTTCTGACTTTTTATTTTTTTGGGTCACATATTTACTTTTTTTGTTTTATTGCCGGACAAAAGGGATTTCTGGAAAGGAAACGATAATTGTTAAAATGTTCCCCATGAATTCAATCGGCGCTCGTTACCCTTTTCCTCTCAGATGCACACAAAAAAACCCTCAAGCGTAAGATTTGCCAGCTTTGTCTCGGGGTGGGGGTTGAGTGAAGGTCCCGCCTGCTGACATGACAATCGTGTTGTGCAAACGTGTCGCTATGGACATGTTTGCCTGCGTTGTAATGTGGGTCAAGGTGAGCGTCAGGTGTGTTCAGATAACAAGCAAGTGAACGGATCAGATGCTGTAAAAAAGGCGGGGAGGGGTCTTTTTTGCGGGCGGTCACTGATAACTCGGAGCCAGCAAAACGCAACACACTTTGAACATGACAAACACACACTTTGGACATGGGGCAGACTTTGAACTTTGAACAAAACAAAATTGGCTGATTAATTTTTTTGTTTTTTTTTCTCTTTTTGGTCGTTTTGATCAAATGCTGAAAGTTGGCCGTCTTGGATCGTCACTTGAAAGTAAGAGTGACAGAGGGGAATTTTGCTGCCTCCAAAGTTCCCCACTTTGCCCGTCTGGTGCTGCCCCTCATTTGCATCCATTTTGCGGCGTTTCACCTCTCATGTGAGTGCGCAAGAACTGAATGAATGAGCAAATTGCTCACACTCACCACCAACTGACGGCCGCCGCCTTGCTGGTGTCCTCAAACAAGTGAAACTCAACTGAAAGGGAAAAAAAAGCCATGGCTAAGGTTTCAAAGTAACATTTCAAGCCAAGGTTAGGGTTTTAGGACAGGGTTGAAGTTTTGAATTAGGGATTTAAAAAGGTTCCAAGACTGGGAAAGGCTTTTAAAATATGATTTTAAACATGGGTTAGGGTTTCAAAGGATGGGTTTCAACTAGTGTTGGGGTTTTAAAATAAGGTTTGAAACTAAGGTTAGAGTTCCAAAGTAGGGTTTTGAACTAGAGTTGGGGTTTTAAAACAGGGTTTCAGATTAGTTAGGGTTTTATATTTGAGTTTCTAACTGGGGTTAGGGTTTTAACACTAGGATTAGGATTACAAAATCCAGTTTTAAACTAGATTTCGGGTTTAAAGTAGGTTTTAAAACTAAAATTAGGGTTCTGAATGAGATTTTTAAACTAGCTTAGAATTTCAAATTAAGGTTTTAAACTACGGTTATGCTTTTAAAGTAAGGTTTTAAACTCGTGCATGGTTTCAAAATAGGGTTACGGTAGAGTAAGCCGTTTTTAGCCCCCCACAAAACGACCATGTATAGTAAGGTGTTTTTGGAGAGAAAAAAACGACCATGCATAGTAAGGCCTTTTCGGATGAAATTTTTAGCTGAAAAAAATGACCATGTATAGTAAAGCGTTTTTAGCCCAAAAAAACGACAATGTATAATAAGGCGTTTTTGGACGAAAAAAACGACCATGTATCGAAAGGCATTTTTGGACGAAATTTTTAGCCGAAAAAAAACAAACGTAGTAAGGCGTTTTTTGGACGAAAAAACGACTGTATAGTAAGGCATTTTGGGAGGAAATTTTTACCTAAAAAAACGACCATGTATACGTGGTCGTTTTTAGACGAAAAAAACGACCATGTATAGTCGTTTTTGGACGGAAAAAACGACCATGAAAAAAATAGTAAGGCGTTTTTAGCCGAAAAAAATGACCATGTATAGTAGGGCGTTTTTCGCTGGAAAAAAAACGACCATGGATAGTAAGGCGTTTTTTGCCGAAAAAAACCACCATGTATAGTAAGGCGTTTTTAGCTGGAAAAAAAATGACCATGTATAGTAAGGCCTTTTTGGACAAAAAAAGCGACAGTGTATAGTAAGGCATTTTTGGACGAAATTTTTAGCTGGAAAAAAACGACCATGTATAGTAAGGCGTTTTTAGACGAAAAAAAACGACCATGTATAGTAGCATTTTTGGACAAAAAAAGCGACAGTGTATAGTAAGGCATTTTTGGACGAAATTTTTAGCTGGAAAAAAACGACCATGTATAGTAAGGCGTTTTTAGACGAAAAAAAACAACCATGTATAGTAAGGCGTTTTTCACTGAAAAAAAATGACCATGGAGAGTCAGCCGTTTTTAGCCCCCCACAAAACGACCATGTAGAGTAAGCCGATTTTAGCTGAAAAAAGAAAAACATGACTAGTCACACGTTTTTAGCCCCCCACAAAACGACCATGTATAGTAAGGCGTTTTTAGCCCCCCACAAATAGACTTTTGCTTTACACTGTAAATCATAATCTCCATTCATAAATTGTTGGCTTTTGTGAAAAGCGTCGTTGAAGGCTCGCTTGAATGTCTCGACTCCATCTATCGTGCGCCTTTGTTGGCGTTGAAGTGGTTGTTGCATATCTAAGCAAAGTCGCGCCTGGCTCTTGCGTCCATGCCGTGACCATTCACACGTCGGCGGCAACAAACACGCCGGCAGCCTCCCAACGGCTTCGTGTTTGCCTGCTTTCCGAATTCAAAGTGACGCTTGAAAAACGCAAATGGCTGAAAAGGCGACTGAAATTGCACTTATTGTAAAAACAACGTCGCCTTTGACAGTGAGGTCGAGGGCTGCTGTATGTGAAAGTCGCCTTCTTTTCTGTGGAATTGAAAGTTACAAGCAGCTTCAGTAACGCTACGACTCTTAGTTAATTTGATACTTAAACAAAAATTATGGATGTAGGTGATCTCTGCACGTTCCATATGATGTACTGCTAACTACAGTGTTAGCAGTAGTGTGTGTGTGTGTGTAATAAGTTTTTAAATAACACATCGGGCTGCAACCAATGATTATTTGATGATGAATTATTTGTCTGTAAAAAACTGTCAATCTGGCTTTAAAAAAACATTTTGGTTTCTATAGCTTTACTCAAAAACAGCACATTATTCCAAACGGACAGTGCAGAAACATGTTAATTATGATTCAGTCACGGATTTGTTCGTGAGAAAATTTTTGTGAATGTTTTATTTTGAAAAACACAAAGCTTAAGTCTCCTTTCATGGTGGATTACATAAGTGGGAGATTTCCTGCAGAAAAGCGGAAATTTGGGCAATGTAAAATCAAACATGCTCTCTATTACGCTATCATATAACAACAAAATGGGAACAGCCACAATGGTGAGCTGCTGATGAGCGCACAGCTGCAACACACACGTTAAAAGTATGAACAGTTTGAAACATTTGATACTGGACTGTCCTAATGAATCAAGTCTATTCATGTGCGACATGACACTCGTGCACACAAATAACAGTGCGCAACTGTGCGCAGATGACGCAAACGCAAACATACAGACACATTGAGGTGATACATTACCAAATTAGCATACAAATGACTGTTAATTTCTGAGTTCTGATTGCATGTATAGAAAAATAGACAGATTATACAAAGGCTAGAGTGATTTATCTAGCTAGCTAGCTCGAATCTAGGTAGCTAACTCGAATCTAGCTTGCTCGAATCTAGCGAGCTAGCTCGCTAGAATCGAGCCTTTGTATAATCTAGATATCTCGAATCGAGATAGATAGATAGATAGATAGATAGATAGATAGATAGATAGATAGATAGATAGATAGATAGATAGATAGATAGAGCATGTGTGTGTGGACAGAGGACTCCTTCATGTCGAGGCGAGTGGTGACGACAGATGAACTGGCGAAGACAAGATGTGTTTCTTTGCTTTTAAATGATTGACACAACAACACACGTTGCAGCTGTCTCATATAGACGTGAAAGGCTTGACAGTAAATTTTTTATGACCTCCGTAACACATGTATGGCATTTTTTTTGGACACATATAGGCAAATGGATAAGTGACAAGTGTATTTCAGAGCAGATTATTAAATGGTAGTGGAAGCATGGCTACATTCCGGATTTTCTCTTTTCACTCTGATTTGATATCCTGCCTTTGCTGGTTGTATGAAAGGCACTGGTGGATAAATTCTATGTCAATTTTGTGGCATCTCCATGCAAACGATGCTACTGCTCTCAGCCCCTTTTAGGCTGCCAGTTAATGTGTAAAGGTTTGACATTTAACAAAGTGAATGAACTTGACGTCATTAAATGATCCACTTCTGTATGAAAGGCAGAGGTCGATGCAGCATAATGTAACTGTGGTAAATTTGGCGGCATCTCGGTGTGAATGAGGCTCAAGACAGCAAATCAGAAAAAAAACTGTA